>NW_017731737.1:126444-143297 GCF_001890085.2 Hipposideros armiger | reverse complement strand
TGTGTGTGTGTGTGTGTCACACTACTAGTATACTGTGGGTACATCTATACAGTTATAATTTCAAAGAGTAAAACAGTATAAAATGAGAAATCTCACACTCAAGCCCACCAACACTCCTATCCCTGCTTTTTTATAGTTTCTAATTTAATTATTTTATGATTACAATCTCTCCTCTATTTAACACTTATGTCATGTTTCTTTGATTTAACACTAGAGAACATCTCTTGTTGGGAGCCGGCTGCGCCTCAGTATTTGACATGGCCAAGTGCACTGCTATTGCGACACATTCTGACGCTCTGACTGAGAAACAGATACTGCTTTACGAAAAATTTTTAAATTCCCTTGTGGACATCCCCAGTAGGATGAAGATCTGACATCCCTTCTTATATTGGTTGTTTAGTTTATCTTAACTGAATGAGTTTTAGACATATTGCAATAATTCTGTTATGCTCTTAGTTTCTTAGTAATAGACAAGTTATGCACCTTATAATTCTTAATATCCTGTTTAGCCAGTAGTGTTCGAAATAATTGCTATGTAGTAAACATCCTTTAGGCACCAGGGCAGGAACTCAGCTCCAGCCACAAAGCCATTATAGGTAGAAATTGAAACATTGTTAGGATAAGTTAGTTATTAGCATAGCACAGGTCAGGCTGTACCCTGTAACAGAAACATCAGGAAAAAGAAAAGCTCTGAGAAAAACAACTTCCAAAAGGGCAAAAGTTTAACTCTGGAAAAGGTCAACTGCCCAGTATAAAAGGGATATGCTGTAAAAATAAAGTGAGACCCTTCTTCTTGAAAGCGCTCCTGTGTCTCCGCGTCTTTCTTCTTTTCCTCCCCGATGCCATGCCGCCTCCACCTGAGGGAACCCCTGGACCTGAGAGATCTCCTGGACCTGCGGGAGCTGGTCTCCCACAATCTCTGATTCCCAATATATGTTATTTAAAGGGGAAAAAAAAGTTATGTAGTGGTAAATTTATAACTTTAAATTACTTGTTTTAAGCTCCATTTCCTTAATTCATTATTTTTAGCGATACCTATTCATGGTAGATGTGTAAAGCAAAGAAATTAGCACAGATGTACTTCCCTTCTCCTTACTTCATTTTCTTATCTGTGTCATCAAATTTTTGTTTCTAGGATTCTGGTATCTGCCGCTGCTGTCTGGGTTTTTTTACAATGAAATCTTTAATGCACTTTGCCTGTTGATTGCATTTTGAAAGATACTAAACATTTATAAGTATGCAAATATTTTTCATTGTACAAGTAGTATAATTAGATCCATAGAAAAGGATCTATAATCTACATAGCTACAATATAGCTAAATTTTGCTCTTCAAAGGAGAATGTTCAAAGCTTCAATGTCAAATGTAGTTTCCTTTCAGTTGCTCAGAAACATAATATTCTAGCTTGTTTTCTATTAAGATCATAATTGTTTTGCTGTTGTTTTGCTTTTCTTAACTTTAATTTGCAATTCTGACTTTTTGTTGTTGATAGGAAACAAACAAGAAGGGCTGGTCTCTTAATAAAATATTTGTTGCATGTACTCCAGTTTCTTATTAAAACATTTATTATTCATGAAGTCTTCACCTTCCGATTTTAGTTTGAACAGAATTATTTTCTGGGACTATAGGCAGGTGTCCTTTGTGGATGTCTTTTCAATGAAATAATGAGTTAACATCATGGTTTCATGTATTTCATATCTTTTTTCTTAGGCTGTTTATTCAATATGCTGTAGTATATATCTAAGTATGTTCTTCTTAAATTATACATATATATATATATATATATGAATGGTTATATATATATATATATCAATAATTTATCTCTGTATAGATTAAAATATATTTATTTTGTCCTCATTCTTCATTATGAATTTTTCAGTCTAAAAATCTACTTTCAACATAATTTTCTTTCACCTTTGAATGCCTTGCTCCGATGTATTTTCATACCTGGCAATTCTTAATGCTGCTTTAAAGCCAGTGGTTTCTCTTTATTTTTGTTAGTTGATCTACTTGTGTGTGTGTGTGTGTATGCATTTGCTAGTTTGTTTTGTTTTTCTCTTTTGGTAGGCTTTTACTTCATTCTTGAAATGTTTAAATTTTACCAACTTGTAAATTTTGTTTTTGTTTTGTTTTTCATTCATCTCACTTATTAAACATCGAGCCTTTAGGTAGTAATGTTTTGAACACACACACACACACACACACACACACACACACACACACACACAATGGGTGCCAAAAAATGTATACACATTTTAAGAAAGGAAATCTGTATTAAAATTGATATTCAATGTATACCAATAACAAAAGATGAAAACAAGTCACGTTTGACTTCTGCAATTACAAGAGGTACTCAAAGTGGTTACCATCAGTGTCCAGATACTACTGATTATGGTAAACTACTGCTTGAGCAACATTGACCAAAGTATCCACCTGTATATATTTTTTGACACCTCTGGTATACATATATATATATATTGGTGTGGGGTGAATTATCTTTCTTGGAATTCCTAATAACTAAATGTTGGACATCTATACTTGTTTTTTCCCTGAAGTCATATTTTTTTCTCATTTATTAATGTTTTAAATAATTATATTTTTTCCCCTTGTTCTAAGAAATCTTCATGTTTTCTTTCAGATTGCTCATTTGGCCTTCTGAAATTTCCATTTTATTTTTCAGCCTCCTACTGACTTTTTTTGGTAGTCACAATTTAAATTTCTTTCAATGCCTTCTTATTTGGTCTGTTTTTGCACATTTTCCATAGAAGCATCTATTTATTCTATGGATAAAGTAGTCTGTTGGTTACATAAATAAAAATATACTTTTGTCATGTTTTTCTTCATACATTAAATAATCAGTTTTCTGAGAGGTCATTCATTAAATATATTTATCTTCATTCTTTTATTTGTGTTACTGTTTTCATAAATAGCTAATGATACTTTCTGAGTCATTCATATCTGAAAAATGAACTGGGCTTGCTGGAGAAGGGAGGTCTTCTGCAGACTTCTAGATTTATTTCCTAAGTTTTCTTCCCTGTAAAAGGAGGTTGAAAGTGATTCTGATGTCTATTAAGGGGCTGTTGTGTGCATAATTCATTTTTAGAAAATGGTGTCAGGGAGAATCAGAGCTAAAACTCTCTCTTCCCCCTGGATCACAAATGAAAACCCGCATAGAAGAGAAGTTAAGTACATTGGCTTTGGAACCAAGTCTTCCTGGCTGAAATCCTGGCTCTGCCATTGATAAGTTCCATGATTTAATATTATTTACTTGACATCTTTGTACCTGTTGTTTGGTAAATACAGATAATAGAGTTTTCAACATAGGGTTGTTGTAAGTTACATATAAAATATTTAGAATTGATATCTCATAGACAGCAAATTCTTAATTGTTAGCTTAAAAGGGAAAACATAATGAAGAACTTCATTTTAATATAAAAAAAATTAGTATATTTTTCCCTTACAAAGAACTACATTTTGCTCGTTTTTCTTTCTTTTTGTCTGTTATAGACTTCTAAACGATCTCCACCCTTGTCTTGCCTCTCTTGAAGACACACCCATGCTAAACCTCTCCAGGTAGAGTTGCTATGATCTTCAGAGAGTTATCCTCCAGATTTAGCTTTAATGCTACTGTTGCCTGCCTCTTTATAGTGGTTGTAAAAAGTGGGGAAAAGGAGAGAAGGAAGAAGAGCTGACTGGCCAAGCTGTTGCTTTCAATAATGGTAATAATTATAAATGGCCAGTGCTGTTCCTAATAATCATGATGGCCCACTTAAACTGTCACTGAGCTTTGAGTTCAGAATTTAAGTTCCCCTTCTCTGAACTTTGAGTATTTCCAGAGTTTTAGGCTGGAAGAATGTCTTTCACTTTGGCTGCAATCCTTTCTTGGATTGCATTTTTAGGCCACAGTGCACTTTATCCATCCATGCAAATCCATCTCCTTTCCTCATTTCACATATTAGATACAATATACAGTTAAGTAATGCCATTAAGCAATGGATTCCATGGATCCCATTCTGTGGATTCATTTTTCTCTGTATCTAGTCTTTACTGTCATCTTGAATCTTAAGCAACAATTTTTCATTCTGGGATTTCCAGGTTGGCTTTTGCATCAGTTAAATTTCTTAGTTTATCTTTATGTATTACAGATACACTTACCTACATCTATTCATTGCCCCTAATTTCCTGAATGTTTATAGCTTGCATTTTTGTATTTTAAAACAAATATTAACTTTAATATTTTTTTCAAAATTAATGTGTATCATTAAATAAGTAATAACTAAATATGTATTTTAATATCTATATATGTGGCTGTATATATTAACATGTTCTTTATGTTTATAAAAGTTTTGAATGAAACACCCTTTCACCAGGGACAATCTAATTTAATATACATTCCCATTTGTTGTTATTAAATTTTAAAAGCATTTTTCTTGTACGTTTATAACACCTCACAGACATTAAGGATTTAGATGGATTCTTTTTCTGTTCAAAATAAAATCAGTTACTTTGAGAACAATACATTCATTCATGGATCATATTAACCAATCAATAATTTATGACCCTTATTTACACATAAGATATTAAACATATGCAATGTAAATCTTTAATTATGAACAAAGACATGAATGGCTAGTGATTAAAACAGACCTGAGAAATTTAACTAATGAAACATTTTCACTTTTAAGGTCAAAAGGTTATGGCTTAAGTAAGAGAATAGATTTACCTGTGAACAGAAAAGACCATTTGCTCAGATGATCTAAAACATGTACTTTCTCAGCCTTCTGTCTCACTGTGTGGATTGCAAGTGAAAGTTTCAGCATGAATGAGCTAGGAATGAAGACAAATCAAGTCTCTATAGTATGACAGTGATCCTAATGGTCGTAAATGATAGTGGTGCTTCAATTTTTGAAACTGTTTCATGTAAAATCTAAGCATTGTATTTGTATACAGTGTTATAGGATTCTCAGCCTTCTTTGATTCAATTTAGAGGAAACATTTATGGAGCTTAAATTGTTCCTGGCAATTCTATGCTCCATAACATTTTAAACAAATGTACTTTATACCAAACTCTCCCATACAGAGTGTAGATAGATCTAAAATATATATAATCACGTCCATTCACGACCTGGTTTTTAGTTTTTGATGGGATAATTGCATGATCTCTTAGCAAAAGTGTAGTCAAAACTGATAGAAGTACATTTTAAATTCTCAGCTGATTGTTCCTCAAATGAAATGACTACTTATTCTAAAACAAAATAATATAAAATAAAATTAAAAAGTAAAATAAAACAAAACAAAATAAATCAAGAGATCTTGCAGCTCTCAGGTCCTGAGGCTAAACACATAGGTATCACTTTTCCTTTTCTAATTAGATATAAAGAGAGTTTGAAAAGCCACGCTTTAGTGCATTACCTGCTTTTGTTTGTCCTTTTAATTTCCTTTATGGGTGTAAATGTAATAAAACCAAGCACTATGTCCTAGTAAGGGAAAACTGGTTCATTTTAATGATACATGGATTATGCTTGACCTGAGATTTGACTTGTTCTGTTGATTAGGAAACTTACCTCTGTTACTACTTTTTTTAAATCTCACTCTTTAGCATTTAAAGAATAATTATAAAATACCTAGGGAGGCTGTGGCATTGGATGATGAATGTCTTTCCATGTCATTCTACTTGTTGGGAGATTTGGGTGTCAAAATACTTCTGGAAGTGTTTCATGATCTCCAAATTTGACACTAAGTGGTATTTATAAAGGTTATTCTGGGGATATTTGGTTGCTCCTGTGTTGATTTCCGTTTCCTCAAGGATCTTGGAGGAAATTACCTCCCCCACTTGAGGGCCTTCAAAGGTCTTCACATCTCGCCCCAAAGAACAGTGATTGGCAGGACCTCCAATTACCCCAATTTCACTGGTCAGGTAAAGAGCTACCTTTTATTATTGCACTTTATGAGCTGGCTGAATTAAGTGAAACCTGTACATCATTTTTCTTTCTCTAAATTAAAAAGATTTACACTCACTATTTTGAACAAGTACATTTTTGCTTGCAGCTGTCAAAACAAGCTGTCATTTCAATTATCTAGAGTGCCTATTAGTCAATTTTTAATAAAGTTTCAAGTACTTTTTCCTGGTTTTTAATGAATGGCGTCCCTTGCACACCTTTTAAATATATGCTCCATGGCCCCTATAGAATTCTTACACTAGGTTGAGACTATTAAATAACTTAATCATAAAATGCTTTACATTTTTCTATTTTGTCTAGAGTACACTCTTTTCCAGCAGATTTATTTCCTTTTAAATTCCTCCTTCTTAGAAGGCAATCATAATGACAACAATGGAGGTTATAATATTACATTTGAGACAGTTACATCTTGTTCAATGGAGTAAGAAAGAACTATTTCATACTTAGATCTATCTATCTATCATCTATCATGTATCTATCAATGTATCTATCTATCTACTTTTATTTATTTTCAAAGGTATGACCCTCTTCCACCTGACTAAATTCTTAAAAAATAGCAAACATGCATCATTCTTCCCTCTATTCTTCCCAATATTTAGTAAATTATTAGGTATGTAATTTGTTTTCATTAAATTGTTCGTTAAAAATAACTCAATAAACCCTCACATTCAGGTCCCCAATTTCATCAAATACTCATCATTTCCACGTCAGAGGTCAGAAAGCTGAGTCTCAGTGCACTTGGCTAGTTGATGGTAGGGAGGGGGCCTAAGCACTAATGCAAGGTCTAGTACATTCTCCATCTTGGCTCTCTTGATACATTGTGTTTATTCTGGAATGCTCTCCTCTTCCTTGTTATCTTCCTGTGAAAACCATTCTTTAAGTGTCTAGTTCAATTTCCACAACTCTCTTATAGCTAGCCCTAAGCCAGTAGCAGGCGTTGAACAATTCTTTTTTAAACTTTCAACTTGTCTTAATGGCAAAAGATGAATCACCATTTTGTTCACCCATAGCATGTTCTAACTTTATTTTACCACATTTCGCATTCTTCTTTTCACTATAGTTGTTTTTGTATATTCTTTCTTTGCCACTATGTAATAAGCAAACACCTAGATATTAGAAACCAAATTTCAATCCTTTGGGTATTCATCACAACACTAAACATAGTTAAATAGCATATCACATTACTTAAAAACATGGGCTCTCTGATCGCAGTGACCTGATTTAAATCCATTGCCAATCCAAACCTTGTATATTGAAACATTTGCCAGGTTACTTAATTTAAAACCTTTAGACCTTTGTTTGCAAATCTGTAAATTAGATCATAATACTCACATTTAGATTTGCCATACACATAAAATTATATAGTACATGAAATGCATTTAAAAGAGTGGCCACCACAGATAAATGCTCCACGAATATTATTCGTTATTTTCACAACATAAATGTTTCAGGAGCTCCACACAGTCCTTCAAGTATAATACAAATATGTGTGTTTACAAATATTTTTTCCTTAAGAAAATGATTCATAGGTTTTTATCAGATTCTCAAAGGTACACATGAATTTAAAAATGGTTAAGAACTGATGTTCTAATGGTGGTAATATTAAGAAAAAAGAGTTTTTCAAACATTGGCCCATTGGGAATAGAGAATACCGTCTAGTGCAGATGGGGAGGTCAATAGCCACTTGGTTGGATGTTAGAAAAAGAGACAAAAGGTATTGTGGGCCTCATCCATGTATTCACTATCTTCCAGGAACTTTGCTGAATTATAGGACACAATTCTGAGCCTTCACTGGAATCAACATATGATGATTTTCTTGCTTAGCACATATTGAATCTACCCTGCATCCATTTCATTACCATTCCAATTGACCACACTACTTTTGTGGAGGTATTTGCCTCTTTTCCATTAAACACTCTGCAGGGGCTTGTAACAAGGTGCCTTCTTTTTCTTTTAATTAAGGGCCAGATGTTTAACCTTCATAGCCATTTAGAAATTCCCTTTTTGAAATGGAATTTTAAAAATATTTCCCAGAATGTTGAGAATCTGAAAATGTTGGGGCTTTCTAGTATATAAACTGACATCCTGAGATGAATTCCTAGTAATTTCTTCTACTCATACTGCAGAGTTGGTTGGTTCCTTTTCCAAGTCTATTTTCAGGCTCTCTACAAGTTCTAGCTCTATAACTGCCCATTTTATCCTTCCAAAATTCTAATGTCTGCTTAATAATCCAGAGTCTGTCTCTGAGGCAAAATGATTTGAAGGTTCATCTATGTTTTAGCATGAATCAGTACTTCATTTCTTTTTATTGCCAAGTAATATTCTGTTGCACTGATATGCCATATTTGTTTATTCACTCATGAGTTGATGTACATTTAGGTTGTTTCCACATTTTGGCCATTATGAATAATGTTGTTATGAACATTCATGTATAAATTTTTGTGTTATATTTTGTGTTATATAGAATAGTATGGTATATTTCACACACTTTCATTTCTCCTAGGAATATATCTGGAAGTGGAATTGCTTAGTCATATGGCAACTCTATGTTTAAAATTTGAGAAATTGCCAAATTATTTTCCAAAGCAGCTGCTTCATTTAACATTCCTGTCAACTGTGTTTTGGGGATTCCGATTTCTCCACATCCTCATTAACACATTATTTCTGTATTTTTTTAAATTATAGTCATCCTAGTGAATGTGCAGTGATATCTCATGGTACTTTTACTTTTCATTTCCTAAATGATTGATGAGTTAATAATCTTTTCATGTGCTTATTGGCCATTTGTATATTTTTTTGGAGAAATGTCTATTCAAATCATTTGCCTGTTTTTAGTTGGGTTATTTGTGTTTTTATTGTTGAGCTTCAGGGGTTCTTTATATATATTCTGGATAGAAATCACTTATCAGAAATATGATTTACAAATACTTTATCCCATTCTGTGGATTTTTTTGTATTGACCGTGTATGTTGAAACCTTGTACATTTATCAGTTGTGATAGTTGTTTTGAGGAGATTCTAGGATGTTCTATATACAAGATCATATCATCTGCAACTAGAGATAGTTTTACTTCTTTTCCAACCTGAGTATGTTTTATTACTTTTTTTTTTTTTTTTGCTCAATTGCCTTGGCTAAAACCTCTAGTGCAATGTTAAGTGCAAGTGGACACCATTGTTTTTTGTTTGCTTCTTTTCTCCTGATTGTAAGGGGAAAGCATTCATTCTTTCACCATTGAAAATGATGTTAGCTGTAGGTTTTTTATAGATTCCCTTTAATGGATTGACTAAGTCCCCTTATATTCCTAGTTCTTTTAGTCTTTTTGTCATGAAAGGGTGTTGGCTTTTGTCAAATGCATTCCCTATGCCTATTGAAAAGATCATATGGGTTTTTTGTCCTTTATTTTATTGATATGGTATGTTACATTGATCAATTTTTGGATGTTACATGAAACTTGCATTCCTAGGATAAACCCTGCTTGGTCATGGTGTATAATTCTTTTTCTATGTTGCTGGATTCAGAATGCTATGATTTTATTAAGAATTTTCACATATATGTTCATAAGGAATACAGTTGTATAGTTTTCTTTTCATGTGATGTCTTTTTCTAGTTTTGATAAATGAATATACTGGCCTCATAAGTGAATTGACAAGTATTCCCACCTTTCTCTCTCTCTCTCTCTCTCTCTCTCTCTCTCTCTCTCTCTCTCTATCTATATATATATATATATATATATATATATATATATATATATATGGTGTGTGTGTGTGTGAAAGACTGGCATTAAATTTTCTTTAAATGTTTATAGATTTCACCAGTAAATTTTTCATTATAGGAAATTTTGTAAGTTACTAATTCAATGTTAATAGAGGTTTACTCAGAATTTATATTTCATATTCTCTCTTTTTACTTTTTGCTTTTTAGGTGTGTTACCACCTAGAGAGAACAGCTAGCTAAATTTTCCAAATCTATTCTAATTTTCTGGAATTTAACATTTAATAGGCTTATTTAATCCATCAATATTTTTATTAATAACAATATTTAGAATTTTAACATCATATTTTAATAACATTTTAAAATATTTTTCTTTCTCCTTTTTAATCCTTTCTTGCTTACTATAGGACTGATAAATATTTCTTTACTTTTTGTCTTCTCTCTCAAAATTGTAGATTAAATATTCTTTTTTTTCACCAAAATCACCCCCATCATACTCCTCAGAGGTAGTCATTATAATCCCTCGAGATAGATAGTTTATGGGTACTTTCTTGAAATTTTCTATATATATATACAAATATGTTTTATACAATTTTCTGTACAACCAGTTGTTTATTTAAAGTAAATCCAGACATTTCTCCAAGTTAATACACGGAGATTTATCTTATTCTTTTCTTAAACTGCTGCATAATATTCCATTGTTTGGAAGTTGCATAATTTATTCTCACTAAATTTTGTATATATTAAAATAAGAACATGTACTTAAAATAAATAATACCAAAGCTATACAATGATATAGAAAGCTTCAGCAGAATGACACACTCTTTGTATGATTTAGAAAACCCTTTATAATCTGATTCCCATTTATCTGTCTAGCCTAAGTGAATAACAATCCAACATTATCATTATAGCTCAGTATTCCAACAAAATCACCTATGTCCTAGATGCAGGATATATCACATGCTTTCTAGTTAAGAGAGACCTTTGCACAGTATCTTCATTATACTACCCCGCTAGCTAGCCTAATTTAAGTAGTTTAATCTTACTCCTTTTGTTCTTAACAAGGATGCTACTTTCTCTTGAAAGGCTTTTCTGACTTTCTAGGCACTATGTGTGGATTAGATGTCCCTTCTATGTGCACCCATAGCAACTTTAGCTTCATGATTACACTTATAAAACATACTATAATTATTTTTCTCTTGTGTAACCTACAAATTGCACGAGACAGAATTAGTTTGTCCAATTCATTATGGTAACCCAAAGGCTTGGCACACATAATAGGTACTCAACAAATATTGATTGAATAAATGAAAGAGGCAATAAATACTTCTTTCAATATTACATTTTAGGTTTCAACATAGTATTTGCTCCAAGCAATCAGCATAGCAATATGAGGAACCAGAAACTATGAAATTAATTATTCTATTGAGGTTAATTGCAATCATTTAAATTTTTAACTTACAGAAGTAGCCACTTTTGAACAGACTATTTATTTTTCTCTTTCTAACATACCCGTCATAACACTTGAGTTTGTTTATATTACAGGTCTGTATGGTTCAATTATGATGTTACAATTCTAATAACATAATTAAATTGGTTAGTTTGTGTATCATGCTTATGTTATTTCTTTATCAAAGAAAGAAAATTTTTACTCTAAGGAAAAATATCTGCTTTACAAATTTCTTCCCAGAAACTTCTTCTTGAAGAAAAAACTCATTAGATGGCTTGCTAAATATTTTCAATCCATTTAGTATTTTACATTAGGGTGAATATTTGAAGCTATTGTAAGACAGTTGGTTTTTAGTTGAGTAATTGTTATTAACACTCCCTAGTCAGTTCCTGTGTTCCCTTTGGGGATATAAGAAATGTGTCCTTTGTTGTTGTTGCTGTTTTTCTCAGTTAAAGACATTATCATATTACCACATCTACCCAGACACTGAAGGTAACATTTCCAATTCCTCCAATTTCCTTACTCTAAACTTTCGACTCAACACCAATTGCTCTGAATCCTAAACCTAAGATATGTCCTAAATCTGTTATCTTTCTTCCTGGCCTCAAATACAGTTCAGTTTCCTGTCATCGGTTGTTTGGACTCTTGGAATGGTAACGAATTTCTTTGTTTCTGTTCTCTCTCTAGTCCAAATTATGTCTCTAACTATCACTAAATTTTTTAAGAAACACACCTCATCATGACCTTCTCCCCACAACACATACTTAAAATTTGTGGATGATTCCATTTAATCCTTTGTCAGAAGCTACTAGACTTCACAGTCCAATAGAAATATAACAAGATACGTAAAATCAAGAAACACAAGTAACTTAAAAGTTCCTAATAGTTACATTTAAAATAGTAGAACAAAATTACACCCTACATAGGAACACTCAAGTATATAAAGCAAATGTTAATGAACATAAAGGTGAAAATTAACAATAATACCATAATAGTTGGAGATTTTAATACTCCACTTACCTCAATGGATAGATCATCCATATAGACAATAAGAAAATAATGGCCTTAAATGTCACATTAGACCACTTTGACTTGATAAGCATTTATAGAGCATTTTATCCAAAAAGTACAGGTTACACATTTTTCTCCAGTGTACATGGAACATTTTCCTGGATAGATCACAAACTAGGCTACAAAATAAGCCTCAATAAATTCAAGAAGATTGAAATTATATCAAGTGTATTTTCTGACCACAATGGCATGAAAGTAGAAATAAAGTTTAATTAGTTTTAAGAATATATTTAATTTATCCAATACATCCAAAATGTTATTTTAACATATCATCAATATTGAAAATTTATTAACGAGTTCTTTAACATTCTTTTTTTCATACTAATTCTCTGAAACCTGATGTATTTTATACTTACATCACCTCTCATTTCTAAGTAGTCACATTGCTGCCTAAATAAACACCAGTGATAAGCAGAACCAGTGATTTTGTTACAACTTTTGGATAGGACAGCTGAGACCCAGGTTGGGCTCAATAATGACTAACTTCCCAAGGCAGTTAATTCCTAGCAAGGCTATCAGCCTTTAAGTAGCCTCAGACTATTAAAAAGTGGCAACAAATGCATAAAATATTTCTGTGGGACTCTTGAAACCATCTGTTTATATAAGGGGAAAAACCATGGGCCACTTTCCCTGAACCATGTTGAGAGTTGGGAAAGATGATCATTGCTAGATGTGGGGTCTCCTTTGTGTATTTGCCAGGACTTGAACCCAACAATGTAAACCTATAACCTTTTCTCCCATTTTGGTAAATGTTTTTAGGCAGGTTTAATTTTCTCCAAAATTNTATATATATATATATATATATATATATATATATATATATATATATATATATATATATATATGTAGAAGTTGAGGTCTTTCCAGTATAGAATGGCCCACAAACTACACTGCACATATTCATTTCTCTGTTCAAGAGTTATGGATTGGTTTACCACCAAGATTGGAATCTACATGAAATAGTGCTTCAAGGTGAGAACATTTTTCTTGACTAGCAGAGAATAGAAGTAGAGCTCCCCCTCTTCTTGATGTATCAAGGCAACATCAAGAAGCAGAGCGCTCAGAACACTTGGTACCAGTCAGTTTAGTATTGTTATGTCAACAAGTCACCTTTGCTGCTTTTGGAAATGTGGCTGGAGTCTTGGTGTGTCTTTTATTTTAGGCCATAAGCAATTTCTGTGTTTTAATATTCTTCCCGACACATGTGTAACCTTTACTTAAATCTTTTGGGCGTTTCTAGTAGCTGCTGAGAATAGTAATCTACTCATCTTACTTCCCTCCATCTTATGCCAGACATCTTCTTTGTACAAGGTAAAAAGCAAACAACTGCTTCAGGGTTCACATCTGTGCCACCTGCACCAGGGAGGGATGGACTTAGACACTTACTAGTCCTACATTTAAACATCCCAGAGATTTTTGATTAGACCAGAGAAGTGATGTCAGTAAAAACATTGCAGCTTTTGGAGTATTTTCTAAATTGAAGAAAGATGCCTTCACATAAGAAAGGGATGGAAGTTAAACAATTAAAAGACTCCATTTCTACAACAAGCAGTAAATTAGGATTTACTTCTGTCCCTATAGGCAACGTAGATTGATGTTGCATCAACTGGCCCAGAGCAGCCTGTTCAGATCATGACTCTGATGTTTTACTGGCACGTTAACATGCCATAAACTCCTCTTTTTCAATATACCCTCTTTAAATAAGTGGCACAGCAGGTACTCCTTGTTCATGCCAGACATTTGAGACTCATTCTAAAGGCTTCCTCTCTTTCATCTGCCACTTCTAATGAGTCACCGATCTTCTAAATTCTAACTTTTAAATATCTCTTGCAACCATCTGCTTCTCCCCCCACATCACCACCATCCTTGTCCAAACTATCATCTCACCTGGACACTGTAACACCTTCATTATTGGTTGTCTAGCTTCCACTATTAACTCCCTATGACTCAGACTCTACACTGAGTGGTATTTTAAAATGCACATTTGATCATTATACTCAACATCGGTTCACTGCTTTTCTATTGTTTATAAGGATTAAGATCTTTACAATTAAGGATTCATATTTATATCCTTAATAAGTTCTCAAGGTGTGTGATTTGGCACCTGCTTACCTACTTAGCCTCCTTTCTCACTGTTCTTTTAAAAAACTATATTTTAAGTCAGATAGAATATCTTTCAGGTCTATGAGTTTATACTATTTTAACCCAGCTCTTTTACATGATATTCTTTAAGCCTGCAACAGTCTCCCAACATGTTCACTCCTATTTTTCTTTCTGTTTCAGTGCAGGTAGCTCTTCCTCCAGGTAACTTTACCCAGACATGAAGATGAGGTTTGTTCACATGTTAAATATTTCAATACCATGCTGCATTTCTTTTCAGTTGTTTAGAGCTCTTGCAGTTATTTGTTTAATATCTATAAATTCCACGAGGGAATGAATAATGTCTGTTTATCTCTGTATTCTCAAAGCCTGGTACAAAAGCCTGACCCAAAGGAAGTGTTAATGAGCATTTGTGGCTTAAATGCATGAGTGGATAAATGAATAATCACATTGCTATAAGTTGCTGTTTACAATTCCGTCACACAGAGCATCTTCTTTAACAGCAAGCCCCTGAAAGGTTTGTATTCCAGTGCCTAGTGCACTTTGTGCTTTATAGCAAGCCCTAAAAATATGTTGATTGAAATATTAATGAAAGTAGATGATGCCTGTCATGCCAGATAATTTAAATTCATCCAATTGAACTCATTTTCCCTCTTTCTGAAGAGTTCTCCTCATAACAATTGAATTACTGGGTCACTATCTTTAATTTATCAGTATAAAATGAGACGACCAAACTAACTACCTCAGACAAGTCCCTGAACCGAACCTTTGAGTTAATCTACGAAGTAACTGATAAGCATGGGGTTACTGAGTTCTGCTATAACTCTGTGGTGTGCAATTTCTTTCATGACAAGTTTTTCTAAAATAACAAGAAGCCCAGACCCCATATTTCCCTTTTCTAACATCTGTCACTCTGCTAATGGTTGAAAATAGCTGCCTAGCAGAATACTGCAAAGCTCAGCACTATTTCCAAACCTAAATCTGACAGGCCAATTGACAAACCATGAGGATATTATCTTGATGAGTAGCTCAAACCCCCTGCCCCTACATGTAATATTTCTTAAAACAAAACAAAACTCTGTGACTACTTCCTAGATCACTTCTCTGTCTTTACAATGGTCAAGCCAAAATTTTTTCTCTTACATTATCTCTTATTCCTTTCTTGAGACTCTGACATATAATAGGTCAAAAGTGTTAGTCATTGAGGATATAGTCAAAAGCAAGACAGGGTCCATGTGGAATATATTATTAGCTCTTCTTATAGCAGGGTCATCTGGAAACAGTATATACATTGGGCATTCTGGTTTCATTCTTATGATCAATACATATTCTGACTCATTCTGCATACTGCAAAGCATTCTGAGTCATTCTGTGTATCACCAAACAATGAACCACACTCATTATTGGGGGGTGGGGGTAGGGTGAAGTGGTTAGGGTAAGGAAGAATGCTGGAGCAACTGATGCTCCTAAAAGATATTCTAGAATACAAGAAATATCCTGATGGGTTAATTTTTTATCTACCCCATGAAATGCTCATATTAACTTAACCATAGAAAGAGAAGGTAATAAATGTTAGAAAATAAGTCATTCTAAGTAATTTGTAACAAAAGTAGATAAAATAAAGAATGAAAGAAAGTATGTATAAGTCATTTTAAGAACTAATAAACTCAGTAGATTTGCAGGATACATAATCGATATACAAAAATCTTTTGCATTTCTATACACTTATAAAAAACTATCAGAACGAGAAATTAGGAAAATAATTTAATTTACAACAACATCAAAAAAACAAAATACCTAAGAAGAAATTTAGCAAGGGGTGCAAAAGACCTGTGAAGGAGGTGAAAGTCTAGCATTGCACTGCATGTGAAACTACAAATTCACACACACACACACACACACACACACACACACACACACAAATTAACAAAGTTGTTCTGTGTTTGCTATACTTTGTTCCTGTTTTGCCCAAATGGTTCCTGTTAGGTCTTTGGCTGAACTTTGCTGTCTAGATTGCTGATAGGTTTTCCCTTCACAGTCTTGGTGACTGTCTAATGCATCATCAGTGTTTAGCATCCCAGATCTCAGAAAGGCATTCCTTAGTCACTTGATGAGATGCTTAGGGCTTTCTCTAAAATACAAACAAAAACTGTTTTTATTGTCATTTTTATTTTTACTTTTTTGCTTAGCCAATTACAACAATAATTGTCTGTTCCAGATAATCACATAGTCAAAGTCCCCCCAGCTCTTCAGTCTCCCCAACTCCCCAATTATACACACACACACACACACACACACACACACACACAGTGCCAAAAAATGTATACACATTTTAATAAAGGAAAAAAACTTCATTAAAATTGAAATACTCAATATGCACCAATAACAAAAGATGGATACAAGTCACATTTGACTTCTGCAATTACAAGAAGTGCTCAAAAGTGGTTACCATCAGCGTCCAGATACTTCTGATTACGGTGAACTACTGCTTGAGCAATGTTAACCAAAGTGTCCACTTGTATACATTTTTTTGGTACTCCCTGATGTGTGTGTGTGTGTATG
>NW_017731737.1:108281-126404 GCF_001890085.2 Hipposideros armiger | reverse complement strand
TATATATATATATATATATATATATATATAATTAGTTTCCTAGGGTTACCATAACAAAATGGTGGCTTAAAACAAAAGATGTTTATTCTCTCACAGGTCTGGAGGCTAGAAGCCTGAAATCAAGGCTCGTTCCCTTGCAAGGCTCTAGGGAAAAATCCTTCCTTGCCTCTTCTAGCTTCTGGTGGTCGCAGGCTTTCCTTGGCTTGTGGCAGGAAAACGCCAATCTCTGCCTCCATCTTGACCTTGTTATGGCCTATCCTAATCTAGTATGACCTCATCTTAATGAGTTATGTCTGCAAAGATTTTATTTCCAAATAAGGTCACATTCTGAGGTTCTGGATAGACATTAAATTTGGAGCTGACTCTATTCAACCCACTAAACATGGCATACAATTCCCTTTACAATCCAATCCTCGCCCTTCTACTTTAAGATTATCCTTTTAGTAAGTGTCCGTTGCCTTCCATTAGTCTGCCAGAAAAAAACAAATATGATTCGATGAAAGAAACCAATAGCATAGTACACATTTGCTTCCGTAGAGGCTTCCTAGAAAAGATGTAAGCATTTGAAGTAAAACACATCTTTATCTAGGGACAACCAATGTCATTTGAGGGAGTTTGTTTTCCTTTTCAAGTACTTACTTTCCAAATAATCATAACACAACATTTGTTATAAAATTAATTAATAATCTACATTTAATGTAGGTTCATGACCTATACAGAAAAACAATGTTTTTAGTTCTAAAAAATAGATTTAAAGTATTGAGTTACTAATTTTCAAGAGATGGAATATAGAATAAAATATACATATGGCATATAAAAATAGTGTATAATAAATTTAGCTAAATTATTAACATGATTTTTGTTGCTTTCTCAGCATTTAAAAGGTCCTTGAGGAGATAGTACACAACCTAAGGTTAACTTGCTGTCTTCTTTTCTCTTGATAAATATCTCTGTAGAAAACATAAAAATTTGATATTATTAAACTTTGGCATTTTTCCTAAATTTGTACTCAGTGCTTAATAAATTTGTGCTTATTATCAGTGATAATGATGATGGCTTTTTTCACTGAGAAACACTTTAAAGGTAAGAGACACTTCATTATTTCTCCCCCCTGCCTGCCTAAACTCTTGATTTTATTTAAATTCACAAGTAAAATATTCCATAACCAGTTAAAGAAAGGATCTTTAGAAATAAGAGCAGCATAGCACTTATTGAGTACTATGTATAAAATATCAAGTACTCATTGTGAGTAAGTAATTGCATAATACCAGGGGGGTAAAATGCACTTGACATCATTCTAGTGGGAGACCAGGAAAAGCGAGTGATAATGAGTTCATGGTTCACGTGCTACAATAAAGCTTGGCCCTGTTGGCCAGGAAGTGTGAGTGAAGGAGCTTCATGATCAGGGATAGGTGGTCCAAAGAGAGGTTTCCTGGGGATGGAGGCACCATAGCTGAGACCTGAGGGATGAGTGTGGAATTTAAGCAGAGGGTAGGAATGGGAGAGAGGCAAGATAGGAGGAGTCAGAAGTGAAAGCAGTGAGGTTACAAGAGCTTGATGATTCTCGTCACGCTCTGACATGCATTTGATTGTCCTTGCAACAATTTAATGAGTAATAATATTCTATAGTTTTCTATAATACTTTATAACTTCCCAAGTACTGTGATACATATTAGCCCAATGTTGTCTTATACTTGTTGTAGTTGGTAGCCATGATAGCTATCAACATCCTCACTTTACAGATGGGTCAATGAATTTGTTCTCACAAATGTAAAGTAAGCTGCTCTGGATATAACACTGGATAAAAGTTTTTGTCTTTGGTTCCTTCTCTAGGATTTTTTTTTCTGTTGCATATCTTTTTGGTCCTTTTATGGGAAAAACATAACAAAATAAAAGAAAATGGGCTTTAAAACTGTCTTTCATAGAATTGTTAAAATAGCATAAGATGACTATGCAAGCCCTCTCTGTTGCCTTAGTCCTTGAACAATGAGAAGAAAGGACGTAAGCAACACTGAACAATGGCTGCTGACACCCATAAGTTACAGGGAGTAAGCTCAAACTCAGAGAGCATTCAATCAACAAGTAATTTTGGAGCAGTTGCTAGGCACAACACTGGGCTTTATTCTTTGCTTAAAACTTCTGTGCCTGACACAAAATGGACACATACTGTATTTTTGTAAATATTTGTTAAGCAAATAACTGAAGAGGGTTGCATGGGTCAAGCACAGATTCAGACACCATTTTGGGAGTCCCTGAAGCACCTAAAGTGTCAAGGAATGGAGGTCCAGAATGGAGGAGCAAATTTCTGGTAGCAGTTAGCGTTTACTTTGAAGCCAATAATTTTATTATTTCCTTCACCAGGAAAGTGTTCCTTTTGAAGCCATGAAACTTCAACTTCAAAGATCCCTACAGCACTGTAAAAAAGGCCTCCTAGCATTTTATCCTCTTCCCTTTGGCAAGCCTTCAGTATTGTGACAATATTTTGTTTTTCAGAGTCACAGTAACCCAGATGATATTTATTTCTTACAAGTGCTGGCCCAGGGTTAGATTGTGGAGACAACAAATAAACACATCCTCCATTTTCCCCATCATTGCCTTAGTGTTCAACATTCTCTCATAGTTCTTCATGGGAGGGGTGCCACTTTCCTCAAAATACTGTGTCAGAAGGCTCGTTTCTAGTCAAGCTATAAGCTTCTGTGATGTCTGGGCAGCCCAATGTCTTGCCTTGCTTTGAACTGAAACTAAAGTTGTTTCAAGACTAGAGCATATAGCATACAGAAGAATATATCAAGCAATAATTGGGATGGCCTCAGACCAGGCAATTTTTATCCACTTAGTGATTCTGCTAATGTCACCTTTGAAGACACCATGCCTTACATCCTGTGCCAGACTTGTTAGCACACTTTTTTAACTCCTAAATCACAAAGCACTGTAAGTTTCAGTAAAATTGAAAAGTTTGATATACATCGATAATAATAATTTATTCAAGAATTTTCTCTTCAGTGAGTGATGGTAATTGTTATTTTGAGAATTATATATAAACTGGATATATATAATTTAGGTGAGAAAATACTAAACAATTGTGCTCAATCTCCTAGTGAACTTAGGCCAAATTTGTGTAAGATTCTCCACCAGTAGCCAACTTGCAGGTCAACCTGAGCCTATTCTTGGAATGGTCCTTTCAATTATCCATGTCTCTCTTAGGATTTCTCTAAAGCAGAGTAAAGGGCTCATCTCAGAGCAATAGCAATGACTTTTATAGATTAAGCCTTGGTGCCTAAGCAGAAAATGGACTTAGTCTCCTAGTGTGGACCAATAGCTGGTCCAATGTACATAACACCATCAGGTCTTGCTGCCATTTGAGCCTGTTGCAAATTAGAACCAAGTCTATCTTACTCATCGCTGTGTTTTGTGCACACGCACATGTAGAAGGGACTTCATAAATATTAGTTGAATAAAATAATTAATGTTAAAATTCAATAATTAAGTAATAAAAAGAGAGTGAGGTGTTTCACTGTCTGCCTCCCTGTTTGTTGTGCAGTGGAAATTGCACTCAGTGAATTAATTGCATTCCTTCTCTTTGAACAGGGCAATTTGCCCATCTGGATGGAACCTTTTTCTTATTTGTAGTACTGTCCAGTGCACGTCCTTTCATCTTAAAACATTTTGTAGTCTTTTCTTGCAATTGGAAAATAGTTAATTAGAATTGAAGTATTTACTTCTTTATGTGATGTATGATCTATTTAAGCTTAGTGTTTGCCTTTCCTTTGATGTTTTTTGATGGTACATGTGGGAAGAACTTATATCACCCTTGGGAATATATCCTGGGACAAGATGTAGAGAGGGTACTAATTCAGATAGCCGCTTTCCACACAATGACTGGCTTGTGCTGAATATCTTATCATATCAAAAAACAAAACAAAACAAAACAAAAAAACAAAAACAGAATATAAGCACAAGACTAGACCTCATCAGCATGTCCCTTCATAATAGCCTTACTAATTGTTTGGGGATATGAGTTTTTATAATATTAGGGATGTGTGTAAAATAAATGGGCTTATAAGTAATATTTCAATGAGAGAGGGGTTTTGGAAAAATAATCCTTTGAAAAAGTTTATTTCTATGTTTGAGATTTGGAAAAAGTTTCTCCTTGCTGCTAGTGTGTATTAGGAGTCATAAGGTCAACAAAACGCCTGCAAATGAGACTCCTCTCTCTTTATTATGGGAGCCCAGAGACTCCAGGAAAGCAATAAGACTGTGTAAGGAGTGGTTATTTGGGTCTGAGACTGGGAGCCATATGCACTGTTGTTGAAGGCAGCTATGAGGCAATTACATTTTTGAAAGTTGATAGAGTCGAATTTAATCATGCATATATTTAGCTTACACAAAGTCAATTCTATATGCTCAGGAGATAGACAAGGAGAGAAATAGCAATTCATATTGATACAATGTGGTCAATTCCATTTATTGTGCACCTGTCCTGAATGAACACGATAGGTCACATGCTACTCAAACGCATCCCACCAGTCTCCACTCTCAAGGCCTTCCTTGACTGGGAACATCTTGCTGAACTGAGTTCTATTGTAAAGTTTAAACTATGTGTATCCTTATTTCAGAATGTCCCCTAAATGGAAGTCAGCTACTTCATTTGTTTCTCAACTCAGTAGATTGTTTAAGTGTCACAGGAAAACCCTTTCTTTGTTTTCTTACTGGACTTTTTGAGACACAACTTTGGTCTGCACTGTGGTGGATTGCCTTAGCTAATCATGAACTGACTTAATTTTGTCTTACACACTGACTTCAAAATTTTACTACCACATAAAATCATACTACCTGGACTTTCTTAGATAATTAGGTTCTTACAGGGCTCACTGCTTGTACAAGCCCAGAAAGTATCTTTCGCATTATATTAGGAGAATCTAGCAGTCATCTAATGAAGTTTCTAACTTACAATTGAGTTTTCTGTATGAATCTTCGAGTGATAGGGAACTCACTTCCACAAGCCATGGAGTTGTTCCAATGTATTGAAGCATAATGTTTGTTTGAATTCCAATTCTAATTCTGCCCTTGGAGGCATAAATAATTTTAAATACTTTTTAAATTATTTTAATCCTTAAGTAGCTAACAAATTTTTCTCATTATTTCTCACCTCTTCTCCCTTGACCTGAAAATCTTGTCTTTTTCATGCTAAATATCTTCTTTCAAGAATATTTTATATACTCACCCTAGGACTTCCAGTCTATTCCCACCTTGATCAATGTCTCTTTCATAGTCTCTCATCACCCACTCTACCTTAAATTCTGAGCCCAGACTTATACTTATTATTAATACACCTGAGAGAAGTTGAGCCAGTTGAGTGAGGCTGTTATAAACCATATGTTTAGGAAGCTTTAGCCAAAATACAACGTGGACTCATAAGATTACATGCTTTCACTTGCTTACAAAGAATTTGGAAATGGCCCCAGGAATCTTCTGGGGTATATTTATCACATTTTGATTAGTTCCCTTTTATCTTGTTGTCTCTTTGGGAATGCTTGCTTATAATATAATATACAGTCTCCATGTGTTAAATAATATGAAGATTTGAAAGCTGATCTAATCAGAGATAATTAGTTGCCATAGCGCTCTGGAGTAGTATCCTGTTCCCCACCCCCCGCCCTTTTCCTAGAGCAGTGGTACCAGATGCACAAGTACATAGGTACCAGAATCATGAAAATAAATGTCTGTATTAGAGATCTGAGCAGATGATTAGGAAAAATATATAGGTGTATATGAATGATTTCTGCAATAGATTTTCGTAAAATATGATTTAAAGTTACTTTTCCCACCTTTAATTTCATTCAGAAGAATTAAAAAATATTTTGTCAATATATTTAAACTCAGATTTCCAAAGGTACACCTATTTGTGGTTAGTAAATTCATTATAGCTAAAAGTGAAAAACTCTTAAATTGCAGATTTTTCTGTTAGAAATTGTTAAAATATTGGAAATTTTCTTTGAATTTGATAATATGTCTTATAATTGTTCTTTATTGTTCAGAAGTGAAATTTAAAGTTTTAAAATATAGCAAAGAAAATCTATATTGCTGTGACTATATCACTAAGAAAAAAAATTGTTGAAATTTGTAGATGATGAGAAAATGTTGCTCCTTTAACTGCTTGCATAGTGTTATTTATTTTTATGTAATTACATTTTATAGACAATGCCACATGCTTTGTCCACACAATGCCAAAACATCTGGATGAAAAGTGGAAAGTATAGTAACAAACCCAGATGGTTTGTAAATACAAGGCCAAACATCCAGATGGCATCAAGAAGGCAAAGCATGTGTATGACAAATATCAAATATTTCATTCAGATGTCATGGCATCATATAGACACAGTGTATCAATAAACTCTTTTTAGTGAAGACAAAGAATGTGAAACAAGCTAGAGGTCAAAAAGAAAGAGAAAAAATATATGAAAAAAGCATACCATTAACATTAAATCAATTTTAACTGTTAACAAAAGTAATTTCTACGTGGTTGATTTAAAATGTAATTTATTTAAAGAGAACCTAAGCAAAAAAAGACTCAGCTTATTATGTTCACTTTTTAATTGTAATAATCTTTACTGAGTTTTTGATTTAAGAGAATTTTCAATACAGCTCACGTGTGCAATAAATGGGCTCAATTAAAAATTGCATTTGATTCCGATTAAAAGTTGCTTGATCTTTATTATTTCAATATACTGCCATCCAGAATTGCATCTAGCATGTCACATTCAATAAACAAACTTCTTTGCTATCTCTGAATAATTAACTTTATCTTTGTCACAGGAAACAAAAGAAATGAAAGCAGCATAGACATTATTCACTTATTCTTAACATGAGAATCTTATTATATTGGACTATCTTCCCCCGGTAACCTCTTGGTTGGTATCTTGTAGACTTTATATGAAGTTATTTTTGGCAAAAAACCTCATAGTTTCAACATAATCTCTCCTTTCTTAAGCTATGAAAGAAATGTGAGAAAGATGGTCGACATAAATCTGAAGAAATATTATTCAAATAATCATTTACTTCATGTGTATTCTTTCTAAAGCCCTAAGATAGGTAAAATATAAAACAAACCTCTCTCCTTTAAAAAACTTTCTACAATATGAGAACTTGTTTATTCCAAAGAATTCTATTTCCATCAAGGCAGTCCCCTTGCAGGGGTATAGTTGTTAGTGAAAGTGCTAAATATTCTTAGAACTCTTTTATTGCTATTAGCTTTAGAGCTTTTTAAATTCTATGAAAAAAATAATAATCAGTCCCATTGCTTTATAATTGTTATGAATTCAACTGTGTCCCCCTAGAAAAGATATGTTGAAGTCCTAACTCCCAATACCTCAGAACATGGCCTTATTTAGAAATAAGGTTACTGAAGAGGCAATTAGTTAAGTTAGAAGAGGTCATACTGGAGTCGAGTAGGCCCCTAACCCAAGATGTCTAGTGTCCTTATTAAAAGGTGGCTATGTAAAGACAAAAAAAAAAAAACCACCAAAAACACTGGAGAATGCCATTTGAAGACAGAGGATTGGAGTGATGCACCGACAAGGCAAGGAGTGCCAGGGATTACCAGCAAATCACCAGAAAGTCGGAAAAGGTAAGAAAGCGTTTCTCTATAGTTTCAGAGAGAGAGCATGAGCCTATCCACACACCTTGATTTCAGACTTCAATCCTCCTATCCTATGAAATAATACATTTCTGATGTTTTAAGCAACCTAGTTCATAGTACTTTCACCTCAAAGCTCTAGGAAATTGATACAATAGTTAAGTCTGCAACTTGACTGTGTTATTAGGAATCATAATTTTATTTTCTTCCTTAATTTTGGTCCTACAAGATTTCTAGCTTGTTTACAAAATCAGAAACACCCATGAAAAAGTTAGAATAGGCTCTAGAAGTCAAAGGTTATTCCAAAATATTAATTCTAAACATTAAACATAATTAAAAAGGGTAATAACTTTTCCTCAATTGAAAAATTGTCCAAACCTCTTAGGGCATAATTTGGGTAAAAATTAAATTCATTTGTAAGCCTAATTTGTACATTTGGTTCCAAGTAGCTTTACTGACAACTCAGATGTAACAGAAGATTGCTTAAAATGCAAAAAAAAAAAAAAATTTGCCATGAACTTAAAATTTTAAATTATGACTTTTCTGTCTTAAAAGAGGACACTTCTCTATGATCCTACAGTGTGCCCTGTAGAATGCTAGGGCCAGTGAGGAAGATACAAACTCAAATGATTTATTCTCTTCAATCCTGTTTTGATTGGATTTTCAAGTTTAAAAAAAAGGGGTAGCTGATTATTTTCAAGCACATTCATCACATGCTGAATTTCCTCCCTTCCTTCCAAAACTTGTGGGAATGGCCTGCCAAGGCTTTAAATATTTTCTCTTTCTTCCTGCCTGTTGGGATACTCTGCTGTTATTCTAGGCTTCCTACAACCAACCATTGGCCTAAACTGTTGGCTATCCTATCTTCCATCCAACTGGAATTCAGCTTATGATGCCAGAAACACTCCCCTGTGCTCACTTCCCTAAGCCCCGGCCTCATCCTTTATGTTCTGTCTTGCAGAAAGTGTCTAGGTAAAACAAAAATGTTATATTTACACACCTGTAAGCACATCCATTCCAGCATAGCTTCCCGAATACGATATATCAGCATTCTGTTTAGTTATCATCTCTAAATCTTATGTTTTCAAACTTGCCTGCCATTAGAGAATGAAGGAGTCTTTGTGAAGGCATGGAACACCCTGAGGGATATTTCAGAAATACAATTATTCAGGATTCTTCTTCTCTCTACACTGTACTCTCTACTTGTCCTCCTATAGTGCCATAAAAATTTTGCTTATTAAATTCCCACCCCTGAGTTAAACGTAGAAGGTAGAAAATGTATTTACACACACACACACACACACACACACACACACACACCCCCCACACAATTGCAATACAATACATATACAATACAATAATACAGTACATATAATGCAATCCAATTATGGAATAAAATAACTATATCTTATTTTCATTCCGTATTCCATAAACTATGGATGTATGTCCTATACTAACAATCTACCAAATATTTTGTTATTTACTGGGGACTTAAGGAAAACAAAACAAAAAACACAGTCCCTGCTGTAAGGAGATCAGACCTTAGGAAAAGACAGTTAAGAAGAGCAAACGATAGGAAAGCAGGCTGGCAAGTCAATGAGATGATGTAAAGGTGCCTTAGATAGAATCATAGAAGAAAGAAACTTCTATAGTAGCTTGAGAGAAAAAGGCAAGAAACTTCTATAGTAGCTTGAGAGAAAAAGGCAAACATGACTTTGATTAGCTCAAGTAGAGTATGGGAAAGTATATTTAAGGTGGATGAATGATTATGTGAAAAGGCATTGAAAGAGGACCAGGAGTTGGCCCATTCCTACTTTTATTTGTTAGTTTATTACACATTGGGCCCATTCAGTTTAATGAACACTTATCATTATGTTCCAAGTCACAATGCATATAAAAGAAATATTGAATGTGAATCGTGCCACGAGTGTCCTTTTTAATTTTGAATAAACATATAATCACGAAGGTAAAAACATCAAAATCACTCAGAGATTCCAGTAGAGCTAACGCAGAGAAGTTGGTACTTGAAGCAAGACCAAGATTAGTAGGTTCTGAGTTGGGTGAAAAAAGTAGGTAGAATATTTCTGTCAAGAGAAAGAACATTCAAGAAAGGGCTGGAGAGTTTGGAAGAGGAGATGCTTACCTTTTATCTATTGAGATTTGTCTACTGGGGATTAAGGAAAAACAAAACATTTTTGGTTAAATGAGGAAGGCAGGAATTGGGAGGGCCTAGGGCTAGATAGAATGAATAATACAGAAAGAATATAGAGCAAAGGGATGATAAATTTATTTATAACTGTTGGCCATCTAATTACATATAGTTTTAGTGCAAAAATAGATTGAGAAAAGGAGAAATGGGAAGTAAGCTAATAAATTAAGGATCACACTATATAGATGAACTTGAGTGGGTAAGCCAATTTGAGAACTATCCTAGAACAAGCTGACACAGCAGAAGATAAATATGAAGGCCTCATCTTCTGGACATAAAGTATGGGACAGCAGAATTGGAGGATGCCATGGGCCTATGACAGGTTGCAGACTATAGGATGTTTGTCATGGAAAATAACCTGGCATAAGAAACAGGCTGATCTTGCCTCTCTTAGAGCGAATTTTCTATTGGTATGGGTAGGTTAAGGGTAGAAGATGAATGTATTATCTTCACAAGAGGCTTTGCCCTTGAGCACTACTGTAGTATTAAAGCTCAAGTGCAAGCAAGGCCCAGAATTAGGGAGAGTCCATTCTTTCAATTTTGGGCTCAATATCCATTATTAGTTTGATCCGTGAAGATAAAAAACTCTGAGAGCCTTGAGAAGCTGCAATATATGCTCAGTGTCATTGTCAACATGGGCTTCTTTAGGTGGTAATAAGTGTGAGCTGAAACAAAAAAGGTAGATCATGGTGACTAATGCCTGAGAATGAGGATAAACCAGGTTCAGTAAGTTTAGGATGCACATGTTTGGGGACATCCAGAAATATGTTTGGAGGAGGAGTGATTTTGCAGGAAGATTCTCATTTTTGTGGTGGTGATGTGAGTGCTCACAGGTAGAAGCTAAAAATTATTGTTAATGTGACTACATATAAAGTATTAGAAGTAGGACACTCAGATTATATACCTAACTAACTATTCAAGGAAGACTATAAAATGTACATGGTAAGGAAAATATGAGGGTGCAAAATTTGACTTTCTCTGCAGCAATCATAGAAACCATCAAGGAGAAGGTAATATTTAATCTTAGCTTTGAAGGATACAAAAATTTTAATATTCATTATTCGGTATGGCAGCATGTAACAGAGAGGAAGGCCAAAAGAGCAAGGTATTGAGGGGGTTGCATGATTTTACATTTATATAATTTATTATTTAATAAGTTTATTGCTCTGATATGATAGAATGTATTAATGTGGAGAGGTTTCATTCCATCCATCCTTCATTCATTCATTCAATCATTCATTTGAGGCATATTTAGCCTACTAAGTGCAAGAAATTATAAGTGTTATACAAATGACATAAAGGCATGTAAATTCAAGACTAGTAGTAAACACCCAAATTAATGAGATATTTACTCATCACAACTATGATCCAAAAAAATATTAACCTGACAGTAGATGATACGATTGATATAATGAAGAGAAACTGATGGGGATACTAATTTAGAACGTCATTGTTGTGATCAAAGGAAAGAGAAACAGCAGTAAAAATGGAGAGTAGTGGGTTGAGGAAATACATTTGAGAGATGAATTAGAGGTCAATTTTCTAAGTCTTAGCGACTGAAATTTTCAGAGGAAAAGTAGGGTGTTAACTCTAAGGTTTAAAGCCATAGAGAGTGGGAACACAAGAGTGCATCAAGTATACAATGAAGGCAGTACAAGGTATTGATTTAGATGCAGGAGAGGATTATAAGTATAACCATGGATATGTTCAGTTTAAGGTCCAACATTTATAAGAAAAGTTAAATTAGAAATCATTAAATTACAAGCAAAAATTAGTAATTGGTAATGTCACCTATACCAGAGAACTAAATAATTAAACCATGAGAAAGAATGAGTTACTGGGACCAGAATTATATTTTTACCTTAAAACAGGGTATAGCAAAGAATATACCAGACAGAATCTATTGTTTTGATGTATTAAAATTAATAAGTGTTCAATTATAGAGTGTGAATTAAAATAATTATATTTAGTTTACACCCCTGAAGTAAAATCACTTTCTATTCTTACCTCAGTTGAGCTCATCAATATTAAACAACTTTTATTCACCTTAATAATTTCTTCTTGTTTAGAGAAAATATATTATGCTTCAATCACCTAAGCCATCCACTATTTAATCTTTCTATATCTAAATTATTAAATATTTTATAAAAGTGTATTCAAAAGGAAAATATTCTAGAATGGTGCCCTGGTATAAAATAGAATCACTTGATAAAAAATTAAAAAGTGAAATCCCAGAAAGAGAAAATAAAAAGAAACCTCATTTCAATAACTCTAAAACAAATTATAAAAATTTTGTAACTGTATGGAATTCTACAATGCCAAAATCATTGATCTCAGTTGGCTGCATAGTTAATGAACACCTAAGTAAGTGACTCTATGCTTTTTTATATAAATCATACCTGTAGTCTGAAATGTAGTATTTTCCTGTATACTTAACCTTGTTCAATGAAATGAATCATTGGAAAGCACTCTTCTCTCTGATTTGTATGAATCCATTAAAGTAACACTAACCCACATTTAAAAAAAAGATAAAGAAACCCTAAATATTTTTATTGATAATTAGGATTAGATAAGTCAAATTTCAAAGTTGCATAGAATCATAACTCATTTATGATTCTATACTCTTAAATGATATTTGGGAAAAAGAGCATTTGATGCTTTTTTTAATATAGAAAATTTCTTTGCTCCAAAGTATTAGGAGGAAAGTTTTAGCATTATTTATTTTTATATATTATTCATTTATCTATTAAAATCTCTAGCTGAGAAAACTTTAATTTCCTTTTTAATTCAAAGAAGAATATAAAACATAAAAAGGGCAAAAGGTATCAAAGTAGTTTCTTTATTTAAATATTCGTAATGATAAGTAGAATATTAAAGACTTGAAAAGTATAATTAGGTCAAATGTCAGGTTCTACTTCATGTTAGAATAATGTGACTTTATAATGGAGTTCACCAGGAGCTTCTTTGCTTTCAAAGATTTGGATTAATTCCTTCTGTGTTCAATAAAAATCTTAGGTGGCTTATTTTGGGATGTGTGAGTGTATGTGGGCATGTTTGTCTGCCTATATGAGTATGTTTCAAGTCATAAAATTACTAACAGAAACTTTATTTTATACTTTTGTTGAAAAGTCAATAATTGATTCATTCTTTAAATGAATGTAACCCAATCTGCCTAGGACAAAGATTCCTTTGTTTCTTGAAAATGACATTGTGGTGGGGTATCGGAAGCACACATATTGAAACTTTCATGATTTCTTAAACAAGACGCAGGGGAGAGAGGTCATACTGATGAAAATTATTTTATGAAATCTAATTTCTAGAATTTTTTAACATCATCTACTGTCTCGATAGATAAATGTTTTTAATGTCAAGAAAAAAAAGTTTGACTTTATTTACAGTGCTATAATCCTAAACAGATTGCAATGTTTGGAATAGCCATCACTATAAAGACAGGCCAAAAATTTTAGACTCTAATGAGAAATGTTAATGAAATAATGTAGGCTAAGTAGGCACAGGAAATAATCATTACTTCTGAAAGCAACTGAGACAATGAAAATTAATGTATATGCTAAGGTGAATGTTACTGAAGATTTTCCTTCCTTGAAATTGTGTGTGTATTTTGGCAAGAAAAGAGAAAAGGAGGATTGTCAATTCTAATAATAAGAGCTATTCTTACAATGAGTGGAGCTACAGAGCTGGGAAATCAACAAAATTGTGGTTTCACATCCCAGCCTGGCACCATATGGTGACTGACTGTCCAACTGTGGATTACCCAAACAGTGAGCTTCTTTCTGCCCCTTACCCTATCTCTCCATGTGGTACCATCCTGGGTGGTAGGTCTTGGGGGGAACAAAGAAGTGTTGGAAGAAATTAGTTAATTAATCATTTGTTTACAATTCTGGTAAAAATTTTGGAGAAACTTCAAAGCTTCATCACATTGTAATTTCAAATGCCAGATGAGTAGATTTAATGGTTGACCATGTCAGTAGAGACCTGAAAATATCAGATATGACTAAACAGATGTCCTCTTGAGTGGGGATAGGAGGAAACACTTGTTGTGAACAATAATCCCATTGATTAGAGATTTTGTTCAGAACAATGGAACTCATTTGTCTTACAAAATTACATTATAAAAAGATAACAAAGTACATTTTTCATTTTATATTACTGAATTGGTACCTGGCACTTGGTAGGTACTTAATTAATATCTATTATGTTAATAAAGTATCAATGCAATTGAATAGATTTTATTTGTATTATTTAAAACTGATGCATCCACTAGTATCAAAATAGTAACTAATAATTAAGTAAGGAGAGCCATTCCTCATAGGGTCTTGCAGAAATTTTTCTTGGAAGAAACTAGGAAATGATAAGTTAGATATTATGTGTTGGTGGTAAGCAAAGTGTCTCTGAATATAGCAAATATAGAACCCCAAATCAATAAACTTTTAGAGTGAATAGATACATATGTAAGGAGAGTTACCCTGAATACAAGAGACAATGAGATACTTTGAGATGGAAGGAGTCAAATATGAAGATCCCGTGAAGAATATTTGGAAGAGACAGACAAGTTTTGACAATGAGCCTTAATCTATGTTGGGGGCTTGAAAAGGAAGCATATCTCACCAATATCCCCCAGAAGAAAAGGTATGGAAAAAGAGTTTAAAGTTTGGGGATTGTTTCTCCAAAGGCGCTTTACTTTGTTGGGGCAAGTGGTCATGCAGAAGCATGAGACAGAAGTTCAACAGGAGAGTCTCATGAGCTGTCCCAAACAGAAATATACCCAGAGTCCATGGAACACCCAACCATAGCATGGGGACCCTAAGAAGTTGGACAGAAGGACCATGCCCATCTTGGGGTAAGATGCATGCCTTACCAGGGCTGGGGATTTGCGAACTGACAAAGGGAGGTGTCCACGGCAGCAGCAGGGTGGTAGCAGAAATAGTGCAATAGTATCATTGGGGCTGGTTGGCAGCAGCCTATGAGGGAGAAGAAGTCATGCCTATCTGGGAGTTGGGAGCATTGGAACTGAAGCTGAAGACATTTGGACTCATTTGCTACCACACTGGTAAACAATAATGTTGGATAAAATATGTGTGTCCATTTCTCCACCATCACCTCACCTCAGATACTTAAGCTGGTGTACTTAAACTGCATAGAATTGTGTTTTGCATCTTAGGGAGTTGTGGATTTCAACATAACTGTGACAGATACTTGGTCAAGTTCTTCCCCATCACTGTATTATCTAAATCTTACTGAAGATCTATATCCAGAGTGATGAACGAGGAAATCCTTTAGCCAAGGCATTTCTCTGGCTACCAATTACAAAGACTGAATCTGTCCACACTCAATTGTTGGAAACAAAGGTATATGTCTTTCAATCTATGTCTTATCTAATACTTTATAGAGTTTAGTATTTTAGAGATAAGGCTTCTATTTCTGTTTATGTAAAACTTAGATACTGAAAACAATTTAAAAGGAAAAATGGAATTTCAGAAATTATATCTATCAAGATCCCTTCAAAGATATTTATTAATTCACAGCCTTTAATAATAACTATCTTCAAAAAGGAAAAATGAAGATACCTTTATAATGTTAAATATATAAAAGATGTATAAAGCTGGAAAGGAGTCTTAAAAAATAGCTAGCTTTCCTTCTAGCTTTGCCATGTTAAAAGTATCCCCAATGAATGTTGATTTCCCATGTTTTATGACCTCCAAAGAAAGTGGGAACAAAGCTTCTGCAGGTTCACTGTACAATGTGCAACACCCTTTTATTTCCTCCCTTTTTGGAATACTAAGTATTTTACTCTATAGGTTGCTCTTCCATTTCATAAAGTTTACTAACTATAAATTTGTTTCTATATTTCATAAGTCACCATCACTTATTAATTTGCTAAGAGTCCTACAAACTTTCTGTTATCATTTTCATTTTAAATATGAAAAAATTAAAAAGTTGAGTGGCCTGCCCATGACACCATAGAGAGTAGAGGCAGAGCCAGGATTCCAGTTAAGGTATCTTATTTGAGATCTGGTGGTCTCTACTCCAGTAAACCTGCTCTGCTTTTCTGTGGACATAGAGCACAATTTGTAGTACGACTTCACTAATCCTGGGATTTGGGGTTATTTTAATTGGGAAGGTAGAGGCAGGAACTTAGCCTACCCCAAAACAGAAGGTAGGCTTTTTAAAAATAAATGACCCATTTATTTAAAAAATAAGTGCACAAAACCATATCTGAGATAACCAAACCAAAGTGGCAAAGCTCCTCAATCTTCTGCAATAAAGACAATGTTGAAATCTTCTTGATTTTCTCTTCATTTACTTAATACATGCTTTCCGTCTCTACTTTCTGCATAACTTTAGTTACCAAGCTCTTTCCAGTGCATCATACTTCCCATGCCAGTTAAATTGTCCAGCAGACCTAATTTCTTGTCCAATAGGCAGAATTTCTTGGCCTTTAGCCATTTTCTTGACTTTCTTCTAAATTCCTGGATTTCCTTAATGCTTTGTGATTGTGGAGTTCTAAAACTGATATTGTCCAAATAAAATCTGAGCAGGTAAGGTTTTAGATATTAATATATGGTTCATTTTCAAGGTATCATCAGGTTCAATGCTTTTGGTGGTCAAGTTGGCCACTGAGATCCACACTATTTACACCATGCCTGCCATTTGATTAAATAAAAAACATTCAACATTTTTCATTATTAAAAATTCAAGTAAAAATACTGTAACTAATATTAAAGAAGATATAAGACAAATGCTAAATGCAAACCTATGTACAAGCATACCCACAGAAAACACTAGGTTGAGTGCCAGAAAAAAGCTAAAAATTATCCATCAGAAAGCAACAGAAGGACAGACTGACTGGTAAGAAGTGGATTGTGGGGGGTTAATTTGGTGGGAACAGATGATAGATCTTATATATAGCAATCGCTCAGCTCTCAGCCTTGTGGAGCAATTTAAAAGGAAATCTTGTGTGGTGGCTCTGCTGACTTCATTCTGCTTGAACTATCGTAGCAGGAGTCAGAGCAAGGGCTTCAAACCCAATCAGGGACATGACAGCTGTTACCATATCTAAAGGAAGTCCAAGGTAAGATAGTCTTGCTGGGGCACATGGTATGGAATACTCTACAAGAACAAGCCCTTTTCTCTTTAACATCAGTACCTCCACATAATTAACAAAAATGGCACACTGCAGCTTTCTTCATCAGAATTAGATGTTCCTAATAAGATGTGTTTGCAATTTAATAGTAAACTTCCAATCTATTAACGATAATATGAAGCTTATAATTGAAAGCAGCTTTTGATATCCTAACATTACTTCTACTTTACTTACAAGTTAATTATAATAATGTAAATTGAAAAATGAAAGATATTCTAATCAACTGATTTTTACGAGTAATGAGTTAAACACAAATTCCCAGAAATCCCCTATACACACCAATTATGTTACTGCCACCTAAGTATAACTATTGATACATATATGTGCATACACACACACGTATATCTATATTGTTTTAAAATGTTTACTGTATAATTACAGTAATGATCTAGGAATAAGATATTACCTGAGGGTTAATGGCTAGCAGGGAAAATACATCTGGCATTAAAACCAGATAAATTTGCTGTGCTTCTATAATTATTTCAAAAACTCTACTAACATATATAGACTATAAATAAAATGTTCAATGATCTCTAGGTCAATGCCTGTTCCTCTTTTGAATGTTACCAACTTTCTTAATTATCTGAAAAAGTTGTCAAAGACAAATAATAAAACTTTGAGCATAAAACGTTTTACAAACATGAGAAATATTGGAGGCGTATTGTAAATGTTCTTCCAAAACAATGAATAAAACTATATTCAAAGGAAAAATGATGAAGCAGACAAATATCCAACTGAGTAGCAAATTAGTAAACTTGAAAAATGTTTCTGAAGAAATCACTCAGACTTAAGCATAAGTATAAGCTAATATGAAATATGAAACATGAGTCAAGACAAATGTAGGATAGAAGAATGAGAAGATGTAATATACTCGTAGGTCTAAGAGAATGTATAGAAGGAAAGAACAGAGCAAAGATGATATTTGATAAGAAAATAGCTGAGAGGGCCGGCCGAGTGGCACGGTGGTTAAGAGCTGGCTTGGGATGCCAGAGGGCCCCAGTTCGGATCCCATATGTGAGGGCCAGTGACACTGCCTTCTACAGCTAACATGCTGAACAGCAGCTCAACCTGGAGCTGGGCTGTCATGAGTTACCGGCAAGGGCATAGGCTGCAGCC
>NW_017731737.1:95736-102971 GCF_001890085.2 Hipposideros armiger | reverse complement strand
TGTGTGTGTGTGTGTGTGTGTGTGTGTGTGTGTGTGTGTGTGTGTGTGTGTGTCTTTTCTTCTTCTGAGTAGGTTAAGTTGCTGGTGATGGATCTGCTTCCGCCAGAGTAGAAAATAAATGAAGCTACACATAGAAGTTGTATTCTCAGAAAGTACAGCAGTTTTCTTAAGCCCCAAGCTAACATCTCACACTGAAAGAGAAAGACAGGGAATTTCCTGGCCACTTGGGTGCCTTTTCTCTGTGCTTGTCTGAAGGCGTGCTTTCCTTTGATAATAGACACTCGTAAATACAAGTCATTGAAATGGTGGGAAGGGGAATACTGTGACTCCATATGCTTTGAGAGGCTTTGAAATTCAATGTGATATCCTTTATGTTGGAGAATGGCTGAAGATCAAGGGCAATCAATCCTGATGCTTTCAAATTTATAGATATTATGGCTGGAGGGACTGAAAAAGTTTTATCCTACTGGAATATTTCAAGTAGGCTTTCTTTCGTCTTCATCTCCAGGTCTACATCCTAGTGGAACAGCACAGAAATGTTTGCAGATGGATATCAGCAGCTGAGTCTAATTAGCAGCTATTCAATAATAAATATTCCAAACAAACAAAACAGATTAACAAAACAGAACTAGAAATTTCTTCATCTTGGGTCTACCAATATTTCATTTTGTTATAACCTTTGCTATTTTACTTCCTGGAGTAAGTAATGTATACTTCACCTCTATCTTATTATACAATCACACCGCAGAGAATCTAGGTCATATTTGTTATTATTAATACACAGTAAAAATGCCTGGCATTTTCTATTTGACCTTTTGTAACTCTCTTCACCAAACTTCCCACCATTATTCTGTCTCCTTCAGGTTGTCCCAACTGTGGGAAATAAAAATCTTCATCATTGTTAAAATTCTTTCTTTTAAGATTCTTAAATGACCTTGGACAGTCTTTTCTCATTCAAGGAAAATAATACACACCGATTTCAGCCTGACACAGTCTCTTAGGCCCTTTTGTTCATTATTGTGGTTACTTCATCTTGTCAATTAGTTCCTTCTCCCTAGGAAAAGGCATCTCCTTTGGATAAGCTTTCTTTCAACCTGTCTTCCTTCTCCTTTTTCTCTCTTTATTTCTCCTACACCCTTTATGTTCATGATTGCTTTCCTCCACCAAATTTTCTTTTAAAAATACCCTTTCATAATTTAAAGTGGGATTCTTTTTATTCTTGTAATTTTAAAAAAATTGAAAAAAGTATATTTCTAGTTTCTCTTAAAATAGACATTCCAACAATAGAACAATCAACTTAAGCTAAAGAATTTTTAACATATGAAATAACAAGGTCTTCACTTTTTTCACTTTATAGNTGATGGTGCCAACTTGGGCCAGTGAAACAACGTCCTCCACGACTAGACTGAAGAACAAAAGAACAGCAACTTGTCTGTTCCCCTTCCCCCAATTCCCCAGCACTGTTCCCATCCCCCAGTTCCCCAATAAAAATCTTTAAAAAAAAGAAAATAGCTGAGAGTTTTCTAGCAGTGATTATTAAAACGTAAGACAAAAAAAAAATAAAGGAGAAAACTCCGTTCTGAGAGGGTAAATAGAAACAAATCCACACTCAAGGTGAAGTGGGAGAACACCACAGAAAAAGAAAGAATATGTCAGAAGCTGCTAAGGGAATGTCATGTCAGCTGCACAAGTAGGACAATTAGGACAATGACATACTTTTTATAAAAGATAATAAATGCCAGAAGACAATGTAAAATACCTTTAACATTTTGATGTATTAAAGACCAACCTAAAACCCTAAACCCAGATAAACTATTACTCAATAATAATGGTAAAACAGATTTATTTTTAAACATAAAAGAGTGGGTATTTTACTAATCACATTGACATATCATAAATGTTCTTGGTTCTTATAAATAATCCCCTCTGAAAGAACAATGAAAGAAGGATGAAATAATGAGGAAGAGTAAAATGAAAACCAGAGCAAAGAAATAGAATATATGAAACAGGATTGAACAAAGAAACAGATAAATATATTTCTAAGTGAAATAAGTTATCAAATATAAAAAAGAAAAATGACAATCTGTAATTTTAAAAATGTATATTGTGGTAAAGACACTTAACATGAGATCTACAATCTGAACAAAATTTTAAGAGCACAAAACTGTATTGTTCATTATAGGCACAGTGTTTTACAGCAAATCTCTAAAACGTATTCATCTTATACAGCTGTAACTTTACACCCATTGAATAGCGAGCCCCTATTATCCCCTGCTTCCAGGCCCTGTTTTATGAGTTTGACTATTTTAGATACCTCATATAAGTGGAATTATGTAGTTTGTTCTGTAGTGGCTGCCTTACTTCACTTAGCATAATGTCCTCCAGGTTTACCCATGTTGTCACATAGAACAAGGTTTCTTTCTTTTTTAGGCTAAATGATATTCCATTATATGTATATACCACATTTCCTTTTTCTATTCCTATGCACTAAACATTTGGATTGCTTTCATTTCTTGGCTACTGTGAATAGTGCTGCTATAAACATGGGGTGTAAATATCTCTTCAAAACCCTACTTTCAATTATTTCGGATACATATCAGAAGTGGGATAGCTGGATCATAAGACAGTTTTATTTTCAATTTTTGAAGAATCCCCATACTGTTTCCATAGCAGTTGCACCATTTCACGTTCTCATCAATAGGAAACAAGTATACCAATTCCCCCACATCCTCACCAGCACTAACCTTTTGTTTGTTTGTTTATTTGTTTGTTTGTTTTTGATAATAGCTCTTCTCACAGGTGTGATATCACATCTCATCCTGGTTTTGATTTGCATTTTCCTGTTGGCTATGTATATGTCTTTTTTGGAGAAATGTTTATTAAAGTATTTTGCACATTTTTAAATTGAGTTATTTGGGTTTTTTTTACTGTTGAATTGTAAGAGTTCTTTATATATTGTGCATATGAATTCCTTATCAGGTACATGGTTTGCAAACATTTTCTCCAGTTCCTTAGGTTGCCTTTCACTCTGTTGAGTGTTTTCATTGCTATGAAGGTGCTTTTTAGTTTGATCTAGGAGTTTCAAAATAATGTAGAGAAAAAGTACTAAAGGAAATAGAAGGTGGATTATTGATTTTGAAGGTAATGTATTCTAAGGCTTTTATGGAGTTCATACATGATAGAGATGTAAATACTAAAAGAATAAAATGACAGACAAAATTTTCAACTGAGTAAAGGGAAAAATGAGTAATAAAAATGTGATTATTCTTTCCAACAGATGTTAGAAAATGAGAAACGAAGGAGAAAAGAATAAGTATAATAATTAGTAAACACAAAATAAAGTGACAGAAAGAAGTAAAATATATTAATAATCACAATATAGTAAGTGATAAGAGGAGATGCTTGTGGAATAGGCCTGTTTCAAAGTTATCAAAGACGAATAATGGGCTTGTTCTATGCTACTTGAAATGAACACCTATTACTGATCGTCAGAATATTTAGGGATATCAATGGCAGCTCAGGACTTGGGATTTTCTAAAATGAGAAGTCACTATTAAGGGACATTTTTCAGGCCCAGGCTGGACAAATGCTCAGAAGTGGACGTGGGTTTAATATGTTGATCTTAATAGTTATTTTTAATGCTAAGCTCTTACCATGCCAAAGTTTTTCAGGTGTATAAAACCAGAAACGTCTAAGCAAGGAAGATTTTTTCTCAGTTTGAAATATCAAGAAAGTATTTTGAGGGTTTGTTTTACTCAACATGGATTCCCAGGGCTTAGCACAGTGTCTGACACTTAACACAACCTCAGTAAATAGTTCTTGAATTGAAATGAAGACTCTAGAAGATTTAACACAGCCTTAAGAAAATAATAAAAAAGGATAAAAAGTATAGTCTATGATAAAAGTAGAAACAAAGTTATTGAACTTTATAAAATCTCATAACAGTGGGAAATATAAAGTGCATACAGAAAGTCATGAATATTTTTTAAAACATAAGAAAAAGAGTAATTGTATCTGATGCATTTGGGTATAACCAAACTATGATAGATCATAATTCTAAAACTGAATGTATTGTGTCTAGACAAGCATTAACTTTTTTCAAAGAAAAAATTATTAAAATTGTTATTTCCCATCTCAAGGGAGGTTGATAAGAAGTACATATTTTAAAGGCAACCTATACCCAGATTAACAAATTTATTGAGTTTTCTATTCAGCAAGTGAACTGGGGACTTTGGTTTTACTATTCCATCTACAATAGAAGGACCAAATAACTTTCATTAAGAGGGAATATATCAGAGCTGTATTTACTGCAATAAATATTCTTCCTGGCAGGATTTGGGAATGTGACAAGGGGTTTTCTCTATGTATCCTACAAAATCATTTTTAATCTCTATAAATTATTTTTAAGTTTTACTAGAATAAAGTAGCACGAAATTTATCAGAGATGACTTTATTTCACCTAGCCCATAGCAACAGAAGAGGTAAAGTTTGAGTTAACACCAGAATAGAATTAATTTCCTTCTCTTTTAATTTGTAGGGCACTAACCCTCACAACTACACACCTCTGTCTCCTCAGTAGCTGTGGAAAGTAGTATGGTTCCATATCTCAATTTCTGTGAAAGTACAATGATTTCTATTTACCTTTTTCATAGGAAATTTGAACGAGCTATAAACTTTACCTCAGGTAAATGGGATTAAATATATGGTGACGGAAGGAGAACTGACTCTGGGTGGTGAACATACAATGTGATATATAGATGATGTATTACAGAATTGTACACCTGAAACCTAGGTAACTTGACTAACCATTGTCACCCCAATAAACTTTAATTTTAAAAAAATTACCTCAGTTTCAAGCTGCTGCAATTCTGTTGTAATGATTAAGGCCTTATCTAATACTTCAGATTTGAGGTCCATCAATTCTAACACATTTTTAATTTTTATATATGAACTGCTCTTTCCCCAGGAAGTATTTCAGACAATTTCCCAGATTTCTTTGTACTACAATGTTTCACAAACATGCCTGATCAATAGCTGGAGAGCTTACAAAATTCAAATCTGTGAACAGATCCAGGGGGATTATGATGTGCCAATTTGGGGAGACCTAGGAATCTGTGTTAAGTCCCCCCAAGCGACTCTTAAAATCATACAAGGTTTAGAAACACTGATTCACTACCTGTCACTCACTCCTTCAGCATTTCCTCTGTACACCATATGGTAATCTGCGCCCCTCAAGGAAGTAACACACTCCGAAAGATGAGCTCATACCCTCATACCTGAAAGATCAGCTTGGAGCACTGTGACCCCTGTTCAGAAGTTCAAAAGAGATCAATGGCAGGATTTGTTTTGACTTTGTTTAGCGAGAATGTATCCAATAGTGGTATTGAAAACATCTGCTATTATTTTTTTTCGAAGCAAATATGGATGTAATAAAATAAGTGTTTTATTGCAGATGAAGAGCCATGTGGAGACACAAGAAAAGAAACCTGTAACTTGTAAAGAATAACTCTTCCAGGCACAAACTCTTCTGATTCAAGTTGGCCAGCTCAAGAAAAGCATCAGAGTCCAGGCCCTTTGATATGGACTTTCCTTGAGAAGGCAGGTCACTTTTGCCTTGTTTTTATATCACTTTTAGATTAATACCTTTACTTGCTCAATAATGCAAATCAGAGCTTAATTGTATGCCAGTCATGTAGTACCCTCTCAATAAATGCTTGTTGTACAAAAGAAGGGTATGAAGAAATAGTTTTAGAAAAACAAAACTAACAGTTTGTATTAAACCTTTTTAAAAACATTTTTCCTCTTGATTTTAATTACGCTCTTGCTGAGTTGCAAACTCAAAGAGATTTTTTTAAGGAGAAAAATATTTTGAGTCCTTCTCACAGGTTTTTCATATTCTTAATGGATAAAATCAGAGTACTGAAGATTATAATGCACACACTCAAATGATAGCTTATGAAATCAGCCTGCATCTAACTGAGATGAAAAGAAGGCTATGAGATAAAAATAATGGATTGGTTCTTGATGTGAAGAGTAAAGACAGTCGCTCTTTTATATATATATATATATATATTTTTTTTTTTTCTTCTGGCAAAATCGTTTTTATGGTAGAAAAGTATGCATTGAGCTTGTGTCTCTCTTCAGAGATCAATTTATAAAGGTCTTCCACTTCAGGTTTATAAATCTTTTTCTCTTTTATTTTAAAATACAGGTTTTTTTGTTTTCTTTTGTTTTTTTTTTTTCCAAGAAAGTCTCTTATTTACCTGAGGGGAGAAAAATCAATACTGTTACAGAGAAAAAAAAGACCTTCTTATTTTCATATGGTTCTTTGAAGCTACAGATGTTAGAATTAAATGAATACATTACACATCATCTTTCAAAATGAAAAACAGGATGACCAAATTGGAACATTTATAACCTAAAACTTAGGAAATAGCTAATATATAAACATAGTTGGTCTTTTGGTTGGTATTTTACCAGGAGTAATTAATTACAGAATAGTTCATTTTAATGACATTTCTTTTTTCTGTCAAATATCAGAGTTCCTCAAACTGTTTAGTAGAAACTCAACAGAACACATTATTCTGTCTTTATATACAAAATCAATGCTTCTTGTGCAGATTTGGTAAATTTTCCTCAAGAATATTATAATGAAACTGATAAAGCATCATTGTGTTAAATCAAAACATTGTGTTAAATGAGGGACAGATAGGGGACATAATTATAGATAGATGATAAAGACTAGGAAACAAGGTCAATAAAGAAAATATACTATAAAAAGTATATAGAACAAGTTAAACATGACCATAGCTGTCCAATCCCAATATACTGGAGTTGAGTTATATATCTTGAAGCTGGAAAGAAATCCAGAGCTGTGGAATTTAAAAACCAAGAAGACTTAGGAACAATTGAAAGAACAATTAAAACAAAACAGTACTTATCTGCTAAGTTGTAAATTAATATAATTAAATTCTCCAGGAAGTGGCATAATTGAGAAATATAAGGAAGTTAAAACAAATTTGAAGGGGCATTGACAAGCAGTCCCTTCCAAGAACTTCCGCTGCCACTGACACATTGGATGGATCAGAGGGCTGGTTTGTATGATTCTTTTCAACATGTTTCTGCTCATTTACTCTATCCTCAAGCAGCAAAAATGCAAGCCTTGCCAATCCAGTTAGCGCCTGACATTCATTCTAACTAAACATCGCAGGGACATACTGAGTAATTTAGAATCT
>NW_017731737.1:90985-93515 GCF_001890085.2 Hipposideros armiger | reverse complement strand
CCATAATGATTGGGGTGGTTAACATATACCAGTTGTTGCACATTTTATAAAACTAGTAATATTTATTTCATATGTTGGAAAATTTGTGAGAGAAAAAATTTCAAGTTATTGACCATATTACCATAAGAATTTCTACCTAAAATGTACATTATTCAAGTGCATTAGCCCAATATGAACAGTGATGATACTCTGTTTATGTTCATGTTTACAAAGGTAAGCTAATAATGTGAATTATATTGCAATTTGTGTAAATATATATGTCAATTATAGGCTGATCCCTGTATTCATACTAAGCAAGGATCCCAAATGAGCTACTCGGAAAAACTGGTATCTTGAATGATGATGGGTTTAGAAGTACTCGATATACTTGTAGGTTAGCAGAATTTAGTAAATTTTGCTGACTTAGTGAATAAGTAAGAAAACTAGTACATATGCAGTGTCTTCTGTCATTTAGGAATGACTAATTTTCTGAACAAATTTGTCTATCCTTGACCAAATGGGAAAAAGAAATAAAGTTGAAATTCAATTCCAGGATACCATTTAAATCCCTGACACTTTTTCTGCAATTTAAAGTCAAATTATATAGCTTACAAAGTCTCAATTTTTCAAGTGGGCAAGGTGACATTTGCAACCTCTCAAACGGCTCTGAGAGGTTTAATGAGGTGACATATCTAAAATGTTATCTAGGGAAAAATATTTTTATTATCTCTGCAGATAATATCTCAGCTTGACTGGAGAAGAAAAAGATACCACAAGATATCATTGTATTATGATAAAGCAATGAACTACCACCTGCAGGAAATTGGCTTCATGAAAGGCAACAACAAAGAGCACATCAGGATTACATGAAATCAATCAGAGGCAGGCAAGAAGAACATAAGCCAGATGAACTGGAGTCTTTCATGACAGGCAGAGGAATATATCAAAGCCATCCTCACTAATTTCAAAAAGCCCACTCCCTTCTCGAGAGGTGAGAACATTACTTCAGACAGCATGCTGGCTCTGCTGGACTTCTGTGAAGATGCTATGACTCCATTTGTGAGTTTCTTAAAGAATGATTTAGAAATGAAAAGGGCCAACAAGCCTGAACACCATTAATTTAGATCATCAGTAGGAGAGAATTGAGTGCACAGTTATTCCACATTTATTTCTCCATCAGGAACTTGCTATTTGTATCAGCTGGACCTTCATTTATGGATTTTAATTCTGAGCTGATATTCACGTAAATGTTAGTTTCCAAAGAAAACGCTAAGTATTTTTTTTCTTAAATTAAAGAGAGACATCTTTGCAAAATAAAACAAGCCAGTTAAAAATAAACATCATCTACCCTTGAAGGGCAAAACGGAAGGTAGGGGCAGGATTATGGTAAAAATGATGGACGTGATTGATCATGGAGGGAAGTCCATGAAGGTAAATATTTTTCCTGAGAAGAGCAGATGCTGCAAGGAGATCTGTATAAGTTCTGGAATCCTACAGGTAAGTTCAGTAAAGCATTCAAGGGTTCCAAGCACCAAGTCAATGCTTATTTGTGGAACCACACTTATCAGTGGAAAGAGCATCCTGAGAAACCTCATGATGCTCAGTGTTCATGGGCCAAGGACAATGCCATGGGATTAAGCACATATAAGCAGTTGTAGATAATGGAACAGTGCTGTGTATAATTGTAAATCTGATAGACATAGGATTATTTCTCAGCTTTAAGTGGTTGTTGCCTGTGATATTGATAGAAAAGCTGAAACTGCCTAGTGGCATGATGATAGTTTGTCTCCTAAAAATTACAAAATACCCACTTTGAATGAATATAAAAGAGAAAATAAATTAAATAAATACATTAATTGCATTTTTATTGGTGCCTTGTATTTGAATCTATTCTAACTTTGAATTAACAGGAGTAAATTTGGGGTCATTAAAAATTATTTTAATTAATTCACTTAACTTGTAAAAGTTGGACTTAAAAATTTTGAGTTTCCAATAGCCCCCTTTCTGAAAATGGGTAAACAGAAAATAGAATATTTATATTCATGAAGATGGAGTTAATGTAGTTTCTATGGAATATTCATAGCATGAGTTCCTCAGTGCCCTCTTCTTGTAGGGCACTGATTGGAAAGACATTTTTCAGAAAGGGTGTCCATAACAGACAATAGAACAAAATTACTTTATGTTTTCTATTGTCTTAGTTTATAAAATACTTGATTCAAAAAAGAACTAGAATATATCTAAAAACAATTTCTTTTACTGTTTCAATCTGTGTCCCAAGAGGCCCCTGAGCTGAGCTAAGATAGACACTCCTATTTTCAAATAATAATAATGTTTTCTAAATATAAAAGGGAAAAAAAACTAATGGATAAATGTTCTCAATTTTATGTTTTTCCCTATATTTCTTTGTTTAAACACTCAGTGTTAGCTATCATTTGTTTTAGTAATACTGATACACAATGAATGGTCAAGCAGCAAAATATAACTGAAAAAAATGAATATGGGTTTCAATATTTTGATTATTTTTGGATTTGCTTGCTTGTTGTGATAACGG
>NW_017731737.1:87704-88430 GCF_001890085.2 Hipposideros armiger | reverse complement strand
TATTTTCCCCACGAAAAACAGATGTCTTAGATTGACAATGGAATGCAGTATTTCAAGGGGTTTCAAGAGTTTGCACGTTACCAATTAGCACTATTCTTTTCACTGAGTATCTACCCTAAATACTCTGCAGTGAAAAATGAATTAATCTCTTAATCTAAGAGAATTATCTAACAAAATGCTATTATGTTAGAACATTTCTTTTTACTAAAATTTTCCTTCAGATAATGAATCGTCCAGTTTTAATGAAAAATCAGATTTCTTTGGAGTGTTCTGGGTAATTATTGAGTATTTTCATCTTGTAAACATGACCTTAGCCTGGTGTGTAGTAGACACTTAATATATGTTTACTGGAAACATTAAGAGAAGACTAGGGCATATTTATTTTAAGAGGCATTTTGGTTAAACATTAAGGTCTTAGAATCATGAGATATGTTTCTAATGCCCCACTTCTGTGTGCCATAGAAAACATGATATACCGAGTATTAATCACTAACAGGTCATTTTACACTTTGAATTACCCTATTTATTTTCTAAAAATTGATAGTATACATGGTCATAAGTTTTCTTTTAGAAGTTTAACAAGACATCATGATGATGATGATGGTGATGAGAGAGAGAAATATACAGATGAATCAAATTTTAAACATAAACAGATTTAACCACAGACAACTATTACTAGGTAATACTAGTCCTTGGTCAGTTCTCAAGAGTATTAGGAAAAAGGCT
>NW_017731737.1:84284-85424 GCF_001890085.2 Hipposideros armiger | reverse complement strand
ATATATATATATATATATTTTTTTTATAGCATAAATCACACTAACACAGCATGCAAAAGGCATGGTGTTCTTGGAATTTAGGGTTCTTGGAATTTAGGGTTCTTGGAATTTGTCCAGGTTCATGAATACCTTTTCCATACATTTTTCCAAGTATTCATTTTGATTAGAAAGTTTATTTTTACATTCATTTAAGCTCTCCCCTCCCCCCAGACACAAAAGAGTTAATGGAATAATAATTCTCATTAATTATAGAGCAGACTGGTATTTCACTTGTTACTTCTAAAGATATTTTAAAAATGGATAAAAAAATGGATTTGGTCTTATTTATATAGACACTGATTTTGTTTGCTAAACCATAATAAAAAAGACAAAGTATTTAGTGTATTTCTTGTACTCTAAAACTTAACATTTTTACCCAATCATATGATAAGTCTATGGTAATATTTCTCTTTAATGTTTTATTTTAAAATTACTTCAAAATGTAGTATCAAACTACTTTGAAATTGATGCTAGCGATTACTAAGTACTAGTAAGCACTTAATGCATAAGCAGGGTGAGGGGTACATCCTCTTGCATTTAAAAATTGTTAACTATTCTTTCCAATAAAAATATATGTAATATGTAGTATTTTGTATACTAATACCTTTCCAAACAACTACAGAAATTTGTTGGAAAAAATATGTTCTTATTGAAGGGAAAATTTCAAATGTTTGTTCTACATTTCACTTGCCTGGAAAAACCAAAATTCAAAAGCTGAGTGAGAACAGAACTAACTACTTACCTGTAAACAAAATCAAGCAACACCAGCTGCTAAAGTACTTGATCTTAAGGATTATTATCTGCAAAGAAGAAAGGCCCATTAATTTAGTATTCTAATGAAATCACAGGTTCTGAATGTATATGAAATAAAATGGCTGCTTGAAAGCCTTTAAATCAAAGCAGCTTCAAGTCCTTCCAGATTTAGAGGACCTCCCCCTCACCTCCACCTCACCATTTTAGCCTTTGCTTACAGAAAAGCAATTCCTTAGTACTTTACTAAGTGGTGCTAGAGCTAGGCAAAGCCATTATCAGGAAAACAGTACACAATCTAATAATAAAAGTATCTTTGTAAAGTTCGAAATAGAAAACAAGTTAGATGAA
>NW_017731737.1:81969-84000 GCF_001890085.2 Hipposideros armiger | reverse complement strand
CAAATTGTTCTGGCAAAGAAATAGTCACATCTGCTGAACATTGTACCATCTAGTGAGAAGAGTATCCATTGTGAAAGCCCCCACTCTACACCTTTGGGAACCAGATTGTGTCATGGCTGCCCTGGTGGTGGGAATTTTAAGTCTATTTTCCCTAAGTACCACTTCCATGACTGCTGTCTCCTCCTGATACTATATGTCGTCGTCAGGAGATTGCAGGGGAGCTTTCGGCAGTGAGATGCCCAGTGTAAAAAAGGCACTTGGAGCAGACATGAGGAGGAACCAGCATCTTTAATCAGCAACAGCAACCATTATATAGAGGTTTTGGGCGAGGAGAGTGCATGGAAGTGTGCATGCTCTCTCCCACGACTGCAAATCCTGCTTACATAAAGGGCTTATGTAACCAGAGCCCACCGCCTGCACAGCAAGCTCCGGAGTCAAGGTCTGCATGTCCGGGGTCAGGGTCTGTACATCAACCTGCACACATCTGGACAGCCCAGGCCTTGTGCCCAGGGCCACTGCTCATGCGCGCCTGAATATGCCCGGACCCTGTCATTTCACCCCCTGCAGGGTGGCGGTTTGACACAAAGAGCGTGTCCCTGTGCACAAAGGCCACAGCAGAAATACATAGAGCAACAGAGGACCACGAGGCTGACGGAGATGCCTGCCAAGATAAAGCCTGCCCTCCACCATGAAGGGCCAAGGGAGTTGCACCAACACATAAGGGGGTTGTCTTGCAGGGCCTCGATTGCCGAAACCTCAGTGTCTATTTCCTGCAAGGCCTCCTGTATCTTTTGTTGGTGATCTGGATGTAAACACAGCATGCAATGTGCATGAGGGCACATGTCCCNTTTTTTTTAATTAGTATTTTATTATGTTCTGAAATGTGGTGAAACCATTACTTTCCTCTCCCTCTGCATAAGCCTACTTCGTTTTAAGCAGTGGCATCGTTGTCATCATAGATGACATTTTAAATCGTTTTTTGAACAGCTTGTCTAATTTATTTTTCTAATAGCTATTAATGCTAATTACTATTTATAGCATTAAATTTTGTTTTCTACAATTTTCATTGTAAATGTGGATTGTTCACTATAATATCAAGTCAGTAGGCATGTGTGTACTTGTTTACAAATCTAAGTACTATTTATAATCCAACATACTTTCCCACTTTCTTCAGAATCTGCTGTTTGACCACTTTGTTTCATCTCAGTAAATAAAATTTCTATTTCATTAATTGCTCAGGCTAAAATCCTTGACCCTACACCTGTGTCCTCTCTCTCATAGCCAAAACCAAACCTACCAGATCTATTTTTGACGAGAACCTAATAACATCTAGCAGCCTTCACTACTTCCAATTAATTTCAAACCACCACCATCTCTAACCTGCATAACTGAAATAGTGTAACGATGTAACTGTTCACTCATCATTCAGTCTTCCTCCACTAAAGGCTGATTTAAAAGCAGTAGTTATATTGTATCACTGCTCTGCTCAAAATCATCTAATGGTTTCTTGTTGCCCACATAATACAATCCAAAGTACTTTCCATGTACTAGAAAGCTCTGACCAGGCGCCGCTTCCTGTTCTTACTCTCAACCCTCATCTCTTACAGTTCTTCTCTCCTGTCATTCAATCACCTCTCACACACTGTCTCAGTTCCTCTCAGCTAGAAGCACTGTTCTGTTTCTGGGCCTTTGTCCACGCTATTACCAAAGATCTATTTGACCCTACTGGTTTCCCTCAGTTCTCTGCTCAGAGGTCTCCTCTTCAGAGAGGCTGGACCATCTTTTATCACTCATAGCACCTCACCCCCATTTTTACCCTAAATCCCTAACCTGTTATATGCATCCTCATAATGATTTTCATCAACTAAAGTATTCAATTTATTAACATGTTTTTAACTTTATTGTCATTACCCTCCACTGCAATGTAAATTTCATGTTTTGTTCATTTTTAAACTTTGAATCCCCCAAACTGCCTGGCACATATTTAAAGTGCAATTAATTATGTGTCAAGAAAATAAATAAATTTTTAAT
>NW_017731737.1:80261-81321 GCF_001890085.2 Hipposideros armiger | reverse complement strand
GAGACTGATATCTTTGTTTTTTAAAGAAATGATGCATGAAATGATGAATGTAAGAAATTTTCATTTGTGAGTTCATGTGCGTAAAAAAAGATAAGAAGTGGACGAGAATGCTAACTTTTGTCTTCTACCAGAGTTTGCTTGCCATTCTACTTATATCAAATAGAGAAAGTCAAGTTAGTATTAGTGACTTCATGTGAATTTGAACATGAATTAATCAGCTTTCTCTATGACAAAATGAATTGCATCTAGTGGAAGGGTCTTTGGCTTGTAAGTAAAGGAAACTTAGGGAGAGGGGAGAAGGGACCCAGTTCCAGGACTTAGCCTTCTGGAGAACAGGTGCGTTAGAGTACCACAATGCACCTCCCATCAGCCACCAGGGCAGGATCACCATTTCAAGCAGGCCACCCAGTTTTTTTGTTGTTGTTGTTTTGTGTTTCCTCTTGGGAATTTTAAACTGAGCTAAGGTATTCTAGTTTATTCTGACTGGCTTCTTAAAAGAAGTAGATTGAAAACAGTGGAGGGATTATCTTCTGCATGTCATGGGAAATGAGAAATAGAGGCATTTGTTTTATAAAAAGAAAGAAAAATAAAGAAAAAATATTGCCTATCCTTCTCATGATATTTCCCTATCCCTGCTAAGAATCTGGGCTACATGTCTGTGCTTATGTTCTAGGAGACACACCCGGAGCTTTACAATTTAAAAAAAAAAATTTGCCTCTCTTAAATTTTATTCACATGTTTGTCTTGCTTAAGCAATTGCCACTGGGTTTCCATTACTTGAAAAATTTTGATAAGTACGTATTTGGGAATCCAAATGAACACCAATCTCCATTTAGCAAATCTTCCTTTAACTAATCATATATGCCTTAATTATTAAAATAAAATAATCTGATTGCTAGCTTGCTGTACCCTCTGCTGTATAGAAAACTAAAAGAATAAAATGTACTCTCTGTCTTCCATAAAAATTACTAGGAAATATTCTACCCACCTATATGGAAGTTCACTAGCAGAGAAAGGTCACTTTTGAGCTTCAAATGAGAGGTGCAAATAATGAGTGCAA
>NW_017731737.1:73468-77130 GCF_001890085.2 Hipposideros armiger | reverse complement strand
TTAGCGTGGGGGTCCCTTGTAAAAGGGACCCACTTGCCTTGGCTGGTAAAGTCATTTGTACCGTGAAGGGCCAGCACCCAAACCGGGGCACAACCTCCAGGCCCTTCTCTAGACCCTGTTCCCAGGGCTCAAGCAGGGCAACTCAGGATTTTTGGGTGACCTGAACCTGCTAAGGCCAGGTCCATTTCTGCGTCCCACTGGGAGCCATTGCAGATAGAGCAGGCAGGATTACCATCCCCCCCATTTTATCCTGGGCTGTACCTCCAGGTGCCCGGTCCCAATGACCCATAGGAGTTGCAGGAGCCCCTCAGTTACCTTGTCCAAGGGGGCCTTACCAGTCTTCCATGGCTGCTCGTTCAACAGGCGAACAGCTACCAGTACCTGGTTTTTCCAGTGCTTCCACCTGGGGGCCAATACCCTTAACTTGTCCTTCAACAACCCGTTAAAGCATTCAACCATACCGGCAGCTTGAGGTCGGTAAGAAATGTGTAGTTGCCATTGGACATCATTGTCCTTTGCCCATGTTTGAACCTGTGAATCTGTAAAGTGGGTGCCTCTATCACTGGCAATAAGCAAGGGCCGGCCATAGGCAGCTGACAAGTGCTCCAAGGCTAGCAGTGTGTGTCATTGGTCCATCTAGGCCAGAGTCCAGTGGCAGTGTCTAATGTCATTGGGGCATTAACAGGCTCCCTGGTCTGCAGGGAGTGGCCCAATATAGTCCACCTGTCATTTTTGTAGGGGCCACGCCCCCTGAGGTATGAACCCCATGGAAGTGGGCAGACGCCATCTCTTTTGGGGCAGTGCTCTGCACACCAAGGACACTGACGGACAGCTTGCTGGGCCTTGGCTCTCATTAGCTGCAAGCCCCAGTGGGTAGCCACTAGCCCCATAGTCCTGGTACCCATGTGGCCTAGCTTCTTGTGAAGCCAAGCGGCCATGGTGGCAGACTCTGGGGGCACCACAAGCAAGTGTACTCACACCAAGGCATCAGCCGTGTCATTGCCGGGCGCCTGCAACAGCCGATGGCCCAAGACGTGGTACATGGTGGCGTCAGTGCTGTGGTCTTGTCTCCAAATGTCCTCCCAGAGGTCCCTGCCCCCTAATGGGTAGTGGTTGATCAGCCATTCTTGGACTCCCATTGGGAGAGCCACAGCATCAAGCCCTGATACATGGCCCAGCTGTCAGTGCAAACATGTACCGGGCCAGGTGTTTTAGTCAAAATCATCCAGACCGCCCGTAACTCAGCCCATTGGCTAGAGTGTCCAGTACCTGTGTCATACCAAAAGGTGTCATTGAGGGGTTGTAGGCCTATAGCCACCCATGCGAGGGACTGCCCTCAGCAAGACCCATCTGTGCACCAGGCATCAGCTGGCACTGGGGGCTTGCCCTCCTCAAAGGGGCTAGGAATCTCCCCCATTTCCACGGGGTCCTCTGCTCGCTCAGAGAAGAAAGCAATGGGCCTCAAAAGAACATCTAGCTCCTAGGTCAATGGACTAGTGAAGAACTGAGCCCATTGTTCTAAATAAGGTCCCCACTTCATTCAAATTGGCACCTGTGCCATGCTGGTTCGCGGCCTTGTGGCCCAGGACTGGAGCCAGCTTTCCACTGGGTAGGTCGTTTGCATTGTGACCGGGCACCGACCTGTGATCCTTTCACAAGCCAACAGGGCAGCATACACCACTGCTAATCGCTTTTCCACCAGGGAGTATCGTTCCTCAACTCCCTTCCAGAGCTGGGACCAAAACCCGATAGGCGTTTCCACGAGCCCTGTTTCTGCTAGAGACCCCAGCCAAACCCAGAGTCCTACACCTGGACAGTCAGGAGGAATGGCAGGATTGGGTCAATGACCCTTAGGGTCTGGGCCTGTGCTACGGTGAGTTTCATCACCCTGAACGTCTGATCAGCTTCTGGGGATCAGTTCCAAGGCTCCCCTTGGCTAACCAAATGGTGCAAGGGTCGCATTAACATCGCCAGATATGGTATGAAGGTTCGCCAGAACCCCAGTAGCCCCAGGTAAGTCTGTAACTGCCTCACCGTCTCTGGACAGGGATATGCTTGAATCTTATCTATAACCACCTCGAGAAGTACTTTTGTCTTACCCGACCAAATAACTCCCAAGAACTTGACAGAGTAGCCAGGGTCCTGGACTTTGTCCTCGTTTATGGCCCACCCCCAACCTGTTAGGGCATCTTACAGACTGCAGGCGGCAGTTTCCAAATCTGCAAGAGAATCAGAGGTTAACATTATATCATCTATATAGTGAAACAAGCGCAGGGTCAGGGGCTTGGTCCATGTAGCTAAATCCTGCGCTACCAGTCCAGGGCACAGGGTTGGGCTGTGCAGGTAGCCTTGTGGCAACACCTGGAAGGTCCACTATCTGCCCTCCCAGGTGAAGGTGAACTGTTCTTGGCTGGCAGTGTCAATGTCAATGGAGAAAAAGGNGGCAGGATTGGGTCAATGACCCTTAGGGTCTGGGCCTGTGCTACGGTGAGTTTCATCACCCTGAACGTCTGATCAGCTTCTGGGGATCAGTTCCAAGGCTCCCCTTGGCTAACCAAATGGTGCAAGGGTCGCATTAACATCGCCAGATATGGTATGAAGGTTCGCCAGAACCCCAGTAGCCCCAGGTAAGTCTGTAACTGCCTCACCGTCTCTGGACAGGGATATGCTTGAATCTTATCTATAACCACCTCGAGAAGTACTTTTGTCTTACCCGACCAAATAACTCCCAAGAACTTGACAGAGTAGCCAGGGTCCTGGACTTTGTCCTCGTTTATGGCCCACCCCCAACCTGTTAGGGCATCTTACAGACTGCAGGCGGCAGTTTCCAAATCTGCAAGAGAATCAGAGGTTAACATTATATCATCTATATAGTGAAACAAGCGCAGGGTCAGGGGCTTGGTCCATGTAGCTAAATCCTGCGCTACCAGTCCAGGGCACAGGGTTGGGCTGTGCAGGTAGCCTTGTGGCAACACCTGGAAGGTCCACTATCTGCCCTCCCAGGTGAAGGTGAACTGTTCTTGGCTGGCAGTGTCAATGTCAATGGAGAAAAAGGCGTTAGCCAAGTCTACCACATAGTGGAACCATCCCAATTTCTGCGAGAGGTGATCCATTAACTCCATGATGTTTGGAATAGCGGCGTACAGCGGGAAGGGGGTGGAGGTCACCTTGTTCAGCTCCCGGTAGTCCACTGTCATTATCCAGGAACCGTCTGATTTCTGTACTGGCCAGACCGGGGAGCTGAAGGGGTTATGGGTGGACCGTATGACACCTGCCTCTTCCAACTTCAAAAAGGTACGCCCAATCTCTTCATGCCCCCAGGTAAGCGATATTGTCTGATGTTAACCACTCAGGTGGCCTGTGGCAGGTGGAGGGGTGTGTGCTGGGGATGTCCTGTAACCACCGTTTTCACCACGCGTACCCGCAAATGGAATTCCCCCACAGACATCATGACAGTCAGTCCCCTGAGCACACCCACTCTGAGAATGTACTCAACAATAGGAGACATGTAGACCTCATAGACCCTGCGGGGGGAGATGTCTGATGCCCAGGGTGAGGGAGACTCTACGCACCGTGATGTGTCGGCAACCATACCCATTAATAGTGGCTTTCAGGCTCTGAAAATGGTCCAGATTGCCATATATGAGGGTGCTGTCTGCCCC
>NW_017731737.1:70566-71603 GCF_001890085.2 Hipposideros armiger | reverse complement strand
CATGGGTGTGGCCAACACACACAATGAAGCTTAGGAACTCTGTGATTCATCAATGGCTGAGCTACATTAGGGGCAAGAAGATCAAACACTTTTTGGTGAGGTTTCCAAAATTTAAAGAACCATAATTCCTTAAACTGATAAATACTGTTGACTGCCTAGACTTCATTGTGATCTGTATCTATCTGCCAGGTGTTGGAAAGAAACCTGCTGTCCAGAGCAAGGTGGGGGGCTGTGTGAGCAAGGTCCTCTTCCAGGAATGCCAGCCCTCCCAGGGCCAAAGGTAGTCCCTGCAGCCATGATGGAAGGAAGTCACAGGGTCAGGATGACAGCTGCAGCAACTTAAAGTGTTTGATTGCATTCCTGGATGAACAAGTCTTCCTTGTTCTTAATCCTACCAAATGGCACAGACCACCCACCAGGACACTCATGTTGCTGAATTTGCAAGTGTGATGACCTTATGAGGAAAACTGGGTGAAGAGGGAAGACAGAGTTCTTAGGAGAACCTGGAGAGAGTGTTCCCATGGAAGAAAGGAAAAGGTGGGTTTTTCCCAATTGTGGAGATGAGATTCTCACACAAGTTTTCTATCTTCAGTTTTGTTCTTTCAATTCTACCACAGGGTTCACTTGTTTTTTAATACAAATTTGGAAGCAATTAAAATATTTATTGGTGCAACAGGATAGTGAGAAACACAAGCAAAACACACACGGACAGGGAGGGGAAAAAAATAAAACCATTGTAGGAAAAAAGGGTGAGTGTTAAAAAAAAATTCTACATGTGTGCCACAAAAATCTAGCACAGAGAAATATTATTCAATGTAATACGTAGCTTATTTTGCTCCCTATCTTTTAAGCTCTTAGGCATCTCATTCTGCCCCAGAACATTTTATCAGATTTTTTTAAAGGGACTCACCAAAAAAACACATTGTTTTCCAGCATTTGGTCACATGTGAATTTAAAAACCTGCTTGAGAGTTAATCCACTCTATACTAGGTGGTTTCATGATTACCTTTGTCTTTGAATTCTCTTTTAAAACTATT
>NW_017731737.1:64935-67996 GCF_001890085.2 Hipposideros armiger | reverse complement strand
TTCAGACCTCACACTGAGCAATTTCACCTCCCATTCACCAGAGGAACTATTCCAAACATTTATCATTTCCCCATCACCAAATGATTTAATCATTTCTACCTCCAATCTTCTTCCCTATTGTTTAACACTTGTTCCTGTCTTCAGTAGCAAAAGAAAATTTAAGCTATTAGAGCAAACCTCTTTAAAATACAAAACTACAAAGTACTATCCACTTAATAATATCCATACTTCTTTCCTTTGAGTCTCAGAAAAAGAAGTCTGTCCTATATTATTCAAGGGTGATTCTTAGATGTGTGGGCCAAATGTCACCTTCCTGGTCTCCTGCAGGGCTTGTTTTATCACCTGTTCACTTATATAATTTAAATTTCTTGTTCTCAGTGTGATCTCCTTCTCCCTTAGCGTAGAAATAGATAAGCACTTCTATTATTTTTATTAATTTCTGATTTTTAAAATCAAGCTTTTCATCTGAGTGCCTCCCACTTAATTTTTCAACACACATTCTTGCACTCATGAATATCTGGTCAGTCCAATGACACTCTTCGTAATAAAATCATCAATAACAAGCCAAAATCAATGAATATTCCTCACTTTTTTTTTTTAGTTAACCCACTATAATTACTCTTTCTTATTCCAAGTTCTTTCTTCCCTTGAAGTTTTGATATCAGCCACTTCTGACTCTTTGTTTTCTTCTATGATTATTACNTTGATTAAAAATACTTCAAACTTTTATAGCATTACATGTTGTCATTTGTTTTATAACTTTTAATTTCAATATTCTATTCCTTTGACTTGAAAAATTCAAAGGATGATTATTAGAATATAACATACATTTTTAAGGATCAGCAGATGTATGAATAAAAAATGGCTTTAAGAGGCATTGGAAAAGGTGTAAAACCATAAGAATGTAAAAATGCAAAACATAAAATGATGGAAAAAGATGCACATAGAGTTTCTTTTGAGTTTATAAAATCTTTGCAATTATTTGAATAATGTTTCTATCTTCCTAGAATATCTCTGAGTGAAAAAAGTGGCAAAACATACTCCAGTTGTATTGAAAAGATACAATACAGTCATAATACAGTCAATGCAACTTTAACGAAACTCCATTGATTTCAGATGGAATTAGAAATGTAATTAAAATTACTCTTATACACTTAAAATAGGAATAAAACCCACATGAGGGTGCGGATCTGGGTAATACCAGTCTGTAGAGGAAAAATGATCAGTCTTCTAACAAAATTTTTGAAATATTTGTTCTGGACACACCAATTTGAAAGGGTAGACACAGATGTTTTCTCTGATTTTTATATTTTTCATTTTAATTGGTATTAGAATACTTAAGATTAATATCTTAGTCCATTCAGGCTGCTATAACAAAATACCATACTCTGTGTGGCTTATAAACAGCAGAATTTTATTTCTCACAATTCTGGAGGGGGCTGAAAGTCCAAAATCAGGGTGGCAGCATGGTCAAATTCTTCTGAAGGTCCTCTTCTGGGTTGGAGATTCCATAGTTCTTGCTGTGTCCTCACATAACTGAAGGGGCTAGGGAGCTGATGGGACCTCTTTTCTAAGGGGCAACCCCATTCCTGAGGACTCCACCCTCATGAGCTCTCAAAGGCCCCATCTCCTAATACCATCACTTGTGCATGAGGTTTTCAACACATGAATACAGAGGGATAAAAACATTCAACCTATAATAACTAATGTGTATCCATCTCAAAATCTTTCACTTCCAAATGCTAACTCAGTGAATCTCCACTCAACTCCTGTTATCCACTCTCATGGGTTACCCACTCTCATTTTCTCAACATAATCTTCACCTGGAAACTTTTTTCCTCTGAAATATTAAATGTTATATATTTCATTCTTCCACCAGACATTTTTATTCTTAAATTCTTTGTTATCACTGCACCTCTTCTGCCTAAAGGTTTTCTCAGTCATTCAACTCATTGTTTGTTTTTTTTCTCTCAATCTATCAATATTTCTTATTTGGCTTCCATTCATCTTCAAACTAAAACCTGTAATGCATTCATGTTCCNACCTCCTATCAACCCCACAGTAAGTATTTTCATAAAGGAGGAAAGCTCTGCAGCAACAACATATCAGTAGCAATGAAAATGGAACAAGCTGCATTCACTGAATGGAGATTTTTTTTTTTAAGTCCTCATTGGTTTCTTTTTGGCCGAACTCTAAATTTAGAGTATTGTAAAGAGGAAAGTCATATTTTAAACCACTATACCAGGGAATAATCTTTACTTGCAATGTAATTTTCTGTCATAATATGTTATGAAAGCACACACATGGATGGTTTCATAATTATAGCATTCAGAGCTTTAAATGCTAGACTGAAGATTGCAAATCCACTTTCATTATAACTACTTGTTTTCAATCACTGATAACATTTGAAAAAAATTGTCCTCGGGACTAAAATTCTCACAATCTAACAAAATAAGGTGTGATAAATTTAGGTGTCAAAGTGGGAGGGAGTACAGGAGTGAAAAAAGTTAAGGGGTGAATGCTACTTTGTTAATAATAGTATATTTGTTCAATATGAACCCTTACCCCCTATGACTCTATCTGAACACCTATAGTGTGGGCTCTGGCCATCCAATGACAGTGTCAAGCCCATCATCTAAATAACTCATGAGCCTAGTCTGCTATTAAGAAAACAGATGTAATTTTCTTCTGAATTATATGAATTGTTTGTTGTTTAAGCAGTATAAATGTATCAGATAATTTTTAATCTTCCACTCCACTTTCTCAATCATTATTTAAATGGTAAAAGTAAAATAATTATAAGCTTGATTAAAAAAATACTTCAAACTTTTATAGCATTACATGTTGTCATTTGTTTTATAACTTTTAATTTCAATATTCTATTCCTTTGACTTGAAAAATTCAAAGGATGATTATTAGAATATAACATACATTTTTAAGGATCAGCAGATGTATGAATAAAAAATGGCTTTAAGAGGCATTGGAAAAGGTGTAAAACCATAAGAATGTAAAAATGCAAAACATAAAATGATGGAAAAAGATGCACATAGAGTTTCTTTTG
>NW_017731737.1:56948-62410 GCF_001890085.2 Hipposideros armiger | reverse complement strand
CTTTTTTTTTTCCCACTACACAACTTTTATTGTATCTTTAAAATATCACAAATAAGTCTGAGGTGTTTTTGTTGCTGCACAACTTAGATCTTATTCATCAGCCTACTGGACTGTTCTTTTTCAGAAACACAGCTACCATCCAAAATTTTTCTGATATCCTTATTTTTAACTGTTGTGGCTTGTGGAATCAAAGCAGCAGAATTCGATACAAGTTCAATATCATTTCATTCAAGAAATAACTTATCTTTCTGGGTTTGAGATACTGAATAAGCAACACTTGACCTTATCCTAACCATGTGGATGCATTTTTCACCCAAGAAATTTCGGATTTCAACAAGAGAACCATTCTCTGAAATAATGACGTTGATGGGGAAGTGAGCACACACAGACCTCATCTTGTAATGGAAGCCCAATGTAACACCCCTGATCATGTTCTGTACATGACTACAGATAATGTGAACAGTAGACAGTTCCTTTCTATTTCCCCAACATTTGTCAACATGGAGCCTCTTCTTTTTCTTTCCAAGGAGACTGAGTTCTACATTGATGTGATTGAAGTCCCTCCACACGGTGCCTCTGGAGCCCTTCACAATAACTGTGAGTCCCTTCAGAGTGATGTCCACATTTTCTGGAATGTCCACAGTCTGATTGTTGAGAATGATCTTCATCCTCCCAGAAAATGCAGCAAAGAGCTAAACAAAACTTTTATATATTTGTCTACTGACTTATACATTTTTAAGAGGAATATATCAATTATCCACTTTTAAATGAAAAACCGCATAATTACATTACTTACTAATTTATTTTGCCATACTCAACTCCTGATTCTTATGTTATATTATTATGTTTAATTCTTCTAAGTGTTGTCTATAAACAGGTAAATAATATGCTTAAAGTTCCCAGTGTGCATGAATCATAAGGAAACTGGCCTGTCTGCACTTCTCTCTACTTCAGTTTTTCCTTGTATTTTTCTCACCTCAATCCATATACCACCTTTTTAACATTCTCAGAGCTCTTCATATTTGATTTCTTTTCTAAGACTATTATCCATTATTTTATGCTTTTTGTCTTGGTTCTTTCTAAAATAATGGATAGTAAACAGCATGTAATGTTTTATCATACAGGCTACCTCAAGTAGTATTTTGATACAAATTGAAGTAAATGTAATCCCATGACCCTAAAGTTGTGCTACTTTAAAAGAATGTTTAAACATCAGTGTCCAACCTGTTCTTTTTAACTCTACCCCACCCATTACTCAAAATCATGTCATTTTTTGTGTTTCATGATGCTGGAATCATGCACAGATGTGTTCATCTCTGTGTTTAAAACTTCTCATTACTAAGATCTTTTAGATGATTAATTATACTGTTTATATAACTAAGCATATTTTCTTCTTGAAGGCATTTTTCATGGATTCCTCTGACTCCCTATTATAATATATATCAAATGTATTCTTTGTATGTAGTACAGTTGACTCACTGGTATTTCTTTTCTTTGTACTTTAGTTATTTCTATGTTTCCTGAATATAGAGTCTTTCTTTTATTTTGTTGTTGCTGTTGTTGTTACTATTAATGTTTTGGCATAGTTTTTCCTCAAGAACATTCTCTGAAATAGGAATTACAAGATGTAAAGCCCTGGGTGTTTTCTTATATAAATTATTTGATGTCACACTTGGTTAATAGGTTCGTACCTTAGACCAGGATTCCCAGAAAACAGAGCCTGAGGCAAGACTTAAGTGCAATTGCAATCCCAGGAAGTAAGAACGAAGCAAAAAGGGATGGAAAGCAAATCCACATGTATTACAACTAGCAGCAAAGGCTATGCATGTGCGAGAAACTGTGACTCAGACACTATTGTAAAGAAAGAAGGGGGCAACGTTATCCTTAGGGTCATCCTCCTGGCTCTTTTCTCCCATTAGTTAAAGTTTGCCTTGAGGAAACAAGTCACCTGCACCTCTGGGTTCTATCACCTAGTTCCATAGGGAGCTGCTGAATAAAGCGGATCTCTTACCTTTATTCAAGTCTGAAACTGATGAGTAGGCCAGAACTCTAGGCATGCCTGACTGATGGGTCTCAGGATCCAATTACTGTGAGTGCCTGTGTTTTTTGACACAGCCACGATGGCTACAAATGGCTCAGTAGAATCTAAGGAGACTCATACTATGAATCTGACACAGTTGGGAATAGATTCTAGGTAGAGACTTCACCCTTAGAACTTTAATATTTTGTTTCAATGCCATTTCATAATAATAATCAACAGTGAAAAGCCTGGCGTCAACCTCATTTTGATTCCCGGGAAGCTTTTCGGATTTCTGCATTGTACCTGGAGTTCTCCAATATCATGATGATGTATCAAGGCATGCATTCTTTCTGCTCACCGTGTTTGGCATAATAATTGTATCAGTCTGAATACCTATGCCTTTTATTTGTTTGGGTTTTTTTTTTTCTTCTAATATTACTATGATCATTTATCCTCCCATTTTTCATGCCATCTCATTTAAATATATCCTATTAATATATGTTTGAATGTTCTAATCTTACTCTAAATGTTTCTTCGTATTTTTGGTCATATTCCATCCCCTTATCATTTTGATCTATATTAGCGATGATTTATTGTATTCTATTTTTGAGGTTGTTAATTTGATGTTCAACTTGTTTTGTTAATTAGCCTTTTTATTTTTATTTTATCTATTTTATTAATTTCCCCCCAATCTTTCATTTTCTCTGATTCATATGATGTCTTCTACTAGGTTATTTTTATTGTGTGAAAGTAACTTTCTCTTAAATATCTCTAAGGATACTCATTAGAATTCTGTTTTAATGGTTCTTCTTGTATTATTTTTATTTCTTCTGGTATGAGTTGTTTTGTGTTCAGTTGGTCTGCTATTTTTTCTCAAATAATGATCTTTATAGTTAACAGTTCATCATATGCAAATGTCTTTGTATTAATTTAAGTAGCTAGTGTACAAGGTATTTTTATTTATCGTTATTAGGTTTTTTTCTTAAAAAAATAAACAAACTCAGAAGTCTTTTCTCTTTAATGGGAGAGCTCACTCAAGGCACCATGCAAATAATAGGTCTTGTAACCAGAAAATTTTCCCTTTAGCAGTCATGGTCAAGGATTAGCCAACCATATTCAGGTCACCCCATAAATGGAAATTAAACAGGATTTTCATCTGGAGAAGGAGTATTTAAGTAGTATTCTATTGGATGGTAGTACTTCTGATGTTTCCCTACTGGGTTTATGGTAAAGGTTCAAGACAAGTTATAGTGAGCTTTTGTAACTCAAACCAAATACCCAATCGGGGGCTTTAACTTTGTTTTAAAATCAGTTTTTCAAAGCTTTAGTTAGGAGCAAGGAGAAACAGCAAGCCCAGCTATTCTGTGAACAGCTTTTTCGTTAAACTGATAATGCCCCTGCCCCATTACTACGCTGTTTTCTCTATAAATATGATCTTATCTGTACTCTGAACATCGTGAATTAATTAAATTTCCCTTCTACCATTATCTTATTTTCTTGTTTTAGTGTTGTTATGATTTCATTACTTTTTTGTTTATAGTTGCAGTATTGTTTAGTGATATTTTGGAAGGATGTCAACTTATTTTCTTACTGTGATATATTGAATTGCAAATAGAGTTAGCTTTCTTAACAATGTATAAGATTAATTAGATTATTATTTTCCCTAAAATTTGAGGCTACACATGCCGGTAATCTGCACTTTATTTACTGCTCCAACCTCATTTCCTCCACTGTCCTTCACACCTAACTGACTAGGCTTCCTATTACATAAGTTTTGTAGAGCTAGATAGATGATCTCTTTCAACTAACTAGTGTTTCAGCACTCTGAGAATACTGGAATCTCCTGAAAAATCAATTCAAACCAAAAGGTTTGTAAACCCCCTCTGTCTATTGGTAACTCTGGATAAAAACAGCTAAGAGCAGGCCACATGAGTAAATGTGAACAGTAAATTGCTCAGGATTCCCACCTTATAATGTGCAAGTATCTTGCATTTTAGGAAAATCCACCTTAACATGGATTGCAAATATTTTGCACACTAAAGGCCCATTTAACTTTGGAGTGGAATTATCAATGAACACACTCATTCAATTATGCACTGTACACAATGACAATTTATATCCAAATAGACTAAAGTTTTTTTTCAATGCACATATTTTAAAAGAACCAATAAATTTTAATTAAAAATATTTAGATACATGTTATTTCGTTGTTGTTTATTTTTATAGAGTCCAGTTATCCTCAAGAGTCAATGCAACTGCAAAATGTGATATCTGTTCTTCTTGGAAGCATTTGGGAAAGATTTTAATCAGTTTGTAAAATAGATTTTGGCCTATTAATTGGTTCAGAATAACTAAAATGTGGTTTGTTAAAATTAAGAGCTGGTGTTTGAAAAGATAAACAAAATTGATATACCTTTAGCTACACTCACTAAGAAAAAGCAAAGGCTCAAATAAATAAAATCAGAAATGAAAGAGGAGAAGTTACAACTGATAGCTCAGAAATATAAAAAAATTTTCTATATAAAAGAGACCACTATGAACAATTATATCCCAACAAATAGGACTAACTAGAAGAAATGGATAAATTCCTCAAAACACATAGTCTTGAAAGACTGAATCATGAGAAATAAAAAATCTGAATAGAGTGATTACTGGTAAGGAAACTAAATCAGTAATCAATAACCTCTCAACAAACAAAAGTCTAGGACCAGAAAGCTTCACTGGTGAATTCTACCAAACCTTAAAAGAAGATTTAGTATGAACCCTTTTCAAACGCCTCCAAAAAAATTGGAGTGGAGGGAACATTTCCAAACTCATTTTATGAGGTCATCATAATACCAAACCCAGTAAAAATACCACAAAAAAAAGAGAAAAGAATTATAGGCCATATACCTGATGAACATAGCTGCAGAAATTCTCAACAAAATATTAATAAACTGAATTCAATAATGCATTAGAAGGATAATACATCATGATCAAATGTAATTTATTCCATGGATGTAAGAATGTTTCAATATCTGCAAATCAATCAACATAATATTATCATTATGTGCAATGAAGGATAAAAATTATATGATAATCTCAATAGATGCATCCAAAGCATTTGACAAAATTCACATCCATTTATGGTAAAAACTCTGAACAAAATGAGTATTAAGGAAACATACCTCAAAAAACTAAAGGCAGTATATGACAAGCCCACAGCTAACATCATACTCAATAGTGAAAAGCTGAAAGTTTTTTCTGTAAGATAAGAAATAAGATAGGAATACCCACTCTAACCAATTTTATTAAATATAATATTGAAAGTCTTAGCTATTGCAATTAGGCAAAAAAAAAAGAAAAGAAAAAAAGAAAAGGCATCCAAATTGGAAAGAAAAAAGTAAAATCATCACTATTTCTGGATGACATGATTTTATATATAGAAAACCCTGAAGACTCC
>NW_017731737.1:37766-54843 GCF_001890085.2 Hipposideros armiger | reverse complement strand
TAGCTCTACTTTTTATACTGAAGAGGTAAAATTTAATGCAGGACCTTATTTTCACCATGACAGGATTATTGTGCTATTTTTATGTTTGAACATATGAGTCTGAACAAACAGGAAAAGCTACAAGCCATCCAACTAAAGGCTAGTATTTCAAAGACTAGACGGAAATAAACTACTGTTTAAAAGAAAAGAAAACTTACAAGGTACACGTCAGCTGATAATATCATTATTTATTCAATCACACAAACAATTAAGTGTACAAAAAAGAATAAAAATAAAACTATCAAAATTTGTGGTTTGGTAGCAAAGAGGTTTGCCTATAGTATGTATGCTTGTTTAATGTGTTGAACTTAAAGTTTGGAAAAACATGTTTTTCCTTTTTCTCAGCACATGCATTCTATCTGCCCTCTGCCGTCCTTCTCTTCCTTCCATTTAAGTAAAGGAGCTGTGTCTTTCCAATGTCATTGCTATCTTCCTTTTACCCTCTCCTGCATCTGGGAGGAACTGACCACATTAATCGTCCTGTCATTCTTCGGTATTTTATATGTTTTCCCCTCTCTGGTGTTTCTCACATTATAGAATCATGTCCAAATCTCCCTTATCTTATATAGCTGCTGACCCATCCTATTATCTACCAAGCTATGTCTCCAGTTTCTCACGTAGCGTTCAGTCCTTCATACTCTCAGTCTAAGCCTATCCACCAATACTCCCTTGAGACTTTACTTTTAAGGCCAGCACTGACCTCTGACTTCTCATATTCAGCAATGATCTTCTCACCTGTTTGGCTTTTTGGTGATATGTGACATACATTTCTCAGTCTTTATACTTGTTCTGCACCATCTGCAGGAAAAGCATTCTGATAAAGAGGAACAGTCCAGGCACTTGCAAATGCCCACAGATATTTATGCTGTTGCATACTTGTGTCTTTTCACATACTACTTCTTTCTTCTATAAATCACCTATATCTTCTTTATATAATAACTTTTGGTTCCTCTTTCCAAATTCAGCTCTGGTGTTTAAACAGAGGAACTTTTTGGATTTGGGTGGGATGGTTTAAATGTACCTACTCTGTGTTCTAAGAGAACTCATGACTTCCTCTCTTCCCTAAAATACAATAAGGTACTCATGCATCTCTTTATCATATTGTGAGTTCCCAGAGGACAGGAGTCATATTGTGAGTTCCCGGAGGACAGGAGTCAGCCATAGTGAAATGTATATTCTAGTATAGTGCTTGGCACACAGTGGGATATCAAGGCAATAAATTGAAAATTAATTTTCATATTTTCTTTTTATTTCTTCACTTGTCACGTATTTCTTAACATCAATATTGAAAAACAAGAAGAAACAAGACATCTTTTCCAGTTAGGCTTTTCAGCAAATTTTCACTAAATAAACTTATTAAATTATGTCATGCACCTCACATTACACTAGGTATGCACATTTAACATGTCTATATTAAAATCCAATCGACACAATTTATCTTCCTTTGTAACCTTGAAATTACCTTTTACGATCTTGTTTGCACAGATGTTCTTATTTAAAAACCAGTTTAATTTGTATATAAAACTACTGTGGCCATGATACCTTTGCATTTTGTTTTATTCTACCAGTGGAGATGCTCTCTTCTTGGTAATAGAAGCTTAAGGAGGATAGAAAACTCTGTGAAGACCTCTTTCTGTGTTCCAGGTGCCAATCTGCATTAAGCCTATGTAAAGGTGTTTTTTGTTGTTGTTTTTCTTGAGAAGTGGATTATAGCAACCCAACTCCAGAACTCAGTTGAGAAAACTCTAAACTCAACAATCCTTTTATTGAAATACCAATATTCTGTAGAGTCATGTGAAAATTAACCCAGCTTCCAGAGTTCAGTTCACAGTCGCTATTATTTTCACTCAGATCCTGTTGCCTAAGCAAAGGGCTTCCTAGGGTGACAGACCTCTGTGAAATACCAAAGCACAAAAATACATTTAGGTAATAAAATGTTATTACAGTAGACTACTTTGGCTCTGGTCTATTTTGCACTGTCTTTAACTGTAAACATGTCATAGGTACCAGCTAATTGAAAATATAGTGCTGTCTTTAACAGAACACAAAAGAGTTTAGAGTCTTGTAGTCCATGCAGTAAAAAGCAAAGCAATGTACAGATTCATTGACTTTAATGCAATGACCATTCCCCCACACCTTTCTTTGTGTGGCAGATGAAAAGGAAGAACCACAAGTAAATTCATAAAAATTTTGATATCAGTATGATGATATAGAATGTTGTAAATATTAACATGACTGTTTTCCCTGAGAAGTAGTTGGATACAAGCAAAATTATTTCCATAAAGCAGTTTTGGTACCTTATGGCTGCTAAGAATGCACTTCTGTTTATCACATTTTGTTCAAACTACCTGCCTAGTCTGCAGTAAAGCCATGGCCACTATTCTACTCATTCATCTTACTCTGAAATTTTGAAGGAAGTTTGTCAGGGTCCTTCCCTAGGTTTGACTTAGTCCCTGCCCTTTGTTGTTACACAAAGCTTCTCAAATGTTACTTATTTTTTATCCACTTTTTGCTTCCAAGGTTTCCTCAGCCTCTACCCCATCCCTTCCAGTTCATCTGCCAAATAGATTTGTAAATAAAATTAGCAATAAGGAACTATGTTTCAAAACCTTGAGAAATTCTAAAAAGCAACATTCTTATGTTTAAATTGTTCACATGAATGGAAATTTTCCTTTTATTTTGGCTACAGGAATTCCTTTTCTTTTCTTTCATCCTTCATATAATTTCCATATTCTGTATTATTCAACTCTTTTCCCTCTTATCACAAGATCCCCAGCTACCTGGTTACCTCTCAAAGCTGCCCTCATGAGTCCATCACCAACATTTCCCTTTCTATTGAATATCCAAAAACATATCTATGTTTACTGCATTTGCTCCCCCGAGAATCATAATAGTTTGTGTACATAATGACCTCTATTGGTTATACACAATGACAGGTGTTTGTTTTATCAGATCCTTTTTATTAATAAACTTATATAGGTTTCAAGTGTAAAATTCTATAATACATCATCCATATGTTACATTGTGTGCTCACCACCCAGAGTCAGCTCTCCTTCCATCACCGTGTATTTGATCCCGTTTACCCTCATCTACCACCACCCTCCCCTCCACCCTCTGGTAACCACTAAATTGTTTGTGTCTATGAGTTTTTGCTTGGTTTTTTGTTTTGTTTTGTTTGTTGCTTTCAGTTTTATATCCCATATATGAGTGAAGTCTTATAGTTCTTGACTTTTTCTGTCTGACTTATTTTGTTTAGCATGAGCATCTCAAGATTCATCCATGTTGTTATAAATGGCAGTGTTTCATCTTTTCTTATGGCTAAGTAGTATTCCATTGTATATATGTACACATCTTTACCCAATCATCTATCAAAGAACACTTTTGTTGTTTCCATATCTAAGCTACCATGAATACAGCTGCAATGAACATAGGAGTATATATATCTTTACTGATAAATGTTTTCAGAATTTTAGGGTAGATACCCAGAAGAGGGATTGCTGGGTCATATTGTAATTCTACCCTTAATTTTTGAAAAAACTCCATAGTTTTCCATAGTGGCTGTACCAATTTACACTCCCATAAGCAGTGCATGAGTCTTCATGTTTCTCCACAACCTCGCCAACATTTATTACTTGTCTTGTCAATAATAGCCATTCTACCAGGTGTGAGGTGGTACCTCATTGTGGCTTTGATTTGCATTTCCCTAATAGCTAGTGAAGTCTAGCACTTTTTTCATGTATCTGCTGGCCATTTGTATGTCTTCTTGGTAGAAGTGTATGTTCAAGTCCTCTGCCCATTTTTTACTTTTTTTAAATTGGGGAATTGGTGGAGGGAAATAGTTTTGGGGAATTGGAGGAGGGGGACAGTGTTGGGGAATTGGGGGAGGGGAACAAACAAGGGAGTAGAACCGGCAACCTTATTGTTAAGAGCGCGCACTCTATCCACTGGGTCACCAGGGCGGCAGCTCAACTCAAGGTGCCAAGTTCAGTCTTTAGTTGCAGGAGGGCATAGCCCACCATCGAACAGGCAACCTTGTTGTTAGGAGCACGTGTTCTCACAGCTGAGCCATCCTGCCACTTGGCAGCTCAGCAGCAGCTCAGCTCGGGCGCAGCATCACTGGCCCACATGGGAATCGAACTGGTGACCCTGTTGCTCAGAGCTCTCACTCTTGAGCACGCTGTTAACCAACTGAGCCACTTGGCCGGCCCCCCCTGCCCATTTTTTAATTGGACTGTTTGTTTTAGTGTTGGTGAGCTGTATGAGTTCTTTATATATTTTTAATATTAGCCCCTTATTGGAGGTGTTGTTTGCAAATATCTTCTCCCATTTGGTTGATTGCCTCTGTGATACGTTGATGGTTTCTTTTGCTGTGTAGAAGCTTTTTAGTTTGATATATGAGTAATCCCATTCATTTATTTTTGCTATTACTTCCCTTGCCTTTGAGGTCAAATTAATAAGATCATCGCTGAAAAGGTCTATAAGTTTAGTACCTATGCTTTCTTCTATGTAATTTATCGCTTCAAGTCCTATATTTAGGTCTTATCCATTTTGGGTTAACTTTGGTATATGGTGATAGGTAGCAGTCTAGTTTCATTCTTTTTCATGTGGCTTTCCAATTTTCCCAGCACCATTTATTGAAGAGGCCTTCTTTTCTCCATTGTATGTTTTTGGCTACTTGGTCAAAAATTATTCATATATATATATATATATATATATATATATATATATATATATATATATGGGTTTATTTCTGGGTTCTCAATTCTGTTACATTGGTCTATGTGTTTGTTTTTCTGCCAATACCATGCTGTTTCGATTATTGTCACTTTTAGTATAAATTGAACTCAGGGAGTGTGATACCTCCAACCTTGGTTTTTGTTGTTGTTGTTGTTTTTGTTCGTTTGTTTGTTTTTCCCCTCAGGATTGCTTTGGCTATTTTGGATCTTTTGTGATTCTACACAAATCAGATGATTTTTTGTTCTTTTTTTTTTTTTAATGTGTCATTGGGATTTTGTGTTTTTATGTGTCATTGGGATTTTTTTTTTTTATGTGTCATTGGGATTTTCAAATCTGTATATTGCTTTGGGTAATGTGACCATTTTAACTATGCTGATTCTTCCAACCCGTTAACACGGAATATCTTTCCATTTCTTTGTTTCTTCTTCAATTCCTTTTAATAATGTCTTTCAGTTTCCAGTGTATAGGTCCTTCACATCCTTTGTTAATTTATTTATAGGTATTTTATTCTTTTTGTTGCAATTGCAATTGCAAAATAATTTTTTTTCATTTCTTTTTCTGAAATTTCATTATTAGTATATAGAAAGACAATGGGTGTTTGTACATTGACATTGTATCCTGCAACTTTACTGTACTTGCTTATTGTTTTTAATAGTTTTTTGTTTGTTTATTTGTTTGTTTTGGACTCCTTGGGGTTTTCTTTATAAAGAATCATGTCATTTACAGAAACTAACCATTTGACTTTTTGTTTCTGAATTTGGATGTCTTTTATTTTTTTCACTTGTTTGAATGCTCTGGCTAGGACTTCCAATTCTATGTTGAATAACATTGGCGAGAGGAGACATCCTTATATAAGTGTGATATTAGTTGAAAGTTTTTTGTATATGTCTTTATTATGTTGAAATTCATTCCTTCTATACCCATTTTTAAGGGTTTTAATCATAAATGGATGTTGCATCTTATCAAATACTTTTTGCATCTATTGATATAATAATATGATTTTTGTCTTTTATTTTGTTTCTGTGCTATATCACATTGATTAATTTGCATATGTTGAACCATCCTTGAACCCCTAGAAAGATACCTACTTGATTGTGATGTATAATCTTTTTAATGTATTGTTGTATTTGATTTACTAGTATTTTGTTTATGATTTTTGCATTTGTATTCATTAGCAATATTGATCTGTAGATTTCTCCTTTTATGTATCCCATTCCCTTTGCTGTTTTCAAGAGACATGCCTCAGTTATAAGGTCAAATATAGACTCAAAGTAAAAGAGTAGAAAACAATACTCCAAGCAAATGAAGTCCAGAGAAAAGTGGGTGTAGCCATACTTATATCTGACAAAATAGACTTCAAGATAAAAATGGTAACAAGAGACAAAGATAGACATTTCATAATGATAAAGGGGAAAATACATCAAGAAGACATAACACTATATACAAAGGGTGTCAAAAAATGTATACACATTTTAAGAAAGGAAAAAAACTATATTAAAATTGTAATACTCAATATTTACCAATAATAAAAGATGAATACAAGTCACATTTGACTTCTGCAGTTACAAAATGTGCTCAAGGTGGTTATCATTGGCATAATTTTAATACAGTTTTTTCCTTTCTTAAAATGTATATACATTATTTTTTGGCACCCTCTGTGTGTGTGTGTGTGTGTGTGTATATATATATATATATATATATATATATATATATATATATATATAATATATACACAGGGACACTGAAATATATAATTAAGGAGCACCAAAATATATAAAGCAACTACTAATAGAATTAAAGGGAGAAAGTGACAAAAACACAATTATAGTAGGTACCTAAATACCCCATTGACAGATATGGATAGATCATCCAAACAGAAAATCAATATGAAAATATCAACCTTAAATGATGTTTTAGACCAAATGGACATAATGAACATTTACAGAGCTTTTCATCCCAGAGCACCAGATTATACATTCTTCTTTAGTGGACAAGAAACATTTTAAAGAATAGACCATTTTTTGGGACACAAAACTAACCTCAACAAATTTAAGAAGACTGGAAGCATACTAAGCATATTCTTGACCACAATGCTTTGAAATTGGAGATCAACTGCAGAAATAAAGTGAAAAATACACAAATATATAGAGATTAAGTGGCATGCTACTAAAGAATGACTGAGTCAAAGAAGAAATAAAAGGAGAGTTAAAAATACAAACAGAGGGCTGACTGAGTGGCGCAGTTGGTTAAGAGCTCTCTCAAGAGTTTGAGCTCTGAGCTACAGGGTCGCTGGTTCGATTCCCAGCCTGAGCTGAGCTGCCGCTGAGTTGCCAACAGGTGGCAGGGTGGCCCAGCAAAAAATGACATGAATAGGAAACCAATAATAATGCAAGAGCTTTTACTGAGAAAAAAAAAAAAAAAAAAAACAAGAAAAAAAAGAAAAAACAGAAACAGATGAGAATGAAAATACAACATATCAAAACTTTTGGGGGGCCGGCCGAGTGGCACAATGGTTAAGAACTGGATTGGGACGCCAGAGGGCCCCGGTTCGGATCCCACATATGAGGGCCAGTGACACTGCCCTCTACAGCTGAGATGCTGAACAACAGCTCAACCTGGAGCTGGGCTGCCATGAGTCGCTGGCGACGGCGTAGGCTGCAGCCCCTGCTGCAGTGGGTTGCCATGGGCTACCGTGTGTAGCCAGCAGCCAGCGTGAGTGGCTAGCAGCCGCCGTGAGCGGCTGTCCAGAAGCTGGCGACTGATCTGCCTTGCCCAGGAAGAGCGCAATGATGGTGACAACTTGGGCCAGTGAAGCAACGTCCTCCACAACTAGACTGAAGAATGAAAAAGACAGCAACTTCTCTGTTCCCCTTCCCCCAATTCCCCAGTGCTGTTCTGATCCCCCCAATTCCCCAATAAAAATCTTAAAAAAAACAAACAAACAAACAAAAAAAACTTTTGGGATGCGTCAAAAGCGGTAATAGGAAGGAAGTTTATATCATTACGGGCCTATGTCAAGAAACAAGAAAATCCCAAAAACCAACTGAACATTGCATTTTGGAGAACTAGAGAAAGAAGAAAAAGTGAAGCCCAAAGTCAGCAGAAGGAAGGAAATAATAAAAATTAAAGCAGAATTAAGTGAAATAGAAAACAAAAAGACAATAGAAAAAATTAATGTAACAAAGAGCTGGTTCTTTGAAAAGATTAATACAATTGACAGACCCATTCCTGAACTTACTAAGTAAAAGAGAAAAGGCACAAATGAACAAAATCAGAAGTCGAAGAGAAGAACAGATACCACAGAAATACAAAGGACGATACAAGAATACTATGAAAGACTATATGCCGCCAAATTCAATAACCTAGAAGAAATGGACATGTTCTTAGAAACATATAGCCTTCTTAGACTGAATCATGAGAACTGGAAAATCTAAATAGACCAATCAACAGTAAGGAAATTCAAACAATCATCAAAACCTCCCAAAATGCAAAATTGTAGGACAGATGGCTTCTCTAGTGAACATTCAAAGATGATTTAATATCTCTTTTTCTCAAATTCTTCCAAAAAAGTGAAAAAGACTCAAGACTTCCTAACTCATTTTAGGAAGTTGGGTTACATGACCCTGAAACCCAAACTTGGTAAGTATAACACACACACACACACACACACACACCACACAAAACAAAACAAAAACAAAAAACAAAAAACAAAAAACAAAAAAACAAGAAAAACCTATCAGAGATTTTTGACACTTATGTCAAATGCTTGAATAAGGTGTTTATTCAAACAATATCATGTGAGGTTATGAACAGAACAGCAAGCACTGTTGTTTGTACACGGTATACTTGGCTCTTGTTTTCTGTATGTATTACTCACCTTGCTTTTTGTTTTCTTGACCTTTGCGTCCACACCTAAGTTTTTGCCCTCATGACTAGTGCTTGAAGAAGTGGCTAGTCTTACCCCAATCTGCATTTAGGAACACTGTCATAGACATTGCAGGATCTACATTGGACTTTGGAAACCATGGGTCCCACTAATAAACTTAAATGACATTTAAAAAATAATAAACTGTACTTCTAAAGGTACACTACTGGTGCTTGTAAACAAACATCCTGTTATACCATTTAAAATGCAACATGTTTTTAAGATTTCTCTTGAGTCATCATTTAATTAATTTATATCTAATACTCATGACACTGCAGTTTCAGGTTTTAACTAGCTATCTAGACGCTATGGTTTACTAAGTTGCAGTTACAGAAATTCAAGAATCCATGCACAAGGAGATGAGGAAAAATGATAAGCAGAAGTGCTCAGCACATTGAGGCTGTGTGAGCCTGACTGTCCCCGAGAATTCCTATTGCCATGTCTGAAAGCTGGAAAACATCCAGGAGGAATTGAGTTTGAACTATGGGCATCTCAGGTGAGGTCCCTGAGCAAATGATGACAGCTTATCTGCAGCAATACCATCAATGTTTCCACAGAGCCACCTTCTAATGAGACCAGGAGATGGCTGTGTTGGGAATTTAGACCATCACTCAGAGAATGTTTTCTCAGAGACTGTTTCAATGTCATTTTCAAGCAAGGTTTTTAGGCCACTTGAGGATGAGCACTGTAGACTTCCTAGAACTCAAAGGCTGTTATAAGAAGTTGCCCAGGGTGATGGAGTGTGGGAAGGATTATGCAGCTGGAGGAGATATGCAGCTGATGCGGTGGGTTAACAGTGACAATGATGAGGTATCAGGCAATAGCCAAAAGTTAATTTTCCTTCATAGGTAGACTCAAATGCTGCCCCGAAGGAGTGTTTAGGAAGACCCAGAGCCCTAAGTACACATTCTCCCTGCATCTGGATAGCAAGTGCTTCTGTGGCTGATTCTATGAACACACACACAGAATAATAAAAAAATAAAATAACATAAATGCATAGTTTGAATTTAAATTCACCCAGAAAGGAAAGCCAAAAAGAGACGTTGATTACTCATAGTGGGAAACAGATCACTCAATCACACTGAATGGCAGTATAATAGTCTTTTCACTTTTTAAAAGCTTAAAGTTAGGTGAGGAAGTAATTTGTCAGTAAACATCTTTAGAACTAAAGTGGTTTGTAGCTGAGACTGCCAATAAAACTTTTCTAAATGGAGTTGATTTATTTTTAACAAAATGATTGATTTCTGGGTTTACTTTCATAGTAATTAATCTGACTAGGCTCATCACTTTAGCCCAAGTCTCCTTGCTCTCAAAATTTAAGTATTTCGGATAATTTTTAAAGGCTTTTTAATCTTAACTAAGATCTAAAGCTAAACAAAAAATAGCAGCTATTTCAATAAGTGCTATTATAATGTCTGGTTTCATTTCCCTTGACAAATGTATTTTTTGCTAATCTGATTATAACCAATTCTATGAGTGAAAACTTCTGCATAACTCAATTATCTAATCATAACAATACCTTCTTCTATTTATATAGAATTTTACACTTTTTGAAAACAAACATTCCCCTTGCATTATCTCATTACTAGTTCTTTTTTTTTTATATAAAAGTTAAACTATGACCTTTTTAAAAACAAAGGAGTGTATCTTGTGCTTCTTTTTATTCTGAGATCCTATCATAGGCTGGCACAGGGCAGGTACTCAATGAGTGATTGCTGAATGAATAGATGGATGTTATGCTTTTTGGTGCAATTATAAATGTTATGTGACGTTTATAAAGTTTTTATTTGATATTTAAGTATTTTAGAATTTGGAGCTTTCTGTCAGTGAACTCCTAATGGCTGGGTTAAACATTTTAGTTTACAATGGGCTTTCTTTCTTTGACCCTTCTTGGGGTTAGCATGGCTCAGCTCCAATGGGCAATGGCATATGCTTGAACCAGACAGTGCACTCTTAAAGGCATATGTTTCTTTCCTCTTCTTGTTTAAATCTTGGCACAAAGAAGATACACATTACATGTATTATTTATTTAGTAGGTAAGAATGTGATATTTGCCAAGAGGTTATTAATGACCCAAATCACCATTACATTTTTTTTTAATTTTGAGAGAAGTTAATTTACTATGGAGGGAAAGTTGATAAATGAAATGAGCAATTCAAGAATTAGTAATATTTAGGAATAAGATAGATGATAGATAGATAGATAGATAGACAGATGATAGATAGATAGATACAGACAGTCAGACATGTTTTTTTCAGAGGAGACATGTTTGCCTGGAATGGAACTCCACGAGCATTAATCAAATGCAATTTTAGTGGGAACAGTGTTCCTACTATCTAAGACCCAGGGCACAAAACATTGAGATGGTAGCTAGTCACCTGTGAGGTCTACCTACAAGGGAAAGAGTTTCTGTGTATGTCTTTTTATGAAATGAGCTATATTTCTATGTAGTGATCTACACTTTCTAAATTACCTTCACTCACATGATCTCATCAGAGCCTCGCAGCAGTTATGGGAGATAAGGTGGTTGATCTTATGGTTCCCATTATATAGACCCCACGGAGAACAAATGAATTTGGAACTTCTAGACCCACACTCATTGATTGCTTTGGCTTTGTATGGGCTTATGGGTTGCTGTTTTGCTTTATTATTTTTGGTAAAGTGTATTCTTGCAAAGGGTGAAAGTTTGTGTCCAAGTAATCTTTCTAAGATATACAAAATAGCAAACTGCATGGTGTGTTGACAGAAAGAGGATAGTGGTCTCCCTGAAGAGAAATATATTTTTTATTATTAAATTTCTGTGTTTGCATCACCTTTAAAAGGACCATCTCAATTGGTTTAAGTATTTAGGCTAAAATAGTTCCTATACCTACATAACCTTTCATTAAAATGTGCCCAATTAGGGCCAGCTGAACGGCACATTGGTTAAAAGTTGGCTTGGGACACCAGCTCTGAGCAGCTGGGCCATGGTTTGGATCCCACATTAGGGCCAGTGACACAGCACCCTCTACAGCTAAGATGGTGAACAACAGCTCAACTTAGAGCTGGGCTGCCGTGAGTTGCCGGAGACAGCGTAGTCTGCAGTGAAGTTGCAGTGGGCTGCCATAAGCTACCGTGAGTGGCTGTCAGCCAGGGTGAGAAGCCAAGAGCCGCCATGAGCGGCCATCCAGTGGCCGGTGACCGATATGCCTCAGATGGGAAGAGTGCAATGATTACAATACCAACATGGGCCAGTGAAGCGACGTCCTGCACAACTAGACTGAAGAACAAAAGAACAGCAACTTGTCTGTTCCCTTTCCCCGATTCCCCAACGCTGTTCCCCTCCCACAATTCCCCAATAAAATCTTAAAAAGAAAAAAATGTGCTCAGTTAAAAAAATAATGGGCGAAAGAAATAGAGTCATAAAAATACACCAAACTTATTTTGACAAAGGTGCAATAACAATTCATGGAGGATTAAGAATAGTTGTTTCAATAAATAGTGCTGAAGCAATTGGACATCAATAGCTATGAGGTCAAACGATTAAGTTCCCAAGCTCATCCCAGGAAAAGTGCTACATACCTCATTGCTGAATATCACTATGGTTGCCTTTGAAGTACTCCCCTTGGAAAGATATGCATGGATGCCAATGCGTAGTCCACCTTTCAAAGCAATTTTGGAACTCTTTTTCTGGAATGACCATCAGAGCTGTCGCTCTACTACCCTTGATGTCCTGAATGTCATCAAAATTTCTTCCTTTCAATATTTCCTTTATCTTTGGGTAAAGAAATTGAGGGCCAGATCAGGTGAGTAGGGAGGATGTTCCAATACAGTAATTTGTTTACTGGCTAAAAGCTTGCTCACAGACAGTGCTGTGTGAGCTGGTGCATTGTCATGATGCAAGAGCCATGAGTTGTTGGGAAAAAGTTCAGGTCGTCTAACTTTTTCAAGCAGTCTTTTCAGCACCCTCAAATAGTAAACTTGGTTAACTGTTTGTCCGATTGGTACAAATTCATAATGAATAATCCCTCTGATATAAAAAACAGGTTAGCAACATTGTTGCAATAAGTTTGCAAACTTAATTGTCCGACTGCATATAAAACAAACTTCAACCTAAACTTCAATAGTATATAAAAGTTAACTCTAAACTAATCATAGATATAAATGTAAAATGTAAAGCTATAAAATTTAAAAGATAACATAGAAGAAAATATTTAGGATCTGAATTTAAGTAGAGTATTCTTAGATATGACACCGAAAGCACATGAACTATAAAAGAAAAAAATGGGTAAATTAGATTTCATAAAAAATTAACACTTTGTTCTTTAAAAAAATTTGTTCAGAGGATGAAAGTTTAACCACCAAACTCTCTAATCTCAACAGTAAGGGGAAAAAACAATTCAGTTGGAAAAATGGACAAAATATTTAAATGTCACCAAAGATATACAAATGGCTGATAAACACATGAAAAGAAGTTCAACACCACTGTCATTAGGAAAGTACAGATTACAACCACAGTGAGATGACATCACAAATGTATTAGAATGGATAAAATAAAAATAAATACTTCTAATACAAAATGTTGATAAACACCTGTAGAAACTTGATTTTTCATATATTGGTGGTGAGAACGTACAATGGTAGAGCCATGTTGGAAATCATTCTGGTAATTTCCTAGAAAGTTAAAAACATTCCTACCATATGACCCAACATTTGTAAACCTGGGCATTTATTATAGAAACATGAACATTTATGTTTACACAAAAACCAATGTGTGCATGTTAATAATTTTACTCGTCATAGCCCAAAAAAGGAAATAACCCAAGTGGCCTTCACTGAGTAAATGGTTAAACTAACAGCAGTTCTTTCATACCCAGAAAAAAAATGAATTATTGATACATGCAACAACTTGAAAATATCACAGGAGCATTTATGTTGAGAGATAAAAAGACAACACCAAAATGTTGGATACTATATGATTCTTATATCCTCAAAATATAAAATTTTACGGATAATAAGCTTCTTAGTGGTAACTAGAGGTTAGGGAAAGAAAGAGAGAGTGTGACTATAGAAGTATAGCGCATGGAAATTTCTTTGCAGTAACGGAACAGTTTTATACTATCTTGATTATGGTGACGGTTACTCAAATCTATGCATGTTATAAAATGTCTTAAAATTATATGCAAAATCATTTTTAAAATGAGTGCATGAAACAACTGGTAGATTTCAGTAAGAACTATTAGGCAGATTAATTGTATTATGCCAATATCAATTTCAGAATGTACTGTAGCTATGTAAGATGTACCATCGGGGGAAGCTTGGTGAAGGGTACATTTGATTTCTTTGTATTATTTTTTGGCACTTTTGTGAGTCTAAAATTGTTTAAAACGTTTAAAAGAAAGAGTTCTCCACTAGGTTATGACTTCCAGTCCAAGAAACAAAGGTCAATAGCCTTCTTTGAATAAAACTTTAGTTCTTTAGATCAGGAAATTTTTTTTTAATTAAAAAAGAAAAAAAAGACCTTGGCACCAATGTGAAATGAAGGAGAATTTAAATAGCAAAGTAGAATTTAAATAGTACTTTAAATAAGTTTTTATTCATTCATTCATTTATTAAAAAAAAAAAATGCAGGAGAGCATGGAGATAAGAATGTGAAGCTGGAACCTGGCTGCCTGGGTTTGACTATTGGCTCTACCATACAATAGCTGTGTAAGCTTTGGCAAGTCTTTGGATCTTTCTGTGCTGCCATGTTCTTATGTATAAAATAAGAATAATATAGAACCAAGCTATTAGTTTTATGACAATTACATGCATTACTATATGTTAGAAGAGTGTAAGGTATATATTAAACACCATTTACATGTCAACGATTACTGCTGTTATTTATGTGTTCTTTTATTGAACGTTTGCTTTATTCAAGGTGGTTTACTAACAACGTGCAGAAGATTAAAAGATGATGATTTAGTCAAGGTCCTGTGTACCTGAAGATCTTACAGTTGAGCAGGAGACTGTTTGAAGGGGGACTGGGGCCGAGGACTAGATTTGGTTCCACGTTTCTGGGGAAAAGCATCTCAGACAGCAGGAGCACAGAGCCCACAAAAGGAAGCCAAGCGGGGACCGTGTTCTAGGGACTGTGTCCAGTTAGCCTTGTGTACAGCCTAGGAAACAGTGAGACATTGGTTACCAACACCAAAAGGCATATTTAAAACAAGTAACACCAATACAGAACGCGAGAATAAAGACCTGACAAATGAGGTAAGAAAGATTATCTTTTCACAGAGAGTGACTTCCAAAGCGATGGTAACATCATATTTTCTGAATCCCCCCCGCTTTAGTGCCACACAGATTCAGCTTCTGAGGAGCCATACCTGCCTGGCAGAAGTTCCGTCTAATGGGATACTAAGGTAGGGAGATATGTTGAGATTCCTAGTTTTTGTTTTTGTTTTTCTTTTTTAATTGCATCTTTGTTCTCCCTGGTGAGTCTGTGAGGAAGAGAGCTAATACTATTCTATTTGCCTGGATTTGCAGCATTCACATCCCTTGAAAAGGACTGTCTAAATTAACATGACTGACAATTGTAGTGTTCAGATGATTGGCAGGGAAAACAAAACAATGCTTGCAGGCCCTGTAAAGCAACCTTTGATTGGAGCAGCTAACACCTATTTGTGTGGCATTGAGTCAACCCCATTTAGCTTTGAAGTGGTTGGGTAGCTGTGTAATCTTCATAGAATCCTGGGTTTGCATTTTTTGGACTGCAAACAGGGCAATTTCCAGATGATGCCCTAGAGACAAGATTTCTTTTTCCTAAGAGCAGTTTTGAAATGTCCCTCTGGAGAAAAAAAAAAAGTGGCTCATTAAAAGAAGAATAAAAGGTTAAGGCCTTTGGGGAATTAAGAGGTCATAAAGGGAATGCTTTAATTTTTTTCAGACCAAGATCAGTGTTCACCTGTGACCAGCTTTGGTGAAAAATGAGAATTTTATCCTTGCACTCAATTTGTACATTGCACTGTAGGCAAAGGAACATTTTTATTATCTATATTTAAAGTATTGATTGAATGCCAAGGATACACTATGTACTATATTAAATATAGAATTAGATAAATTCCCACCCAGGACACCTATGCTTTAAAAGGTATTTTCCTAAACAATGTCCCAAGAGGAAAAAAATTTCTTCCATTTCCTTCCTGGGATCCCATTACATCTTCTCTCACTTCCTGTCTATGCATTCTCCCTTGACACTATCCAAAACTTGACCCTTTCCATGTATTATAAAACCAGAAACTTGAGAGTGACGTTTTAAAACACTACTGCTATTTTCTTTCATTTTGTATTTTTAAAAGCAAAGTTCTCTTGACAAAGTATTTTCTAGGCATAAGTCCCAACCGAATAACTATTTAAGGCCCCTTCAGTAATCCATAGGGACAAAGAGTATATCAAAAGTAATAAAAATTCATAACTTTCTCTCAATTGTTCCCCCTTTTAGTACATTTTCAACTTTCAATTTCCTGTTTCTTTAACATAATGGCTCAAAAATATTATCATTTATTTAACTTTTACCTTCCACTTTGAAGACTGTTATATACCCTTTAATGGCAAACTTGGAAAGAACTGAAAAGATACCTTAAAACAAGTGATCATCAGGACTACATACGATAATCTGAAACACCTGATTCTGAAAGCTCTTTATCCTTCTACACTGTACCATGTGATGGCTTACTCTTTTGAAAGTTTTCAAAACCTAACATAGGAAGAATAGTATAACTTAAATTTATACATTATGATAGCAAAAGGCAGTCTTAGGAGATGCTTTATTATTTTATTGATTGACTGATAGACTATTACCTATAGCATAAGCATATACATGTATGTAGTGCTATAACATAAAAGATGTAGTCAAGTTAGACATTTGTATTTCCTATTGTTATTACCCAATATTGCTTTCTCTTGCCATGAGCCACTGATAGAATCTGACACAGAGCAACACACACCCTTAATCACATATTGAACTGTGTGTACTCGTAAGTGATCAAAGATTGAGGGAAAACCTTGCTGCCTTTGATCACCTTCATGAGTTATGACAAGCTGGCATTCTTTTGTCCACCTCCAAGGGTTCTTTAGCCTCGAAGAAATTTATATGGATTAGATGGAGTGAAAAGTTGAAGAAGGCAAATTTTTAAACATGTTTAAAATTTTAAACATGTTTTTTGAAAAAAACAAAAGAAGATGGTTATATGGTTTAATACCAGAAGCTAGAACCTAAGTGTCTTGAAGCTGTATTAAAAGCATTTAAATATTAAAATAACCAGAGAGAGCAAAGCACACTTATTTTAAGCCAAAGGCATGGGAAGTTAATAACCCCAAAAGAAAATATTTTTTCATGATATTTGTATCCTTTTT
>NW_017731737.1:31881-32961 GCF_001890085.2 Hipposideros armiger | reverse complement strand
TATATGTATATGTATATATACACACTGTATATATGTATTTGTGTCTGTATAGATCTAGATTTATGCACATATGTATATGTATTTGTGTATATATACACTGTACATATATGAATATGTACACACATTGTTGGTTTCCCTTTTTTGCTTTATATTTTCACAAAGCTATAAAATTCTAAATCAAATTATAGTTCAACAGAAATGCTAGCAAGGAGTCAATGTCTTCTTCGAGGAATGATGATTACTCATGTCTAATATTGACCAAGGACTATAGAACAATTTCTCATTCAAACTACTTACAGAATTTTGTCAGATATATCACATTTGAAAGAACCTGCAAATTGTTGAATGTTAGTAGTGGAAGAATCTCTAAACCACTACTTGGTAGAATTCAACTCTGTAAATTACATCTTAATATTTCTACAACATTTGGATGTGGCTTTTTAATAGATTCCACATGAAAAAAGGATTGGTGCTGAGTAGTCAAGCTGCAGAAGATATATCCTTGAGACATCCAGCTTTGGCAAGTCACTTAAAATCATTAAAAAAAAAAAACAATTTCTAATATTATCAACCTTCTTATGGGGAACTTTTCCATCAATAGTTAGTGTAATTCAATGAGGTAATAGTGTAATTCACAGTCTTGTGTGTATTGTCCAATGATTAGGGCCAACATATTTATCCTGACCATTTGTATAATGTTTAGTTTTTATCAACATTGAATGTAGACTTAGTACAAACTGCTGACTATCACACTCTCTGCTGTGAATTAAGCTATTTGTGTATTGGTACTGAGGAACCACCTCTGCTATATCCAAAGCAACACCCTTCTTTTCTGCATATATCGTTTATGCTCCAAATATACATTTTCCAACATTTATTATGACTTACAAACAATCTTAACCACACAAAACAACCTCTATCCACATGTGTGGGTTATAAGCCATGAATACAAGACAATTTCATCAAGCGCTTTTTCTTCATAAGTGCACCATTCACTGGACAAGAGCTGATTCACACTGCACGTCACTGCTTTCTCCCAAATGTCACGTCAAATACCTGCTCAGAGGTATGTGATGGTAG
>NW_017731737.1:13641-31246 GCF_001890085.2 Hipposideros armiger | reverse complement strand
CCAGACTGACTTATGGGTGTGTTTGCCCCAGGAGTGGATTTATTTCCAGAATTATGCTCAACTCTCATGCACAAGTATGTGAGATGGATCAATTAGTTATTTCATAAAGATTTTCCTTTTTATTCAGGGGTATGAATCTGATCACTACACCTTTGCAGATTTTCCCCAGGAGCTACATTGGAATTCAAGAAAGGTTATTTTAAGAGATGCATAACTCTGTCACACTTACAGCCTCAGAAGAAATGATAAAAGGATGGCACACTTTATTATTTTTCCCCGTTTTGCCTTGGTGCTCTTTTATTTCCACTTTGTAACTGTAGGTAAGACTTGATTGATGAGTATAATAACGGATATGAGTAGTTTAAGAAAATAAGGCAAGCTAATAGGAATAACACTGGCCATTTTTCATTTTCATAAGTCTTGCAAATACATTTAAGATGCTACTCCCGTGGTGCCATAGACATGGCCAGTTTCTTTGCAATTGGTTCTAGATTAATGGACTGTTCTGCTTGCTAAGAAAATATTTATAAAGATACAGAGATTTTCATGCATTGATACATCATCTTTTTTGATAGGCATATCAAACATGTGTAATTTTTTTTTATTTATGGGCAGAAAATTTTGAAACGGACTAATTATCTCTTACATTATTGCTTGATAGCACAGTATCAACAGTCTATTTTAAATAACAAGCAATTTGTTGAAAAAATATTGCCACTTGGAAGTGCCAGTTTAAAATTAAATCAAATCACTTCTATGAGATTATTACCTTTTCAAGTTTAAAAAGGAGTAGTGCTAGGGATTTTGTAAAAGCAATCATAACCTATATAAAGGTATGAAACAAACTGCATGGATTTAAAAAGAAACAATATNTTTTTATTCCACTTAGGTTCATTCTAAAAGGTACGATGTTTATTATTATTATTTTTTAGTTGTTTCTTACCCCTTAGCATCATATCTTGGTGATCAACCTTGATATGTCAAGCATCAGTACAATTTCTGTTTCCTTGCTCTTTAAATCTAACTTTTCTTCCCTTTGGTTGCCCTTTATGCATAACTTCAGGTCTCTGATATTGCTCTTCAGACATGTCAATCATATTTCCTCAAAAAATTACAAACATCTCCAGCCAAATTCCTACCTGTATTCCCTGCAGATTTTACTTTGCCTCTTAGCAGCAGCTGTTAAATGTGTATCATCACATTCTCAGAAAAACATTATGATGTGCTTTATGCATTCTCAAATGTCCTCCTTAGAGTATCTCTTTGAAAGTCCTTGCCTCTCTTCTCTTTTATCACCACTTTATTTCCAGGATATATTCTTAATTAAAAAGAACTACATTTGACAGGAAACATTAAGGAAGGCTGAATGTAGATACCTGAATTGATTACAGTGGGGCAGCACTGAGTCACAGAACCAGAGACTTTCCCCACAGGCTCTCAGCCTCCTCCAGCAATCCTCACATTACTCTTACGCTGATTGAAACAGCCCCAAAATGGCAGAGAAAGAGCGATGTGGCACCTGCCAGCACCATAAACCATATATGCATGTGTACATGTATGCATTATCCATAGACACAAAATAAATCCTAAAATTTATACAGAAAAAATAATATACAGTCTCTCTACCTTCCTAACATTCAGGATTAAAAATATCAAATTTTGCCTCAGCTTTTTTATCTAATGAAATAAAACATTACAGACACAGAGAAAGTTCCCAAGTTCTCTTTTCCTACATCACCCCAAAATAACACATAACCTGAAATTTCTCTATGTACATTTCATTGCATGTACCTATATGAATATGTAACACATGTGATAGGTAAAATTTTTTAAAATGTTTTTTTATGACCAGGCATCATGAGAAGAGGTAAAACACAACAAATTGGGAGAAGATATCTGCAATGTAATTAAACAACAAAAAGTTAGTATCTCAAATATAAAAATAATTACACAACTTTAGAAAAACAGAGCTCGGTAGAAAGACAACGTTTGGAAATGTCCTCAGTGTTCCCAGGCTGGGAGCGTCTGCACACACTGTGTGGGTCTTATCCACACACATGTGGGAGGGCAGCTGTTCAGAAAACACAAACAGAGATCAAGAAGGTATCAATTCTGGCACTTCATCATTCAAGCCATCGATCTGCATTATTATTCCTGTTCTTACAGAAGAGACCTCAATTCTGATGAACAAAACTTTAAAGATTTCAAATTCAGGGGCAATTACTCTACACGGATCTTCTAGAATATATCAGCCTGAGATCTCTTGAAATTAGCAAGGGACTCTAAGTTAGTTAATTCCTGATGCTATTTCATTATTACTTTATTTAACTATCAGGCATGTTCATTTTGCTTCTCAATAAAATGAGCATAATGACATGCTATCTGTTCACAAGAGTGACATAAAAATATATTTTAAATTCTGTAAGTTCTTTAACAGAAAAAGGCTGCATATACTTATTATATATTTTACATATAACTAAAATTAAATGATAATGTCATAAAAATTATAAAATTAAAACCTTGTGTAGAGAGGTAAGGAAATACTATATTGTATGGCAAACATTTTTTGTTTATATATATGTACACATGTCTCTAAAAAGAGAAAGAAGGAAGCTTTGCTGTTGTCTCTCTCTTATCTCTATCTCTATGTCTCTCACACTCTCTCTCCCTCCACCCCCTCTCCCTAGTCACCAGGGAACTCTCTAAGTGAAGGAGGACTATTAAAAGAACATGGAAGCTATATTTTTCTCCCAAAACTAAATGGACACATATATGAAAAGAAGAAATGTAAAAGAAAAGGAAAGAAAGGCTCGTCAGTTACAGGAAGTTCTTCCTTGGTTGTAAGTTATTTATACTATTTATCACAGCTCAGCTATACTTGTGATCAGTTATTTTCATAAAATCTATTGTTTTTTATTATATATCCCATGTTTTAGTTCAGTTATTCTGAGAAACAGCTGCGAAGCATGTTAAGAGGTTTGTGGGTTGGGGGGATGTCTGTAAAGGATAAAGTGTGTGTGAGGGGGGAGAAGTAAGGACGGCAGAAAGAGCTGCAGACCGTGATGCTGTTCTGACCTGTAAAAGAGAAGGGAAAGCAAAGAAGATGGGAAGAAAGAGTGTGGCGCAGCTCTAAAGATCTTTTGACCCAGCCAGTGGGGAAACTCCAAGCCAAAATCAAAGAATATGACCTTTGTACTTTTGTCTTGACACTGGGTAACTCTGCAGTGGATACTGGGAGTATTTCTAGACAACAAACTGCATTCAAGGACACCAAATTCTTTGGAGAATAGGGGGTGAGTTGCAGTGTTATATCAATAGACAATGTAGCTGTGGCAAGCTGACTCTGAAATGTTTGCTAACTATAATTCCCATCTCCTAGTATGCATAGCTTTATGTCATTGCCCTCCATTAAGTGTGAACAGGACCTGTGACTTGCTTCTAGCCATAGAACAAGCAACAGTGCTGGGTGTTACTTCTGTGATTAGGGCAGATAACATAGTGATATCCATCTTGCTAGCAGACTCTCTCTCCCTTACTGGCCTTGGTAAAGCTGTGATGTTAGGGGGTTCCATGTGGCAAGGAACTAAGGGGACCTCTGGCCAACAATTAAGAATCCAGGATCTCAATCCAGCAACACTTGAAGGGACTAGAATTCTGCCAACAGCCACGTGACCTTGACAGTGAATCCTTACCCATTCCAACCTTCAGATGAGATCCCAGCCCTGGCTGATGCGTCAGTTGCAGCCTTGTGAGAAGCCCTGAGCAGAAGGTCCAACTAAGCCATGCCCAGGTTTCTAACCTAGAGAAAATCAGAAATAATAAATGTATCTTATTTTAAACCATTGCATTTCTGGTAATTTGTTACTCAGCCATAGAAAACTAATAAAACACCCTGAAAATGTAGGGTAAATATGCATCAGCTGTATCAGGTAGATAGATGTTTTAAACTTTGTATAATTAACTGTTTAAATGGGTTTTGTAATGTGTGTGTGTTATTCTTTAGACTTTTAGAATTTTCAGTTTATTATTCGTTTTTACTCATTTCAATTCTCAATTAATGATTTATTGGTTCTTAGCTAGTAAGGAAGATCTGCATAAAGTTTTTGGCATATAGTGAGTTGTTAGAAATAGTATCTGCCATGTCACCATGGGGAAAATATTCAAAATTAGGTTTATATTCAACAAATTACTAGTAGTACACACTTCTTTTTCCTGTAGTTTATTTCAATGTAATATAATGTCATCTCCTATCCCTTAATTGCCCTTATGTTCCACAATAAATTGAACTTAACAGCATGAATATCTTAGATGTCATAATAATCTGAGTGAGTATGTAGTAAAAAGTCTACTGATAGAAATTATCCTTGGACAGTAAAAATGACCTGTTCACAGAGTGTATTTAACCTGGTGGCTATGTAGCAAATATTCAGAGAGATGGGACTTCTGAGTCCTGTGTGTTAAGTGCTATACTGTCATTTGATTTTTGAAAATCTAAATTTGACCCAATGTATTGCGTGCAACATGCTGCCTCCAGTTCAGCATAATATCTCACAATATAGGAAAATGAGTCACTCTCTAGTAGGATTTGGCATTCTCCTTGCAGTGAAAATCCATGCTTTTATCTCCAATAGCAGGTGTTAATGTATATTCACTGCACACTTTTGGAAAGGGGGGAAAAGCTAAAGGTTTGGGCTGTTTGCAAATCATCTGTTATTGTACTGCCTCTTTAAACTACTCTCTTTGACTGCATGAAGCTTTGATAGCTCATCTAGTTGCAATAGCATGAGCACAATGCTGCAGGCATGAGGAGATTGGGGGCAGTGTGTTATTGACAGAATCTCCTGAATGATGATTTATTATGAACATCAATGGGAACAACACTTGTTCTTTCTAAAAAGCCTGCCTGTACCTCCTGCCTCACCTGAGAGGAGCACTCACTGCCCAGGACAGAGACACTGTTTGTACTGTCATATTTAGCCTTCTCTACAAATGCTGTATTTTTACACGAGTTGGCGATGTTTTCTTTTTTTTCTGGTCTCTAGTTTGATGGCTTACCAATCATTTAGAATTGTGACATGCCCAGGAATATCTGAAAGCAAGACCATTTGGCAAGAAATAAATAAAATAAACAAGAAAGAGTCTCCATGATAAAAAAAAAACAGTTTACCTTTGACTCATAGTTGGTTTTCCAAAAAGAATAGAGCATGTTTATATCATGAGGGAATTCATGCAAATTTTATGCTAGAAACAAAGAATTGTATGTATTATGTGTGTTACAGGCAGGCTAACGCACAAAACTGATTATTATATCCTAAGTAGCATTGGACACACCTCTCTCTCGGTTAGTGTCTGGACATTTTGTANGTGCATAAACGGTCTTGGTCCTGACGTGATGGTTCTCCTCAAATGACATTGAAAGCAGACATCCATCAGAGGAAGGTTATGCTCTCAGTGTGATGGGATTTTAAAGGTGTTGTGTTTTTCGAGCTCATACCAAGGAAGCAAACAATCAATTCGAATGTATACTGTTGGCAATTGGACAGTTTGGATGAATCCATCACTCAGAAAAATCCAGAGCTTGTTAATTATAAAGAAGTTGTGTTCCATCGCAACAATGGGAGACCACACACAAGTTGGATCACCCATCAAAAATTATTGGAGCTTGGATGGGATGTGTTGCCACACCCACCATACTCACCTGACTTAGCATCATCAGAATTCCACTTGTTTTACTGTCTTCAAAACCCCTTGCATGATATAACATTCAATTCAGATGAGGCTTGAATCAGCACCTTATTCAGTTTTTCACAAATAAAGACAGGTCCTTCTATCACGAGGAATTATGAAGCTCACTGAAAGATGGCAAAAGGTTATCAAACAAAACAGGCAATATAACATTGATTGACCTTTGTTCTTTATATAAATAAATGATCTTTGAAAAACATAGACAAAATACGTCATGACTTCATACAGATGGCCAACAGGCCTATGAAAAAATGTTCAACCTCACTAATCATTAGGGAAATGCAAATAAAAAACACAATGAGATACCACCTTACCCCAGTCAGAGTGGCTATCATCAATAAATCAACAAACAACAAGTGCTGGCAAGGTTGTGGGGGAAAGGGAACCCTGATGCACTGTTGGTTGGGTTGTGAATTGGTGCAGCCACTATGGAAATCAGTATGGAGGTATCTCAAAAAACTGGAAATGGAACTACCTTATGACCCACAATTCCATTCTTAGGTATTTATCCAGAAAACCCCAAGACACTAATTCAAAAATATATATGCACCGCTATGTTCATTGTGGCACTATTTACAATAGTCAAGACTTGAAAACAATCAAAATGCCCATCAGTAGACAACTGGATGAAGAAACTGTGGTGCATTTACACAATGGAGTATTACTCAGCTATAAAGAAGAAGGAAATCATACTATTTTCAACAATATGGATGGATCTAGAGAACATTATGCTAAGTGAAATAAGTCAGTCAGAGAAAGACAAATACCATATGATCTCACTTATATGTGGAATCTAAAGAACTGAATAAATGAGNTATTCATGTCATAGTCCTCTTTACTTAAAAACACATATGATGCCATTCTGGATTTTAATATCTATGTTTGTAGTTTTGTTACTAGTTCTTTTTTTCATTAAACTAAACACTCATTACTGTGTATTAGGGATTATTTAATTTTCTTTTGCTGCATAACAAATTACCACAAATTTAGAGGTTTAAAACAATACCTATTTATTATCTTACAGTTCTGTACATCAGAAGTTCTAATAGGCTTGGCTAGAATCTCAGCTTAAGGTCCCACAAGGTTGCAACCAAGGTGTCAGCTTGGCTAGGCTCTTATATAGAGGTTCTGGGGGAAAATCTACTTCTGAACTCATTTATGGTATTAGCACAATTCAGTTGCTTGTGGTTGTTGGACTGAGGTTCGCTCTCTTTGGTGACCAGAGGCCTCAGTGCTCTTGAAGGGTGCCCACATTCTCTCTCTGTGGCTCCTTTATCTTCAACACTAGCAATATCATGTCAAATTCCTCTCATACTTTGCAACTCTCTCACTTACCCTTATAACAGCAGCAGGAAAAGCTTTCTGCTTTTAAGCTGTCATATGATTAGATTGGGCTCACATGGATAATCTCTCTCTCTTATTTCAATAGTGCCTTATAACATAATTATGGGACTGATATCATAAATTCAGACATTCTGAATGTAACCAGTATATCTTTAGGGACCACTTAAGAATTATGCCTACCAAAGGGATATAGCACAAGATATAGCACAAACTAATGTAACTCAAATATAAACATTAAAAAAATAAACAACAAATAAACATAGCCTGCAAATGTTAGGAAAATCCAAGTGAGTTGTGTTTTCTCAATGTAAGCAGAGATAAGTGACTAAGTGTCTTTGAAACGAATGTGTACATTTGAAGCTTCTAATATTTAGATTTTGTAGAGGAGAAAAAATCTTCCTCTATCCTCTTTGGGTCTCTGGCTGGGCCTGCTAATTAAACTGACATGAAACACATTAACAGAAGAGAAGCATACAGATTGTATTGAATTTTTACATGTATGTGGGAGCTTTCAAAGGAGACCAAAAACCTTGAAGAAGTGACCAGAGCAGGAAGCTTTTATATTTTTAGACAAACAAACAATAACTTTGTGAAGAATTGACAACACAAAAAGGTTTAAGCTAGGGATACTAAATGGTGAAGAGGTGACGAGGAAGATAAGGGCTAGTTTAACAAATTCATTTGTACAGATTTATTAGCCCCAACCCCCTGTCTCTCATGATGAGAATGCCTTTCTTCTTCCTGGTACAGGGAGGGAACCTTTTACACGGATGATTTAACTCCTGCTTTCAAGAGGCCAAAGGAGGGTCAGATTGCCCTTGCACCTGCTGTTTCTTAAGTGCCTTTAATTCAAAATAATTAATATGCCAAAGTGGCATATTTTGGAATGGCATATTCTGAATCCTTTCAATGATATTTCTGCAAAAATGATCATTATTCTTTTAAAATTATCATTATTCTTTAAAATAATTATCACTATTCTTTTAAAAACAATTTTGCTTTCCTAAAACAACCAAGCATCCTGTGTACTACCTGATAAACCATAAAGACCCAGTACAGGTAGTGCTTTCTCTGAGAACACTGATCAAGATACTCACCATCCTTTTTCCTTGTTGCTCTACACATTCTTCCTGGGTTACCCCATGGACTATCATGGCTTTAGTTTTCACTTGTAAAATTATATTTTATAAAATGATATATAATGTAAAATGATATACCAAATCTGCCTCTTCATCCCAATCTCAAGTTAGAAAATGCTATTTTTATTTTCCCCACTATATTGTCAGAAGTGTCTTGTTATATGTATTAAATGAACTCATTATCTCTTCCAACCCCAATATCTACTACTTCTGATGGTAAACATAAATTTACATTTCAAATAATCTTCATTTTTCAAAGATGTTTGGCTGACCTTATATAATAGCTCTGAGTAAAATCTTATTATGGAATTTTTTCCCTGTTCATTTGTGTTTCAACTATTACTACTTTTTTCAATCATTTTTTTTTGCAAAACTACTTTAAACTGGTTTTCCATGTCATAAGGATTGATTAATTATAAAAATATTGTGAGAACATCATTGTCAACAGTCAACGCTGTAATTTTTTTTCTTTTTCCTTTTTTTTCAGGAGGAAGTAATACACTTGGGTAGAAGTGGCTATCTCACAAAAATATCAAATGTGGGTGCCATGCCAATCTACATATAAAGTAGTAGTTTATTATTTAGATAAAAATAAATATAAATGGAAGGCCTAATGTTTTCTTCCCATCTATGTAGTATTCATCATCCCTCCCCATTTTAGGAAACCATTATCATGCATATCTCCAACTGCAAGCTTCTGCCACTGATTGCTTGAGAGCTTTCTCTAGCCACTAAAGCCTGTAATGGCCTCCACATGGAAAACAGAAGAAATGCCAAGAAATTCATGTTCCCAGGGGCAACTCTTAACCAAAGACTCATGGGAGTTGGTGAATAATTATCAGCTTTCTAGTCCCTCATTTGAGATACCTCTGAAGCACAGCCTACACTGCATCCCAGAGTTCCCCAGATGAATTAAAACACCAGTTGCACACAGGAGTAACCCATCCATGAAGCGTTCTTTATGGGGTGGCTTCCCTTTCCTGCCTCACTTTCTGCTTTTCTGTTCATGCTTTCTGGGATCATCTCCCCCAGAAGATTTATTACATGTTTGCCTCAGGGTCTGCCTCTGATGTGACATTGCATCATGTATCAACCTGTGTTCTCCCTGGGGAGACTGCAACTCACTTTAGAAACCATTCTTCTAAGTTCTAAAAGGCAAAAACTATACATCTCATTTTATAGGTAAAAGGGCCTCATCGTCTGGCCCTTCCCTGTTACCTACAATTCCTCAACCCCCCACCCCTCACCAATAGTACAGACACACTGAAGTTCTAACCAATCAGTAAAAGCCTCATTCTCTTCCATTATTCTATTTCATTGTACCATTCTATAATCTCTCTGTTATATGAATTGGCAAATTCCCTGAAGACCTGGGTGATTTTGGGGGCCTAGAGCCAAATATAATTTTTTGTTTGTTTTAAATGTGGAATAGATGACTGAATGAATAGATTAATTGATTCATGAATAAAGGTCCACTCCAATACCAACTAAATAGATTTAATTACTGACTAATGATTTTTTTCAATTACATGCTTTTGTATGTTAGCCTAATGACTACAATGTGGTAGTACCAAGTCCTGTGACATAGAATTTTGAATTATTCTAGTAGCAGCCATGAGATCAACACTTTACAAGGTATCACTTTATTAACAAAGATGCCACCTTTACCAGAACAAAGCAAAATTCTTTTCAAGAACTAGGTCAAAGAGGCGACGTGAGGTAGATCAGCCATGTAAAAAATCTCAATAATATGCAACAGAAATATATTTTTAAGGGACAAACTTTTTAAAAGGAATTTCTATGGACACATAGTACCACTCATTCACCAAAATAATGTGTGCATTAGCTTTTTCACATCCAGATTGAATAACATACACAGGTGTCACCAGAATTGACAAATTATTTTAATCATCAGATACTCATATATTTTGTAGATTATCATATTAAAGGAAGAATGTCTACCCTACTTTTTCCAAATGGCTTGCATGATTTATATCAAACTGTTACAATTCCTGCAGAGCAAAACTGAATATAGGGCATACCCTTTCTGACCAATCATCATGCTGAAGACGTGTACTCACAACACAGCCAAATCTGGAAGATTTTCAGAAAAACAAAGCAAAGCAAAAACAAAACAAAACAAATAACAACAACAACAAAAGCATTAAACAGTGAACAGTTAAGTGGAAGCATTTGTCAACAAATCAGTTTTCAAGTTGTATGCAAAACAGATTTAGTTTAAAGAATACTGCAATTTTCTTTTGCAATGTAATTCAATAAGGCAAAATGAAAGTTTTAAGGTGCAACATGTACTATATAAGCTATCTGAATAAATTTTGCTCTTTTGAACTTTCCGAATATTCTTTTTACACAATTTCATTACTTATGCTTTCCTCGATTTCAGCTTCAGGTGGATGTAACAGAAAGCAAACCATCAAAATGCAAACCATGTAAACACTTCAGAAGTACAGTCTCTGTAAAGCTTGATAGAGCTGTAATCTTCCTCAAATTAAACTCTAAAGGTTAAAAAGAACTCAGCACTAAGGGTTAGTAAGAAAGAGGAAAGATACACCCTCAGGGAGCTTTGAGAATCTGCTTCCGACATGTTCTAATAACCTGATTTTCTTATGCATGTTACTATTCTTTATTTTCAGCCTCTGTGAGTTCTGGCTTTTGGGCAAAACAAGTTTATAATGACAAATAAAAACAAATGTGTACACAGAGGTTATTTATTTATTTTCTTTTTCCCAAAGTTTGCCATGAGAAAAAGGCCATAGGATTGTCATAAGGGAGTGAGTTTGGAATCTTAGACTCACCTGTCTTTTACAAAAACAACAAAATACATCTCTATCAGAAGCCATTGCTGCCAAAATAAATTCACTTCAGGCAGTAGGGATTTCAATAGATAATAAACTGGATGAATTAGATGCCAGAGTCTCTACTTTAGGAAGCCCAGATGGAAACACAGATCAAAACACTGGTTTGCTAGAAGGCATGGTAAAAAATACAAGCAAAGATGGTCTCTGCCTGCTTTTCTTATAATACCATCAAAGACATAGAGGTATTTGAACTTTGGAGAGAAAATGTAGGCAAAAAAAAAAAGGGAAAGCAAAAAAAAAGAAATTAATATAGTGGATACTATCTACCATTTTTCCTTCTCAATTGCACTGACAATTTCAGATAGGTGCAAAATACTGTACTTTAAATTGAAGTATTAATTAACACATCACTGATTAAAATCAAAATGAAAATCTACCTCCTAATTAAAATCTTTAATCTCCATTTTAATCCAGTGTTTAGATTTGTTTAAAGAATGTTTTTTTTCTTTCTTTTTTTGCCTCCAGTATTTTGGAGAATGATGTTACTGAATAGTTAAAATCTCTTACCATCATACAGCAGAAGAATGCAACATATTGCAAAATTCAACCAAAATAAAAATATAACAGGCTCAGAAGAATACTTCCACATAAATATCTACTAAGCTGATAGCGATGGGTTGCATTAACATGTTGCCTTCCTTCAGCATCATAAATAAACCATATTGCTGTTATGGATTGAAAACAAAACTGCAATTCCACTTATTGAATATGCCAACGGTCAGCTAATATTTGTATCATAATCCCTTTACTAGCTAAAAGGAAGCCAAATAACATATTAATCTTACACAAAAACAATGGCTCTATGATTTTGTTGTCTCTTGGATTGGAAGTAGATCCCAGCAGATGTTTCTATTTCTGTTGTTTTGCATAGCACACACTTCTGTATAAACCATAGCATCAAGCAATCTATATTTGCATTGATGTTTTTCTTTTGACTCTTTGATTGGAAAGATATTACTGTTGTGCTCACTTAGGATGTATTGAGCACCCACATGAGTGCATTGCACAGCTGCATAATACAAAGAGAACCACTATGTTATATAGAGGTTTGATTTTTAAAATATAACAAAACTCCCTTTACTCACATTAAATAGGTTATTACCTACAAAATGTTTTGTTTGTTTTAGTCTTGCCTAGTTACCTATTTGACAAAATTAGATCAATTTTAATGACTCCATTAAATTGAAATGTCTCCATTCAGAAAATGGACTAAATAAAATCCATTCTTTAGGTAGTTAAAAAGCATGAAAATAAAACTTGGCAGAGTGCTCAGTCATTTCTGTATGATTGCAGACAAAAATAAGAAAGGCATATAGTTAAAGTCCAGATGTTAGAATTTTTAAGAAAATGTTTTTCTTCCCAGGGCAGCATATTTTTAAGGTAACAAAAAAAACATGGCAAAAAGCAAATATTGCATGAATGTTCTCAGAACATGTGTCATATAAGCAACAAAGGCATGTCACATATTTGAATTAACACCGGGCCTGGGCACAGCCTAGAAATTACAGAGTCAAGGACTTCTCCATATATGCAGGGACTGTAAATAAGATTATCAGAAACTAGAGCTCTCAGATAATTTTCACGTCAGCCACCACTAGTGAAATCAGTATAATCACCAACACTTTTGACTTTCAGGTATATTCTTCACAGAAGTTGTTTATTCCTACACATTTGAAAATTTAAGATGGAGTGTCTTTCGTTTACCTAGGCAGTGTATAGAAGCTGGCCTTAGNATGTGTGTGCACATTTTTATTTATTATTTGAATCAAATTAGAATTTACCTTACTAATTGTTCATTCTAAGATTTTTGAGTATTATTTTCTTAAAGGACTCTGCATATGGTAATTCATTTTATAGGTTCCAGTTTTAAAATATCAAAAATAAAAACCAATAAAACCAAAAAACCCATAATAGATAGCAGTCCTAAAATTAGCCCTTTGTTCACATACTAGATTATGGTAATGGGGGGAAGTTTCCCTCTGTAGTGTTTGCAGTGAAAAATTTCTAGTGATAAACCTTTCACTGTGTAGCAATGGTATCGGTGTGGGGCATTTCTGGTCTTGTATCTCTGGGCAGTGTGTTTTTGTTCTGCTTTCAGCATAATCTCTGGGTTTGAGTTTCCTTTGAGCTTGAATGCCCCTTCATAGTTGTATTGCTTTGTGAGAGGCAATAGTTGTTGATTACGCAAGCTTCAATAGAGCACTCTCCATTCTTTCATTGGGTCTGTGGCTTCAGGTCATTAGTAAGCATGGGGTGTCCTCCTCACTTCACAGCAATGAGTCACAAACAGTTGCAAACTCTCTTTTAGTTCAAATAGGCTTAAAAGAAAACCTCAGCAGTATTCTTGAGCCACTCGAGGAAAAACTCTAGTTTACATACACTTCTCAGAGACCTACCTTGGGGATGGAGGGAAATTTTATTGTCTGCTGGGCAGTGTTATGTTTCTGGTTGGTTTACTGTGGTATTTGTGTTAAAATTCAAGTTGAATGCAGCTCTTCATCTTTTAAGAAGAACACAATATCATGGTTTCCAAATATATACAACTATCATCAAAGGAACTCATCTCTCTGATCAGGATGAAAGTCACAGTAGAGTGCCCCCGGTATTATTGGTAATACAAAGAGGGGATGGAAAAGATAGCTACTCCTGATGTTCAGCAAAAAATCACAAATCCTGTTTATATTAAGCTCTCCCTCTCTGGGAATTCTCTTAATTCTGGCAAGCAAGGTTGGCTAATGAGTAATTATATTTCCAATTTCATACCGTCATTATAATTTACACATTAACTATGACCCATATTATATAAATTGCCCTTGAAACATGTCTGATGTGAAATTTTAAAAATTTATAACATTGAACATTGTCCACAGCTGTGGTTTAATGTGCTGACCACAGTTTTGTATCTGTGAGTTGCGCCTAGTCAGTCAGTCCTGAACTACATTAACCCTAAGGGGCATAAGTCAGTGGCTAGGGCCATGGAGTCTCAATTTGGATCACTTGGGTTCAATACAGAACAACCTNGAAGCAAACATTACCGTTAGTAATATTTTTACTCGTATATATCCCCAGGCAAAGAAAAAAAAATAAACAAATGGGACTACATCAAACTAAAAAGGTTTTTTTTGTTTGTTGTGTTTGTTTGTTTGTTTGTTTTATAGCAATGGAAACCATCAACAAAACAAAAAGACATTCTACTGAATGGAAGAATATATTTGTCAATGATACATCTGATAAGAGGTTAATATCCAAAATTTATTTTTAAAAATCCTCATAAACTCAACACCAAAAAAACCCCAAATAATCTAATTTAAAAATTGGCAGATAACCTGAACAGACATTTTTTCAGAGAGGACATACTCATACAGATGGCCAACAGACACATGAAAAGATGTGCAATGTCACTAATCATCAGAGAAATGCAAATAAAAACCATAGTGAGATATCACCTCACTTCTGTCAGAATGGCTATCATCAACAAATGAACACAAAACAAATGTTGGTGAGGCTGTAGAGAAAAGGGAGCACTTGTGCAATGTTGGTGGGAGTACAAATTGGTGTAGCCACTGTGGAAAGAGTGGAGGTTCCTCAAAAAATTAAAACTAGAACTATCTTGTGACCCAGCAATTCTACTCCTGGGTATTTATCCAAAAAAATCCAAAACACTAATTCAAAAAAATATGTGCACCCTATGTTTACTGAAGCACTATTCACAATAGCCAAAATATGGAACCAACCAAACTGCCCATCAATAGATGATAGATAAATAAATTGTGATACATTTAAACAATGGAGTATTACTCTGACATTGAAAAAGTGAAATCTTACTATTTGCAACAACATGTATGGATGTAGAGAATATTATGCTAAATGAAATAAGTCAGACAGAAAAACAAATACCATATGATCTTACTTATATGTGGAATCTAAAGAACAGAATAAAAGAAAAAAACAAAAACAAAAACAAAACAGAAATAGACACATAGAAACAGAGAGTATACTGATGGTTGCTAGATGCGAGGGGTTTGGGAGAATGAGTGAGAAAGGTGAAGGAATTAGGATAATCAAATTTGCAGTCACAAAATAGTCTCAGGGATGTGAACTGCAGTGTGGGGAATATAGTCAATAATGTAGTAAAAACCATGCATGTTGTCAGATGGATACTTGACTTATCAGGGGGATCATTTCATGAATTATATAAATGCCTAACCACTGCACTATACACCTGAAACTAATGTAAAATAATAGTGACTGTCAATTATAAGATATATATATATATATATATATATATATATATATATATTGTCAGGATGTAAAGTACAACATAGGGAATATAGTCAATAGTATTGTAATAGCTATGTACAGTGTCAGATGGGTAATAGACTTGTTGAGGTTATCACTTTGTGAGGTGTATAAATGTCTAATCATCAAGTTGTTTTATACACCTGAAGCTAAAAATAAAAAACAAAAAAACAAAAAAACCCGCAAACCTGCACAATGGCACCCAACTTGTATTTCTTATTACTTGTAGCTATAAAAGAGTCTCTTCTTCCTATTTAAGGCAAATCTCCATCTCATTTTCTCAGGAATGAACCTGGGTATTGAACTTTCTTCCTCTTGATATTTCACTTCTTTCCCTCAAAGTACAGAGTGCCCCCTCCCACCTTAAAAAGAAAGTTCCAACTTGACTACACATTTCCTCTAGTTCCGACTTATCTCTTGAATCCATTCAGAGCTAATCTCTTGAAGCATTGTTTAGAATTTATGATCTCCAATTTCATGCTTCATACTGTTTTGGGTAATATTTTCCTCTCTTGACTTCCATGGCACTGTACATCTCTTGTTTTTCTCTTAACTCTCTGGTAGTGTATTTTCTGCCTCCTTTGGAATTTTTTTTTCCTAGATATTTCACATTGGTGTTTCATAATAATCAATAGGGCTTTCTTCTCGTCTCACTCTATACTCTGTCCCAAAGCAATCCCACTTATTATTTCTCTCCTAGTCATGCATATTCATAGATTTATGCCACTGCTCTGACTTTTCCACATGGTTCTATGAAAGACACTTCATATTCATATCTAAAAATCTAAAACTAAACTCATGATCTTTTCCTCCCACTTCTAAAACATCTTGGACCACCCCAATGTTTCCTTTCACATTAAATGACACTACTATCCATCGACTTGCCCAAATCTGAAACCTAGGAATCATTTTGACTCTCCCTCTTGCGCCCCAAATCCAATCCATCACCAAGCTTTGTCTGTTTAATCTTTAAAGTATCGTTTACATCTGTCTACTTTTCTCTATCTCTGTCACTACCACCCTAGTCTAAAGTATCATTTCTCATTTCAATGACTTCAGTAAGTGCCTAGCTGTTCAAGCTGCAATTGCTCACAATCTGTTATCCATACACAAGCGGCATTATATTCTTGAAATGTAAATCTCTTTATGTGATGTCCTTACTAAAAACACTTCAAAGGCTTTTCTGAGCTTTTTTGGATGAACAAAAAGCCTTACTACGACCTAAATGATTCTACACGAGTGACCTCTAACTACCTCTCTGGTTCCGTCTTGCATCATGTTCCTATATTCCTCTCTATGTTCCATTCACCTGGCCTTGTTTTAGTCCCAGGTATGAAACGTTTTTATCTGGCCATGTGCTGATCTGAACATGCTGTTCTGTCACATTATAATTTGGGTGATCCTTTTGAGAGTAAAATGATCCTCTATTAAAAATTATGCAGGGACAACAAGCATAAACAACAATGACTGTGTCAGTTCCAATAGAGGCATTAATTTACTTTAAAATACTCTAGTGACAGATTTACCACCACCACCTCAGTGCCACTCGTAATACTTAATGATTCACCTACATAACACTGCTGCATCACTGCAAACTCTGTGTTTGGAATTGTCACATTCGCCATGCTTCTTCACAGATCTCCAGCCCTGTGATTTCTTCATAGATTCTAGTGAAGCTAAACCCATGTATTTACATATTTTATTGTATTTAATATAGATCACTTCTCTGTTTTTCTTCTGTATTACAGTTAATTTTTTTCAGTTATGTGTGAAATAGTTTACATCATCTATGAATTTAATTTCAGAATAGCTAAAGAAGCTTTATAAAATATTCATTATATAAAGGAAGCATTTTGACTGATAAGATCAAAAAGCCACAGAGGACACGAGTATGGAAAGAGGTGAAGAGGGAGAGAAAGAAACTAGTTGGGTCAAAAGGAGGAACCTCCCCTGCCCCACTTCCCATCCAAGCAGGGTCAAACTGAGGCCAGGAGGAGATTGATTGCTATGCCAAGTTTAGAGTTTTGACTCTTACATAGTGTGATGGTCAGTTTCATGTCTCAGCTTTGCTAGATTACAGTCCTCAGTTATTGAATTGAATACTAATTGAGTTATTTTTGTGAAATAATATTTTGTAGATGTAATTAACATGTATAATTTGTTGACTTTATTCCTAGGTATTTTATTCTTTTTGTTGCA
>NW_017731737.1:4477-9176 GCF_001890085.2 Hipposideros armiger | reverse complement strand
ATTGCATTGTTTTGTACACCTGAAACTAATAATAATAAAACAACAACAAAAATACGTCATGACCTTTCTGACGCCCAATAGTTGCTTGAGTAGACGAACGTAGTTCTAGAACACCTGGCTCTCATTAGCAAGGTTGTGCTATTTGGCCCCATAACAGAAAGAGGTCTTGGATTTCTCTCTAAGGCCCACATCCAGTCCCCACTCTTTTTGCTCTTTCACTTTTTGGAATCTGTTGTAGGAATTGTTTCTCCCCTGAAGGGATGGGGCAGACAGAATTCCTTGGGCACCCTGCAGGCTACTCAAACAACTCTACCTGTTTCCTCTAAGCTCCCTATACAACATCCTGCCTTCGGGGAAGATTCTATGCCCCTTGATGACTGGGGAAGGAATTCTCTTTTGTTCCCAGCTAGCACTTGGGAGGTCAGGAGATTACACCGCAGCTGTTTTTGTGTTTGTTTTTGCCTTTGCTAAGATATACCTCTATACACACAGAAATAAATAAGCTTGTCAGACTATATGAGAAAAATGCATAAGAGTTGTCTTTGGAATGCTCTAATGTATAGTACTCTTATTTTCTGTTGCATATTTTTCTACATTGTCCTTATTTAAAAATTATTATATTTACAATCCAATAATTTAAAAAAAAATAGGAATGATTTTGAAACTTCTTAGTAAGTATCCCAGAAATAGATATAGAAACAAGTAACCCTAAAATGAGACAGACCAATTAACCAGAACACCCTCCAAACAACAGGCAGCTTGATTCTGTTATTCTGACAATGGAGAACTAGATGTTATCAGAATTTTCAGCTACTCAGTAAGACCAGGTCATGTGCCTATAATAACCATTTAAAGATTATACATTTAAGAAAACAGAAACTTTTCTAAGTATTATTAAATAATGAGCAGTCAGAGAGATTTCAAAGTATTTGTCATTAACTAATTACATTGCACAGGTAGTTACTGAAAGTCCTTTTATGTACCAGATATTGTTTAAGGTACTGTAAACATAAACAGCAATAAATAGCTAAGTCAAGATTTCTGATCTCTTAGAATTATATAATTGGGGGAGAGAAAATAAACAATTAAGCATGAAAATGGACAAAATAAGTTCATTTAATGGTATATATAGTGTTAAGGCAAAACATATTAAATATAAAAGAATGTGAGAAGGAACTGCTATCGATTTTGGTGGTCAGTAAAGTCCTCTTACAGAAATGAAATATGACTGAGCCCTGATTGGCGTGAAGAATGTTTCTAGTAGAAGGAACCGTAAATTCAAATCTCCCAAAGGAAGATGGATTTGTCTTTTCCTAGGGAACAAAAGGATCAAAAGAATGGGAAACTCAAATGAGATGGAGTCTCAAACAAACTGACATGTAGGACTTTGGAGTCCTTCGTACAGAGTTTAGAAATCTCATGTCTAGGAATACATTAAATATTTGACAAGGGATAATTGCAAAGGTAACGTTCAAGTTTAGGAGTACCACCAAGAGCACCCTTTACACATGATGCTCTTTAGCAAGAAGACGACCAGTGCATAAACCAGTGAACCACAGAGGTGCNATGTACTGGCTCACAGGGCACTGTCTATGAGGGAGTCTTTAACTAGTAAACAAATAACTGTATTGGAACACCCTCCCTACCTACCTGATCTGGCCCCCAATGACTTCTTTCTTTACTTGAAGATAAAGGAAATATTGAAAGGAAGACATTTTGATGATATTCAGGACATCAGGGGTAATATGACTACAGCTCTGATGGTCATTCCAGAAAAAGAGTTCCAAAATTGCTTTGAAGGGTGGACTAGGTGCTGGAGTCAGTGCGTAGCTTCACGACAAGCAGTACTTCGAAGGTGACTGTAGTGATATTCAGCAATGAGTTTTGTAGCACTTTTTCTAGGTTGAGTTCGAGGACTTAATTGTCCAACAGCATAAGCCAATTGCAAAAATAAAAATACTATATGATTTCACTTGTATGAGACACCTAGAGTAGTCAAATTTGTACAGACAGAAAGTAGAATGGTGGTTGCTGGGAGCTGGGGGTAGAAAAGAATGGGTAGTTATTGTTTAATGGGTTTTATTGTTTAGGTTTGCAAGATGAAAAGAATTCTGGAGATAAATGGTAAAGAAGTTTGCACAACAATGTGAATGTACTCAATACCACTGAATTATACATTTCAAAATCTTTAAGTTCCCGAAATTAATTGTTCAACTTCATAAGTAGGGATTGGCAGGGCCTCCAAAGCAAAGTTCCATTTCTTAAAATTATTTCTTCCTTAGGTTATCAGTCTGTCTCCTAAGTTACCTATTACTTTGGCCAGAAATCTTCGGTTTGTCTCTGTGTACCCAGCTTCACAACTTCTTTACCTCCTGTACCCACATGGACTGAATCACCTCAGAGGGCCAGAGGGCGCCTTTGTTCCTGGCTTTCCAGCAAACAGGCCAAAAAGGAGAGGGAGTAGTGATATCTGGGAGAAGAGGTGGTGGGGAATAAAGTGAGATAGAAATTTTATTTTTTAGATTCTGTCTTGATATATGCCTAAGGTGGATCTTTATTGAAGCCCTTAGTAACATCACAGTGAAACAGGGAGAAGAGATCCCATCCCTGGGCTGAGCACTCTAAAGAGCCTTGATCTGCTCCTGGTCTAGCCTTGCTGCTCCTCGCAGAGCAAGGGATTTGCAGGCCAAGGAAACCTGCCCACCCAGAGCCCAGCAGCTGCATTCTGGACAATGTTCTTGATACACAGGTCTTTATCATTCTCTGGTGAAACAGCTCTGAACCCACTTGTACAGCCTGCCTTGGTGAGCACGGCTGTTAGGAGAATGGGGACCAGCGTGGAGACAGGATTTGGCAACATGGAATGAAGTGACTACATATATGCATATAAAGTATCTTCCAGCGTGGAAAGAGGCAGGAGTGTAAAGAGAAGGGTGCAGCTATGGACTAGGGGTGGCAGCCGGTCCTCCCCATGCTGTAGTGCAGCGGTTCTCAACCTGNCAATCTTATACTAATGGTGCAAAAGTAAACTTGACCAACATTTTTAGTCTGGGTTTTTAAAATATTTTAAAAGCCTCAAAAATATTCATATTATTTAACCTAGAGACCCAACATCATTGGTTCAGTAAAGAATTTATTCAGTTATCTCAACAATATTTCTCAACACTGCACTTGGCACTGAACTAATTGCTAAAGACTCAATGGTTAAAACTAAATATAATAATTTAAATATATATTGTTTCCACTTTCTTGGAAATTATAGTCTAGTAAAACAGCCTTTTAATTTTATTTTAAAATACACACAGAATCACAAGCACTGATAAGAAAAATTGAAGAAAAAGATAAAACATTATGAGAGCATAATATTATAAAGGGTACCCAATTTATTGGGTTGTTGGAAAAGTCATGACATGTTTTTTCTATGTTTTTCATTGCAAAAATATGTCATGACTTTTCTGACAACCCAATAGATTAGGAAGTCACGAGACCTCTCCAATACAGGGTTTTCCCAGGATCTGTCTACAACTTCTTTTTCTTCTAGTTGATGTGTCTAATTCTTCTCACTATGACCCTTCTTGGACCTCATTAAGATCAATTTGATTGTACCTTCTCCTTTCTTCCTAATCAATCAGTTCCCTTTTATTCACTTTCCTAGTTATCCTACTTATGTTTCATGATGCATTACTTCAATATGTCTTTGGTCAATACCTAAATTCCTGTAAAGAATGCCCACTTTCACCACTTTTATTCAACTTAGTACTGGAAGTCCTAGTCACAGCAATCAGACAAGAAAAAGAAATAAAAAACATCCAAATGGGAAAGGAAGAAGTAAAACTATCATTATTTGCAGATGACAGAATACTATATAGAGAGAACCCCAAAGATCCCACCAAAAAACTATGAGAACTGATAAATAAATTTTGTAAAGTATCAGGATACACAATTAATATTCAGAAATCAGTTGCATTTTTATATACCAATAACGAACTATCAGAAACAGAAATTTAAAACAAAAATCCCATTTACAATTGCATCACAAAATATAAAATACTTAGGAATAAGTTTAACCAAGGAAGTGAAAGACTTGAACTCAGAAAATTATGACATTCAAGAGAGAAATTAAAGAAGACACAAATAAATGGAAAGATATACAATGCTAATGGATAGGAAGAATTAATAAAGTGAAAAAATCCATACTACCCAAAGTAATCTACAGATTTAATGTAATCCCTATCAAAATACCAGTGGGGTTTTTCACAAAACTAGAACAAATAATCCTAAAATTTATATGGAATCCAAAAAGACACCAAATAACCATGGCAATCCTGAGGAAGAATAAAGCTGGAAGTATTATACTACCTGGTATCAAATTATACTACAAGGCCATAGTAATCAACACAGCATCATAGTGGCATAAAACCAGACAAATAAATCAGTGGAACAGAGTAAATAAACTAGTAATAAATTCATATCTATATGGTCATTTAATCTATGACAAAGGAAGCAAGAATTTACATTGAGGTTAAGATAGTCTAGTCAATAAATGGTGCATGGACAGATACATGCAAACAAATAAAAAATGGACCATCTTCTTATGCCATAAATACAAATAAACTCAAAATGGACTAAACACTTAAATGTAAAACCCCAAACCATAAAACTCCTAGGAGAAAATATAGGAAGCAAACATTACCGTTAG
>NW_017731737.1:0-1377 GCF_001890085.2 Hipposideros armiger | reverse complement strand
CTAGATTACAGTCCTCAGTTATTGAATTGAATACTAATTGAGTTATTTTTGTGAAATAATATTTTGTAGATGTAATTAACATGTATAATTTGTTGACTTTATTCCTAGGTATTTTATTCTTTTTGTTGCAATTGCAAAAGAATTTTTTTTTCTTTTTCTGAGATTTTATTGTTAGTATATAGGAATGCAATGGACTTTTGTACGCTGATTTTGTAGCCGGCAACTTTACTATATTCATTTATTGTTTCTAATAGCTTTTTGGTGGGTCTTTAGGGTTTTCTATATATAGCATCATGTCATCTGCAAAAAGTGACAGTTTAACTTCTTCATTTCCAATTTGAATGCCTTTTATTTTTTTCTCTTGCCTGATTGCTCTGGCTAGGACTTCCAATACTATGTTGAAAAGTAAAGGTAATAGGGGACAGCCCTGTTGTGTTCCTGAATGTAGAGCAAAGGGCTTAAATAAAAGAGATTGTACTAAATAACCTGCATGTAGTTGATCCAATCAGTTGAAAGACCTTAAGAACAGAGCTGAGGTTTCCCTGAGGAAAATGAAATTCTACTTGTGAAGGGCAGCTTACATCTGAGAATTCCCTTCCTGAAGGCATGTCCTGTAGATTTTGGACAATACATTTCTTATGATATATAGGCTACTGGTTCTATTTCTCTAATGGAACCCTGATACACACAGCACAGAACATTTTAACTACTGAAATGAAATGGTTTTCATTACCAAAAATAATTAGAATTTTTAATATCTCAGAGTGGCCAGAAAACTTTTAGGTTTGCCCAAATCCTCATCTTATGTGTGTGTGTTGGGGGTGGGGCGGGTGGGGATAGTTATTCCAACTAAATGAAATTGAAAAGGATGGGGAGAAAAAACAAAATGAAAGGTGCATTCTGATCATAAGACTGGCATCAGATGTAGTCAACATGCAGGTTACTCTTCCTTTCTTGGTTTACTCTTGCTCATCTTTCATTTCTTGACTTGCAAGAAAAAGCTGTGAACATTCAGAAATTAGAGAAAAAAAAATGTATGGCCAGAAAGTAGTAAGTCAGAAGGAAAGGGACGTCAGGTGAATTTGGAGCCTGAGAGGGAGGTGGGAAGAGAGCCAGGTTACACACTACTTTGTTGGCAGCAACAAGGGTTTTACATTTTGTTCTAAGTGTTAATGGAAGCCATAGAACCATTTTGAAAACAGGAGTGATGCAATCTAATTTAAGTTTTAAGATCACTCTGGCTGCTGTGTTGAGTGGAAAAGGGATTGGAAAGGGCCAAGAGGGGAGCCTGGGAGATCCAGCAGAAGGCTATCGTGACACTCTAGGTAAGACTGTCATTTATGACTACATCCCTAAAAGATAATCATGAGCAGAACA
>NW_017735093.1:1948-3026 GCF_001890085.2 Hipposideros armiger | reverse complement strand
AACAGCAGTGCTACCTTTATGTTTAGATCAATTTTAACAATTACATTGAGTCCAAATTTGTTTACCTCTCTCTCACATTTAAGTTTTCAATGGCGATAATTTACATAAGTGGGTGCTCAGGGCATTTAGAGAATAACGGAGAAGAAGAGTCTGAATTTGCCCAGCTCAGCTGGGAGCAACTTCTCTCATACATGGGGACCACATACAGTCACGTGCCACATGATGATATTTTGGTCAACAACGGATCACATACACAACAGTGGTCCCATAAGATTATAGGGGAGCTGAAAAATTCCTATCACCTAGTGAGGGTGTAGCTGTTGTAACACTGTACCACAGCGCACTACTCACATGTCTGTGGGGATGCTGGTGTAAACAAACCTACTGTATTACCAGTCGTATCAAAGTAAGGCAGGTATAATTATGAACAGTGTATAATACTTGATAGTGATAATAAATGACTATGTTACTGGTTTATGTAGTTACTATACTGTACTTTTTATTTTTTTATTTTTTTATTTATTTTTTTTTTTAGCTGAGCCATCCTGCTACCTGTTGGCAGCTCAGTGGCTGCTCAGCTCGGGCTGACTCGAACTGCTGTTGCTCAGAGCTCAAACTCCTGAGCGAGCTCTTAACCAACTGAGCCACTCGGCTGGCCCTCAGCTTTTTATTATTTTAAAGTGTACTCTTTCCACTTATAAACTAAAGTTTGCTGAAAGCAGTATGCCCCTGGCAGCAGCCTCATGCATCTCATGTTTACCGTATCTCTTGATTGCTTCATTTTCTCTTGTGCTTGATTTAATCTCATGTTATACAGTAACGTGCTGTGCAGACTTGTAGCCTAAAAGCAATAGGCTATATCGTATAGCCTCGGTGTGTAGTAGGCTATACCATCTAGGTTTGTTTAACTACAATCTATGACGTTTGCACAAGGAAGAATCACCTAAGGACACATTTCTCCTGCTATATCCCTACCTTCAGCTGTGCATGACTGTATCGGTACATGATTATGATGGCCCTCAGCAGACTGTAATGTCCTCAGAGTTTGATCGCCTAAATCTTATTAGCCTAAAAGTTC
>NW_017735093.1:0-1013 GCF_001890085.2 Hipposideros armiger | reverse complement strand
ATATATTTTTGCCTTTATTTTCAAATGATCTGTCAAAATGACAAGACTTTTAATAGCATTTTCATAAATAGCACTGTGACACATAATACTTGATGTTTGTATTTCTATTTAAAATTCATGATGCACATTAAAGTATATACGTTCTCTTTTAAGACAATTCATAATTACATTCAATTTGGAAACTTTCCCATTAATTTTATACTTATGCTTCTTTACTTACCTTTAAAATATTTTTATTTATAATTTGAGAAATGATGACTTTGAAACCTGATATTTTTATTTGGTTCAATCTCAATGGTGTTTCTTAGTCTTCTAGCTTATTTTAATAGTCAGTGGCTTCATATTTACTATGCATGACTATGATTTAACTTTCAAATTCCCATTAAGAAGTTCTAAGTTTATGATAATCTTATTAAGTATTTATCATGGTTAATTTTCTACACATATTCATTTCTGCATTTTATTATGGTGTTTGTTAGGTATTTCTTTAGTCACCTCCACATATTTACTACTATTTTTACCCAGATTTTTAAAACTGGTATTACTGAGATAATTTTCATACACCAAAATTGACCAATTTTCACCATTGAAGTCAACATATGTATAAATGCAGTAGCCACTAGCAAAATATTTCCACCATCCCCAAAATTTCACTTCCTTCCCCTTTATTGTCAGTCTTCTCTCTCCACCTCCCTAAATCTGGCCAACTCTAATCTTCTTTCTAAAATAATAGTTTTGAGTTTTAAAAAATATTTTTACATAAACAAAACCAAACAGTATGCAGCCTTTTATGTTGGGCTTTTTTCACTTAGCATAATGTCTTTGAAATTCATCCATGTTAATGTTTATATCAGTTATTCATTTCCTTTTATTTCTTAGTATTCCATTGGATGGATACACTACCAACTATTTATTCATCAGCCAAAGGACATTTGGGTTCTTTCTTACTTGGCTACTATGAATAAAGCTGCTGTGAACACTCAAGTTCAAGACTGTGTGTGCATCTAGGCTTT
>NW_017735092.1:0-2447 GCF_001890085.2 Hipposideros armiger | reverse complement strand
CAGGGTCTGTGATTTGATGACCAGTGGAGTGGCCTCCTTTTCTTTGATGCTCCACCAAGATCGGGGTCTCAGAAAGGTCCTGGATGTTGGGTGGGGGTGGACAGAGAGACCTTGGAGGGCTCAGGGCTCTCTACCACCTCAGTGGTTTCTTCCACAGGCCAGCACCACAGCGATGCCTTTGCCCAGGTGAACCCCCTGAGGAAGGTGCCAGCCTTAAAGGATGGGGAGTTCACCTTGGCTGAGAGGTAATGGGTCCCTGGACTTTTGCATGGCTTTGTGGGGCCAGTTAACTATCTGTGTATCCACTGTTGATGGCTTGTTTCGTGGCTTGTGTGCCCTGAGCACCTGTGCCAGACCCAGGGTGGAAAGTGGCTTGAAGTGGGCAGAGGGGCCCAGGGCGGGGAGGGGTGCCGGGTCTTGCTTCTGGTGTGTTCATGCTTTGGATATGTTGGGGAATGGTACTGACGTTGCTTTCATCCTTCATGATCCATACTGGGCACCCATTTTTGTGGAAGCTTTCCCTGAGCATACCCTCCCCACTTCTGAAGTCCCATGACATTTTGTTTCTCACTTGGTTCCCTTAATTCAGATGATGGGATGGCCCAATGTAGAGTTGTGTGACCCTGGGCAGTCACCTAAACTCTCTGAGCCTCACATTCCTACTCAGCACCATGGAGGTCATGAAATACTCCACCCACAGGAGTTGGGGAAAGACATACTAGGAGCAGAGGCCTGCCCCACCCAGGGCCTGGCCCCTGTGGAGCACCTGAAAAGTGACTGGGACATCTCCCTTACTTCTGCCATGCTTCCCAGTGTGGCCATCCTGCTGTATCTGAGCCGCAAGTACAAGGCCCCCGACCACTGGTACCCAGAGGACCTGCAGGCCCGTGCCCGCGTGGATGAATACTTGTCATGGCAGCACACAGCCCTGCGGAGTAGCTGTACCCGGGCCATGTGGCAGAAGGTGAGCCCCAGGGGACAGGGACCCCTCCCAGGATGGTAAGTGAAAACAAAGTCAAATTAGGAAGAAATGAGGAGACATTTCAATAAATGTTAACATAGTTTCTGGGTCTGCAAGGATTTCTAAGCCTAAGAACAAAGGAAGACTTAAAGAAGCGCCTAATCGACTTTACCCATACAATGAAATTTTGTCTAAGGATAAAAAGGATTACATTTAAAACAAGCAAAAACCTGGGAAAGATCTTGGCAAAGATATGTTAGAAAGAAATAGCATTCTTTTTTTAAAAGATTTTATTGGGGCATTGTGGGAGGGGAACAGTGTCGGGGAATTGGGGAAGGGGAACAGCCAAGTTGTCCTTCACTCTTAGTTGTGGAGGGCACAGCAAGCTCAGCTCCAAGTCCAGTTGCGCTGCTCAGCTCAAGGTGCTGTGTTCAATTAGTTGCGCATGGGCGTAGCCACCATCCCATGTGGGAGTCGAACCGGCAGCCTTGTTATTAAGAGTGTGTGTTCTATCCCCTGAGCCACCTGGGTGGCAGCTCAGCTCAGGGTGCTGAGTTCAGTCTTTAGTTGCGTGTGGGCATAGCCCACCATCTCGAACAGGCCACCTTGTTGTTAGGAGCATGTGTTCTTACCAGCTGAGCCATCCTGCTACCTGTTGGCAGCTCAGTGGCAGCTCAGCTCGGGTGCAGCTCACAGGCCCATGTGGGAATTGAACAAGCGACTCTGTTGGTCAGAGTTTGCACTCTTGAGCAAGCTTTTAACCAACTGAGCCACTCGGCCAGCCCCAAGAAATATCATTCATAATATTTACGATGCTCTTTGAAGCCCATCAGACAAAGACACAGGAGGAAGTTGGGAAAGGACACCAGCAGGGATTTAACGGAAGGACAGAGAGAAATGGCCAATAAATGGATGAAAACCCATTTAACCTTAGTAAAACTCAAGTAAATGCACATTAAAACTGCATGCACATACCATTTTTATTTGTCAAATGTGCAGGTATTTTTGAAATGTGTACTCTGAATAATTATTTGTAGAGTGCTGGTACACAGTAGGTGCCCTGTGTATGTGAGAAAGCATGAGAAGGCATGCTCACACTGCTGCAGGTAGGGTACCACTGTTCTGAAGGGCCATTTGGCAAAAAGTAGGTTTCCATTGCCTTAAAAGTGTCTTCCTTGAGCCTCTAGGGTCTGGGAGAGGAACCCCCTCAAGTTGGTGGGGACAGGAGCCTGTTGCATTTGAGGTCAGAATGGAGAGAAGTTGAGGAGAGTAAGTGTAGACTTTTGCTCTTCAAAGTATGATCCATGGACTAGGAACGACAGCATCACCTGGAAGCTCGTTGGAAATGCAGAATCTCAGGCTCTCACCCAAGCACACTGATAAAGAATGTGCACTTGAGGGCCGGCCGAGTGGCGCATTGGTTAAGAGCTGGCTTGGGACGCCAGAGGGCCCCGGTTCGGATCCCACATTTGAGGGCCAGTGACAC
>NW_017735091.1:0-2450 GCF_001890085.2 Hipposideros armiger | reverse complement strand
CATGCATAGCCAGTTAAAGAGCAAGTGGCCTTTTCAGGAACGAGGGGGCCACTGGCTATATCAAATGAGTTGTGTCTTTTTTATCTGACAGGACAGATGTTAGGCTGTGTTGGCATTTGCACAAATGCACAAATAATGTCAACCATGGTTGTTAATTTATAGAAAAATTCCTATTACCCAGTGCCTCAGTCTGATAAACCTTATTACCACTCTTGTCCTCATACACTTTTGTCAACATTTGCTGAGACAAACACAGAAATATTTTGTTCAGGGAAAAGTCGCCTTCTGCTGCCTGATAGCGAACTGGTGTTGTGAAGCGGATTCAGCACGTCCAGGCTTCTTCAAACCTCTGTCAGTTTCAGGCAAGGTAGTTACGTAAGTCTGAAGCTCATAATCGAGGAGGAAAAAGGAAATCTTTGAATGTAATGTAATATGGACATGGCTTGGGGTATTTCATCTCTCCAAATTTCTTTCAAATCCAGCTTATCATATCCTTTGTCATTTTGAAGTCTTTTTGTCTCCTTTCCCTTCAGCTCCCTCCCGTCATGAGAATGGAAAGGGCATGCTTTCCAAAGGTGCTGTTTCCCCTCGTGTTTCTGTACCCAAGAATAGTGCCAGTGGGGCCTACACAACGTCAACTTAAGAGAACAATTGCAAAGATTAAAATAACATTTTTACTTTACAAAATACATGTACAACGCCTTTTATGAAGAAAAGTTTTAAAGTGTAAGAATGAAGCCCCATGCTTCATAATTGTACAGCTTTGGAAAATCTGCATCTATTTCTCAACTCTTGTTATTTTTCTTTTCTTGGACTACTAGACTATTTTAAATCAAATTCTAGACATCATATTATTTCTTTCATAAATACTTTTAACAAGTCTCTCTGAGTTATTTCTAAAAACATAATCACCGTACCATTATTATACGTCACAAAATTAACAATATTTTATATCAGCCAATATCCAATCCATGTTCATATCTTTCCAGTTGTCTTAACGATATCTTTTTATAGTTGATTAACTTGGATCTGAATTCAAACAAGTCCCACACTCACACTTGAATGATTATTCTTCAATTTCTTTTAATCCATAACATAACATTTTCCCTCTTTCCTCTATCTCTAACTACCCTCCTCTGCCCAAGTTCATTTGTTTTAAACTGAGTCATTTGTCCTATAGGATTTCTAACATTATATTTGACTTATGGATATTTTTTGGATTAATTTAGTATATTTGTCTGGACTTATTTCCTATATATAATGGTTAGATCTATAAGCTTGATTAGACTCAGCTATTCAGGCTTTATTTCTTTTTATACTGTTTGGCAAAAACACATAAGTGATTCTACATGATTTTTATTGTTTCACATCGGGAGACAGATAATATCTGATTTTCCTACTTTTAGTGGCATTAAAATTGATTAAAAGTTCAGCTTCATCCATTATAAAATTGCCATCAACCATTTACCTAATGGCTGTAACAACTATTGATGACTGTTATCTAGATTTTAGCTATTGTATTAGGATTTGCAAGATGGATTTTTTTTTCTAATTATATTATTTATCATCTATTATTAGTTAGGTTTAGTCTATACAGCTCTGTTAATATGATCAATAAAAACACTTATTTTCAAAAATTTTTTATGATAATTTTACCTTGTCAGAAAACAAACAGACTGTGATTCTAAATAATGGAAATAATTTTACATTAGGGAAAAAAAAGGAGACAAGCAGATTTCCAGTTGTTCTTTACTGGAAAACAGCAACAACTTGCACTTGATTCAGTTCCCCGGAGTACAAAATTTGTTAAATTCTTGATTAACTTTAATTGTTGATTATTTAATTTATTATTTAATAATAAACAAATTATTAAATATAAACTATTTTGTAAACTCTCACTAGAATATAATTACATAAAGACAGGGGCTTTTGTCTATTTTGTTCAGCACTGGATTTGCAAGAGCTAGAATGATGCTTGGCATATCATAGAGTCTTGGTAAATATTTACTGAATCAATATTGAATTAGTGATTAAGATAATTTCAAGAAGTGACTAGTTAATAGTGATTATATCAAAGGAAGAGAGGATTAAGAGGAAAATCCACTCTGGTTATTTGTAGCTACTGTTCACCGCTCTGAATTAAGAATTCACATTAGGAACGAGTGTGTGCCACCATATATAAAGTTCAATGGTTTCAAATTAATCACTTACTCCCCTTGCTAATAAAGCACAAACATCTCTGAGTCAGAATCAATGCATAGTTTCTACTTCTGTGAATAGCCCCTAGTCCTATTTCTCCAGTCATGAACAATTTCAAACTAATTGTCCTCCATGCTTACCAAATAGTTGATGAATTGATGAATGAAAAATTTATTAGTTTACTGAGGTTCCTGATAAAATATGTACCAAGCTTTTCTCTCTAGAAAAGGAGTGTTTTAAGGTTTCTGACC
>NW_017735090.1:0-2453 GCF_001890085.2 Hipposideros armiger | reverse complement strand
TCATTTTTAGAAATTATCTTTGAGCCAAAATTAATATGTCTGCTTTTTAAAAGACATTCACTGTACTACATATTTGAAAAATGCCAAGAAAGTAGATCTTAAATGTTCTTAACACACACACACACACACACACACATTGTAATTATATGATGTGATGAATGTTTAATTAACCTAATTGTGGTGATAATTTAGCAATACATGCATACATCAAATCATCACATTGTACATCTTACACTTGCACAATGTTATACGTCAGTTATAGCCCAATAAAGCAGGGGATGGGAAAGACATTCACATGTGATAAAATATAGCCTTCTGCAAAAGTCAATCATAAGGTTTAACAGATCTCTCTGATAGACAATTATTTTTATCCATATCTCACTTGGTATGGTTTTGAACCAATTTCTTAACAGAACTTGAATTTAAAAAAAAGATGGATCAAAAGCCAATATACTGGAGGTGTTGGAAACACTGACCCATGTAAGATATTGCACAGTGCTTGACAAGAATAAGAATTCATTATTTATTAAAAATAAAGATCTTTCATTGAGAAATCTATGTCTTTAATTTAGAGATGAATAAAGACATATTCAAATCTGAAAAATAGTCATTTGACATTTCCAGGTAATTGATTTTTTGAAAACTAACATGAATTAAATTCAACAAAAATTGTTTGAGCAATAATTTTCAGATGGTCAACATGTTAAAATTAGGAGTCTGCCAAAATGAATAAAATAAGGCTTTTCTCAAATTTTCTTTATGTAAAGCATAGTTTTTTGCTCTACAACTCTTTCCACAAACACAAAACTTTTACACCTTTCTTTTATATTATTCAAAAGTTCAAAATATATCACAACTTATAAATTCAACACAAATCTACAGCACGTATCATTTAGTATATTTTAAAATTTTTAAATAAACTTTACTGAGGCATAAATTATATACAATAAAATTCATACATTATAACTGTACAGGTTGAGAACTTTTAACAAATGACCATATCTACCTCATTCAAGATACAGAATATTTCCTTCATTACCAGAAGTTCCCTTTCTCTGTTTTACAATAAATCTACTCCATCTCCCACCCCAGGCAACCACCATTCTGATTTGTCTGTATAGATTCGTTTTCCTGTTCTAGAATATCATGGAATCATAGGACATGTACACTTTTTATTCTGGAATCACTGAATATATACACTTCTTATTCTGGTCCTTTTGTTCAGCATGATCATTTTGAGGACAACCATATTGTTGCATTTCTTCTTTTTCATTTTTGGGTTAGTATTCCATTATGTGTATATACGACAATTTTTTATCCATATCTGTTTTATTTCCTCTACTATTTTCTTAGCAACATATCTTTTCCTTATTTTTTAGTTGTTGTTCAAGGACTAATAGTATGCATCGTTTTAATTATTGCCCCATGCTTAAGAATATTCATCTTATCAGTCTATTTAGAGTCAATATTGTACACTTCATGCTTTGAACTTTACAATTCCTCCTTCTTCAGTGTCCCTCATAAAACTCAACACAAACTTCTCACTTCCTACTTCTTATTCCTGCTTCCCACTTCCTGCTTCCCACTCCACAAAAGTTATTACCTTTTAACAGTATAATTCTATTTGTTTGCCCCTGCCTTTTTATATTTTTCTTTATCTTTTACTTCTACATGTGTTATAAACCTGATTACAAAGACTATCTGTGGATAGTCTTTAATATAGATTTGCATAGACCCCAAAGTATTCCTTCAATCCCTGTAAATTAGTAAGAGTCAATCTCCAAACTGTTTTATTTGCAGATCTTTCTGAGGATTGATTTTAGGCTTTGTTAAAGGCAGGTCTACACTATTACTTGAGGACTTGGTCCTTAAACCTAAAGTATAATTTTAATGGTATCTGACGAGTGTTAGGGGATTGTTTCTGTGGTCTCAGCTGAATGCCAAGGGTATTAAGGAGGTAAATATTGAGATCACTGCAAAGTACTGCTGTTCTCCAACACTGCTCATTTTCTAGTAACTCCCTTTTAATATTCATTCCATAGTACCTACCTTCAATCTGGTGAGCACCATGTGTTCTTCCCCTGTGCATGCACAACCAACCCCCCGTTTATAGTCTTATGGCATTGCTCCACACAATCTTTTGGAGTTGCTTTTCTGCTCATCTCCTTTGTCTCTCATGCCCGACTCCATAAATTTAAGCTGTTTCAGATGCCCTGAACTTTGGTCTCTGAGGACCCATTTCATCTAAGGACCATCCTTCTTTCCTCAGTCTTGAGCTTTTTGCAACATAGTCAGGAAATTTGCTCTCAGGCAGAAAGTGTGAAATCACAGAAGCATTTTGGGAGATTCCCTTCTATCAATGTGTATGGTCTTGCACTGCCTGTTGACCTATCTGGAAACATTTGCTCTATATATTTTTCCAGTTTTAGAGTTGTTTATGGTAGATGTGCTAG
>NW_017735089.1:0-9442 GCF_001890085.2 Hipposideros armiger | reverse complement strand
TCTACTATGCTTTCTAAAGCATCTGTAGTAATTGTAATGGTGTCTCTTATTTCATTCCTAATATTGAAGTGATCTTTTCTCTCTCGTTCTTTTTTTTTCTTATCAGTCTGGCTACATATTTATCACTTTTATTGACCTTTGTAAAGAATAAGTTTTGCATTCTATTAATTTTTATTTATATTTTCCTGCTTTCTATTTCACTAATTCCATCTCTAATTTTTGTAATTTCCTTTCTTATGCTTACTTTAGGCTTAATTTGCTCTTTTTTTCTAGTTTCTTAAGGCTGAAGCTTGGACCATTGATTTGAAACCTTTCTTCTTTTCTAATGTAAGCATTTAATGCTAAAATTTTCCCATGTACTGTTTGAGGTACACCCACAAATCTTGATGTGTTATATTTTTATTTAATTCAATTCAAAATATCTTATAATCTCAATTGTGGTGTCTTGTTTTATTTAAGGTATATTGTTTAATTTTCAAATATTTGGAGGTTTTTTCATATCTTTCTGTTATTAATTTCTATTTTAATTTTATTGTAGCCAGAGAACATACTTTGCATTATTTTACTTGAATCCAGTTAAATTTATTGAGATTTGTGTTGTGGCCTAGAATATGGTCTGCAATGGTAAATGTTACCTGTGCATTTGAAAAAAAATAGGTGTATGTATTCTGCTGCTGTTGCGTAATATTTGCCATAAACACTAAAAAGTTCAAGTTTGTTGATTGTGTTGTTCAAGTCTTCTATGTCCTTATTGATTTTCTGTCTATTTATTCTATTAATTACTAAGAGAGGAGGGTTGAAATCTCTAACTAGATTATGGATTCATACATTTCTCTTTTCAGTTCTATCAGTGTTTTGCTTCAGGTATTTAGAAACTTTTTTGGTGCATATACATTTGCGATTGTTAGCTCTTCTTAATGAATTTCCCCTTATATAATGCCCTTATATAATGCCCTTCTTTATCCCTGGTAATNTGAGTGAGATGGAGGACAACTGGAGTCCCAGGCACTCCTCCTAAAAGGAACGTGCATGGACTTACCAAAGGAATCACTGACTCTGAGCTCCAGAGCTGGGGCAGCAACTGCAGAGACAACAGCAACATACGGGTTGGAACTTGGTTGTCTGGCTTCAGTATGGGACCCAGAGAGGCAGCTTTTTCTTTGGACAGAGGAACTGTCAGAAACCACTCTTTCTTTGTTGAGCTCTCCCCATCCTTGTGTGAGAACATAGGCAGCCGCCATATAAGTCTCCATCAAGCTGATTGACTGATGTCATTCATTCACAACACCTTGGTGATTCTGAGACCATGCCCCACCCAATTTTGGGGCATAGCCAAGCTGCTTCCAGTGGATTTTTTGTACAAACTGTCTCCCTTGGCTCATGCTACAAACTTTCCTAGGATCTCTAAAATGTTCATAAAACCCAGACAAGCAGCATCTGGTTCTGGCATGTCCTGTACCTCTAGCTGAGCAGCCCTAAGGCCAGCACGAGTGGCAGCCAGACATGGTTTGCGGCTTGGCCTCTCAAGGCACCTCCAAGCACAGTACAGACAGCAGCCATCTCTGGATTGTTTTGTGGCTCATGCCAGTTACCCCAGGCAGGGCACAGAACGTGGCTGAACTTGGCCTGCAAGCAGGCCCCTCCCTGGAGGCCCAGGACTGGCGGGCCAGTGGCCAGCTTCAGACTGGGCCAGAGCACCACCTAGCCACATCCAAGGGCCGACTGGGCAGGCACAATAGCCCTGCTAAAGTGAAACTTGCTCTGTAGCGTCAGCCCTTGCATCACAGCTCCTCCACTGTAGTCACAGACAGTCCTTACAAACAATCAGCCTGAGGGTCAATACCTCCCACTGACATTCAAACAGCAAACAAGTCTCAACTACCACAGGAGGGCACACACAACTCACACAATGGACACACCTAGAGCACCCAATGCTGGTGACCATGGAGACAGCACTACTGGGTCCCACAGCACACCTACTACATAAGGCCATTCTACTAAGACTGGGAGGCATAGCAGCCCTACCTAATACATAGAAACAAACATAGGGAGGCAGCCAAAATGAGGAAACAAAGAAACATTTCCAAAATAAAATAACAGAACAAAGCTTCAGAAAAAAAGAACTAAATAAAATGAAGACAGCTATCTACTGCGTGCAGAGTTCCAAACACTCATTATAAGGCTGCTCAGTGAATTCCAGGAAAACTTCAACAAAGAGATAGGAAACATAAAAACGGAGATAGAAAACATAAAAAAGAACCAATTTGAAATAAAGACTACAATAACTGAAATAAAGAACACATAAGAGGGAATCAACAGTAGATTAGATGAATCAAAGGATCAGATCAGTGATTTAGAAGATAACGTAGCAGAAAATGCCCAATCAGAAGAACAAAAAGAAAAAAGAATACAAAAAAAATGAGGAGGATTTAAGGGGCCTCTGGGACAACATCAAACGTACCAACATTCACATTTAGAAATACCAAAAGGAGAAGAGAGAGAGCAAGGAATTGAAAACCCATTTAAAGAAATAATGATGGAAAACTTCCTTAACCTGGTGAAGAAAATAGATATACAAGCCCAGGAAGCTCAGAGAATCCCAAACGACATGAACCCAAAGAGGCCCACACCAAGACACATCATAATTAAAATGCCAAAGGTTAAAGACAAAGAGAGAATCTTAAAAGCAGCAAGAGAAAAGCTATTAGTTACCTAGAGAGCCCCCAGACAAGAAAAAGCTAAATGAGTTTATCACCACCAAACCAGTACTACAAGAAATCTTAAAGGGATTTCTTTAAGATGAAAGAAATTAACGATAATAAAAAATATGAATAATAAAATAGCACTAGGTACATACCTATCAACAATTACTTTCAACATAAATGGATTAAATGTTCCAATCAAAAGATAGGAGTACTTAATGGATAAGAAAACAAGACCCTTATATATGCTGCTTAACAAGAGACTCGTTTCAGATCAAAAGACACACAGAGACTGAAAGTAAAGGGATGGAAAAAAGATATTTCATGAAAATGGAAACAAACAAAAAACCTGGCATAGCAATACTTATACCAGACAAAATAGACTTTAAAACAAAGACTATAACAAGAGACAAAGAAGGACCCAGTAATCTCACTTCTGGGTATTTATCCAAAGAAACCCAAAACGCTCAAGGGAACATGCTCATCCATATGTTCATTGCAGCATTATTCACAGTAGCCAAGATATGAAACCAACCTGAGTTTCCCTAAATGGATGAATGGATAAAGAAGAGGTGGTACATATATACAATGGACTATTACTCAGCCATTAAAAAAGAATGAAATTTTGCCATCTGCAACAACATGGATGGACCTGGAGGGTATTGTGCTGGGTGTGGTAAGTCAGACAAAGAAAGACAAATGTCATATGATTTCACTTATAAGTGCAATCTAAAGAACAAAATAAACAATCAAACAAAACAGCAACAAGCTCATAGATACAAAGAACATTTTGATGGTTGCCAGATGGGAGCGGCATTGGGTGAGGTTGAAGGAGAAGTGATTAAGAAGTACAAATTGATTGTTACATAGTAGTCATGGGGTCAGATGGGTACTAGATTTGTTGGAGTGATAGATGAGAGGGGTTGGGGGACAGGGTGAAAAAAGGTAAAAGCATTAAGAAGTTCAAACTGGTAGTTACAAAATAGTCATGGGGATGTAAAGTAAAGCATAGGGAATATAGTCAATAATATGGTAATAACTATGTAAAGTGCCGGNAATCCTTCCAAAGCATGTCAAGTTATCTCAAAATCGTCAGCGCTTCTGCGTCTCTCTCCAAGTAAAAGCAAGAGTCTGGACAATGGCCTAAAAATGCACATGGCACTCCTTCTGATCTTACTGACTGTATCTTTTCCCTTTCACTCTGCCCAGCAAACTGACCTTTTCACTGTTTCTCACACACACCAAGGACACTCCCCGCTGAGTCTCTGCATTGGCCCTTTCTTTGACTTGAGATTCTCACATAGCCCTCACCTCTTCCAGTCTTTGTGGCAATCACACCATTTCCATAAGGTCTAGCCTGGCCACCCTATTCAAAACTACAATTCTCCCCCATGCCTCCAACCTCCCTATCCGCCATTTCCCTGCTCTATTGTGTTCCCACAATACTTCACAGTTTCTGACACACTTCATCATTCATTAGTTTCTTGTGTTTATCTGTCTATTTCTGGTGGAATATAAATTCCACAAGATCAGGGACTTTGTCTCTTTTGTTCACTAGCATATCTTCTTCCCTAGAACAGTACCTAGCTAGAACTTAGAGTATGCACCGCATAAGATGTTTGTTGAATGAATGAATAAAATTGCCATTTATTATGTTATTAAGCCATCCTACGTCCTATACCCAAGAGTTTTGATACATTATTAAAATGATCTTGAGCTTTTCAGTTAATTCTGGATATTAACTTGATGTTGGTTGGGGATTTTATGTGACCCAAGAAAACTTCAGAATAGTAGGAGAAAGTGAAGTTCAATAAGAATCACTTTTCCTTTTAATAGTTGTTAGCAAAACAGATTTGTTTATTCATGTTTGAAAGTCTTTCTAAAATAGTGTAGCCTTTTCTGTCAGTGCGCCTACCAATAGCAGCCTTTCCTTCTTTATAAACAGTCCTGGAATGCAATATCTGCTAAATGTGAGGGCTGGCATGTCTCTACTACAAATAAAGTGCTAGTTTTTTTTACATCTATTGTGACCACTCAGAGGCTTATTTTATGTTCAAGTTCTCAGCTGCAGATTTGGGTAGGGTTGCCAGAAGTCTGACTACTAAATAAGCAGTGTCACTTATATTTAGACTATAAATGGTAGTCTACAAAATAGAATATCTGGTTTAGCTTCCTTACTTGGCTCTATGTTATTAGGATCCTTTCGGGATCTTTAAAAAATTGAATATTCATTTACATAAATAGTCTTGGTACAATCTTAGGGCTCTCATTACTTTGGAAATTATATATATCATAAATACTTTACTACTTTTCATGTCAAAATATTTTACTTATTTATGCCTCTAACCTCTCGACAGTCTTCATGAAGGTCACTACTTGAATTAGATTGTAGATGCTGATTTTGGGTATAAGAATGCTATAAGGCATATTATTGATAATTAAATGATGCTACTTACCCATAACTCAAGGTGAGAAATCCAACTAAATTGCCCAGTAGAATTTAGGTGCCATTCTACAAGAAACTAAAAGATAGCCTATCGAGCTGTGACCATTAAAAAATTTTGTCAGCAATAGTCATCTGATTCTCATAGTTCCACAAAGGTATGCTTCTTTCATTAAAATATTATTTTGTATAGCTGTACCTCATAAGATAATAATATTCCATCTCAGAATGAGGTGCTTTTAAATTGAGAACAAAACAATCTCTTCTTCAAATTGTAACGTACTTGGCAAAACTTCAGGATAAAAGGTATTGTGCAAATAAAGAACACTACTATCCCACTATGCCATTTCACAATGTCCTAAATATGTTTTGTTGGGGTAGGGGAAAAAAATAAAACTTAGAAAATGCTCATCAAGTACAAAGAGAAGTCTGGACATCTCAAATTCCTGTATCAGAGAATCAGCAATTTGGATTTTTGTAAAAAACTAAAAATTAGCTTATATCTAAATATCCCATGACTTCAGCCTTATTTGCTGAATGTTTCATGGAGGATTAAGTATCTATAAGCATGAGTCAAAAGAACAACTCTCTGTGAATCTATGAAAAGTTAACAAATTTGCTCTGATTACATGATACATTGTACCCACATTTTTATGTTCACTTTTATCCCAAATACCTATACAATGACAGTTCCAAATTTTTAAATAAATAAACCCACAGAGACAGCAGAGAATAGGAGATTCAACATAAACAGTGGAGGGAACACACCCAAAAAAAAAAAAGAGAGAGAGAGAGAGGGGGAAAAAAAGTTGGATAATGGTGAATAGAAATCCCAAGATGACAGATGTTTGAATGCCTAAAAAGCAACCACTCCAAAGTGGATCAAGAAGACAAAAGAGAGGGTTTCACTGCCCCCCCCAAAAAAAATAGCTGATGTGTGAGCTCCTCAGAAGAGGTCTTTTTTATTATTATTCCATAGGTAGAATTTGGGGATAAATTAGTGACTGAATCATAGAAAAACAAAAACAAACAAACAAACAAAAACAGAAACAAAACTTGAACTGAACAATGTCAATTCCAGGAAATACAAGAAGTTGAGCAAGAGGAATAAGCATAGTACACTATGTAGCTTAGCTATAAATAATAGTCACATAATAACATAAACACAGATTGACTTAATTTTAAAAAGTAATACTAGGGCCAGCTGAGTGGTGCATTGGTTAGGAGTTGGCTTGGGATGCCAGCTCTCAGCAGCAGGGCCCCAGTTTGGATCCCACATAAGGGCCAGTGACACTGTGCCCTCTACAGCTAAGATGGTGAACAACATCTTGACCTGGAGCTGGGCTGCTGGGAGTCGCTGGCAATGGCATAGGCTGCGGTGGGGCTGACCAGCAGGGTGTGAGNGTTTCTTGTTCTGTCTTGCTTTGCCTCCCCAAAAGCACATAGTGCATAATAGGACCTCAATAAATGTTTCTTGAATAGACTCTCTAATGAAGAAAAGGAACTCAGCACTGATCATTGTAGAAGCTGTGTCAGAGTTTGAAAATAATTGATGGATTTATTATTTGTTGGAATTCTGGAAATTCCAAAAGCATTTTTCTCTCATAAGAATTAGTACAATAACCAACTGATTCTCCCAAATCAGGCCTCTCTCTCTCTAATCTCTGTCTACACTGCCATGAGACTTACCTTGTAATATCTTAGAGATTGTTAGGACTACATTGCACTAATGAATATTTGATATTTTTTAAACATTATAAATATATATATATATATATATATATATATATATATATATATATATATATATATAATTTAGTAGGAGCTATTTTTGTTTTAGTTTCATGCCCATAGCATAAAATCCAAAGTATGAAAGAGGAAATCATTTTACATTCTGGTTTCAAACCACCTTTTCAGTCTCATCTCTTGTCATTCCCTTTGGACCATTCTTGTCCTCTCATTTCTAATCACCCCAGACTGCTGTCCCTTCTCCAAATCTAATATGAGTTTTCACATCTGGATCCTTTGGAATTCCCCCTGCTAGAAAGGCTCTCCCTTTGAGCCCCACCCCAGTAAACTATTTGGCAAAACATCAAGGTCCAATTCAAAAGCTGAATCTTCCCTCCTCACCCTGGCCAGAATGTATTACCCTTTCCTCTGTTTCCATAACCCTTATTTATGCTTCCCTTCTGGCTTTTAAATCCTCTGATTGCTTTTTTGCTCATTGTGATTACTTTTTATTTATTCAACATTTATTCACTCATTCAAAAAATATTTATTGAGTGCCTAGACTATTTCAGCTGTTGGTTTGTATGTATCAGTTAAAAAATAAAAGACAAACATAGGCTAAAAGACAAAAAGTCTGCGAAGTCCTCATGGAACTTAGGCCTTAGTCACAAGCAAGTTTTGAGTTCCTTGAGTGTGAGTATCACTGTCCTCACTACCAAACACAAGGGTCCTTCCTACATTCAGCAGGGACCCAAAGGCTCTGCCTGCCTATCCCCCCTCTCCCGTAGATAACTGTTGCTCCGCACTTAACAAACAAATTTTGTTAACTGAAATGTGACCGTAGAGTATGAAGATTGTCTAACTATTTTGAAGGAATCTAAATAATTAAACAGTAAATTCCATTGTTCTAACTAACAGCAGTTAACCCACCCATGAGTGCAGCCACCTAGAGTATTTGTTATCACTTAAGAATAACGGTTTGTTTCATCATCAGACATTGATGCCGACAGCCTACTACGTACCAGGTATCATTGTCTCAACAACACTCCGAGGTAGTATTATTTCCTTTTCATAAATGTGGAGTCTGAGAAAAACAGGTTAAATCACATACTTGGTAAGGGATGGCGCCTACGTCAGTGCTCTTACTCACTACATCTTAAGAACACAGAAAGTGAAAATCTTTGTCTCAGGTTTGATAGCCTAAAATGATTTACAGATGATTATGAATCCAACAAGACTTTTAACACTAGTGGTGATCATTTTTGTTAGGCTCTTTTATTCATAAGAAATAGAGATTTTTTTTTTAATTTACTTGAACAGTGTGAGAGGAGGAGAGATGATAAGTTCACACATATATGAATACCCAGGAGAATCAGGAGCCATTTAGAATCAGCCCCACAGGGCCAAAAGCCAGAAGGTCATTCTGATTCCTAAACTTTCCTGCAGACCTAAGGAGCAGGACTTTCCAGAATGTCCTTTACTCTAGTGTTCCACTGTTAGCCTATCTGCTCCTGTGTGTCCCCTTCTCTTCTGTTATCAGTTAGTTTTCTTTTCTTTCTTCTCAGTTAAATTCCCAAGGGGTATCTGGTTGAATTAGTTCAAAACTATTTAGAGAGAGCTTTTTCTTCCAGGCTGACTTCTGGACAATTAGCACGCTGTGGAAAGCTGCCCTTGAGTCCAATTCTCTCTCCAGTCAACTAAGGGTAGGGTGAGGGGAGGGAGACCACAGGGTTACTTTGTCCAAAACACTTGAGCTAAAGCAAAAGTGCTATATGCTTGACTCACCCTCTCATTGTCATGNCTCTGTGGGTACTATGTTAGCTATATTTTAATAAAAACATTTTTTTTAAAGTAATACTACACATTTTAAGAAATCTGAGACATGGAGAAGTATCTGAACGTGTGTATGTGACAGAGAGATCATCATCTTTCTTAGTAGAAAGGCAACAGAAAATGTCTAAAACTGAAAAATTTAATCCTTAAGAAGCATGTTATCCATAAACATAAAAGTAAATACCAAAAAGAAACAACTAAAAAATTTGAAAGTAATTATTTCTGGGAAGTGAAAATCAGAAGTGAAAAAAAAAATGGACAAGGGACTTTTAATATAAGTCTAGTAATACTATTTCAGAAGTATTTATTAATTGAAATAAATTTAAAATTAAAAAAGCTATGTGAAATGAGCAACATTCAGAGAAATACATGTATATATTTTATGCAGCTATTGAGATGATCATCTCATTTTTAGTCTGTTGATATGGTATGTTGCTTGATTTTCAGATTTTAAACTGAACGTGAATTCTTGGGATAAACTCATTTGGTTATGAAGTATTATGTTTATATATCACTGAATTCAATTTTCTAATACTTTGTTAACAATTTTTACATCATGTCTACATTAATGAAGGATTTGGAGTTTAGTTTTCTTTTCTTTTAATATCTCTTAATCAGAGTAATACTGGCTTCATAAAATGAGTTTGGATATGTTCTCTATTTTCTGGAAGAGCTTATGTAGAATTAGTATTATTTCATCCTTAAATCGAATAGTTGGTAGAATTCACCAGTGAAG
>NW_017735088.1:0-2456 GCF_001890085.2 Hipposideros armiger | reverse complement strand
ACAGAGTCACATGCTATGTATTTTTTTGTGTTTGGTCATTATGTTTGCGAGATTCATCCATGTTATTGTGGGTGGCAATTTCTTCATTTTCGGTGCTGTGTGGTATTCCATTTTATGACTGTCCCAGAATGTATATTTATCTATTCTTTTGAGAATACTTGGGTTGTTCCCAGTTGGGAACTATTGTGAATGGTACTGCTCTGAAAATTTTTATTTTTATTTATTATTATTTTTTAAAGATTTCATTGGGGAATTGGGGGAGGGGAACAGAGTTGGGAAATTGGGGAAGGGGAACAGACAAGTTGCTGTCGTTTTATTCTTCAGTCTAGTTGTGGAGGACGTCGCTTCACTGGCCCATGTTGGTATTGTGATCATTGTGCTCTTCCCGAATGAGGCAGTCGCTTGCTGGCCATTGGATGGCTACTCACGGAAGCCCAGCTCCAGGTCGAGCTGTTGTTCACCATCTTAGCTGTAGAGGGTGCAGTGTCACTGGACCTCTTGTGGGATCCGAACCGGCGGCTCTGCTGCTCAGAGCTCGCACTCCCAAGCCAACTCCTAACCAACACACCATTTGGCAGGCCCTGAATATTTTTATATATATCTTTTGGTGCACATGTCCATGAATTCCACAGGGTATATACCTGGGAGTGTAATTGCTGGATCATGAAGTATGTTTGTCTTTAACTTTAGAAGAATAAACCTCCAATGTGTGTTTAACAACTTACACTCACACAAATGCTATATCAGAGTTCCTGTTGTTCCACATCCTCGGCAGCATATGTTATTAGCTGACTTTAAATTTTGTAGCCATTCTGGCATCATTATGATTTTCTTTTGCTTTTCTTTTGTATTTTCTCACTTACTACTGAGGTTTGATGCTTTTTCATGTTTATTGGCCATTTAGATAATGTGTTTTTTTGTTTGTTTGTTTGTTTGATGTGCCTCATCTAACCTCTTGCCCACTTTCTTATTGAGTTATCTGTCTTTGTTTTTAACTTTTAGAACTCTTTGTTATTTCAAATGTGAGCCCTTTGTTGGTTTTATGTGTTCTACTTTTTCACTTTATTGAGTATGTCTTTTGATGAACAAAACTTGTGAATTTTCATGTAGTCACATTTGTTTTTTAATAACAGGTACGTTTTGTGTCCTGTGTTAGAGCTCCCTCCCTACTCCCATGTTATCTTCGAAAAGCTTTATTGTTTATCTTTCACATTTGGGTGTGTAGCTCACCTGAAATTGATTTTTGTATATGGAAATTCCCAATTAACTTGTTAGTGCTCCTCTGCCTTCAAGATAGTTTTTATATTTTGTCCAGATTTTCTGGCTGTCCTCAGCAATAGTTGGTCTGAATTACCTAGTTTACCATTCCCAGAGCAGAAATCTCTTTCAAAGTTTTAGTTTCACTTTGACTTCAAAATGATCTGTTCTGTAAAGGGGTCATAATAAACATGTTTACTACAAAAAATTTTTTTAAAAACTGAAAAACTATATAGATGTTTGTTTCTATTTTTTTAATTTAAGAGATCAAAAAAGAAGCTCCTGTTTCATCTGCTTTCCCCAGCTATAAAATACTGTTAAGACAAGTTAAAACTTGCCACACAAAATGAACAATTATACTTATTGCATATTAATTTTAGAGCATTAATCATGGTAAAATTTTCAATTAAAAACATCCACTGTCAAACATTGACTTTGATGATGAAAACAGTTTAACCATGGGACTAGCCACCTCCCTTTCTCTGTCTATCCACATAGTTAAACCTCCCTTTTGGCCAGAGATGGACTGTGTACAAACCACATCCAGAATGCTTTGAGTTTGTGCCGCAAAATATGAAGAAAATGTTTTCATTTTATGGCAACTAGATCCGTGACATATGATGCTGCAGGAGCTGTTTTTACAGTGCTCAAGATGCACGGGAACGGAGGAGCAGACTCACATGATTATTGGCAGGGAAAACCTGGCTACGTGGCTGATGTTAAATTTGCTTTTTACGACAGCCAGATCAAGAAATGTCTCACGGATTGGAGACGGTAGCAGTAAGATGATTTTTCACTCAGTAAACACAGCCTCGGGAAGCCATGGCAAGGCAGTTTCCCGTGAGCCATTTACAGCTTCTAAGAGGAGAGCACAGTAGAGGCGCCACAGGAAAACCTGACGTGGCCTTCAGGGAATGTGGCCGGGGGAAGTAGAGCCTCTCCCACATGCATGTACACTCGGTGAGGGAGAGGCGCCCTGTCCCGCTGTCACCAGCACCCCACCTTGCCCTGCCATTTCTGTCTCAGGTTCACAATGGAGGTAAGTTTGGTTGTAGCCAAGATATTAGAAGTAAGAGTTGCGTACGTGGAAGCTGTGGCTCTCAATCCCTTAAAACCCTTTCCAGACTTGGCAATTTGACAATGATCCTGTTGTTTTATTAAGGCAGTGAAACCTCATATAGTAAAGATTCACACTTAAA
>NW_017735087.1:0-3234 GCF_001890085.2 Hipposideros armiger | reverse complement strand
GATAATATGCAAAAATTTTGGTTGTCTTTCTTCCCCTCCGCCCCACCAAATTTCTTGTGTTCTTCTCCCTCCCCTTCTCCCTCAGTCCTTCCCTCCTTCCCCTCCCCCCTCTCATCCCCTTCTCTCTTTCCACCCCTTTTTTCACACTCCCAATTTCTAGGTTCATGTTTATATTTTTCAGCAATTACAGAAATAACAGGTAGAGAATGGCATTGTGTTGGGAAGAGCAAGTAGAATAAATTCAACTTGTAAGAAGAACAAAGCACGTGAATTTGGGAAAAGAGTTTCAAATAATAGAAGGAAGTGACAGAGACTTGGAAGGACCTCTAACACAATAGGATTTACGCCACAGTGAGAAACCATATAGAAAATAGTAATTAAGAAACTCGATTGATTTACTACTAATAATTGGTCTGGCAAATTTTGTAGAGTCCTTGAGGTAAATGAACTAGATATTTCTAATTCTCCATGGACTCAAACTGTCTTCTGCATCTGGCAGCAGGATGGCTATGTCACTTATGCCTGTGCGTTTAAGACAGGTATATTGATGTATTTTCATGCTTCATTTGCTATAGAATTTGGTTGTCCATTCCCCAGGGGTTACTAATCAGAGGTAGCCTTCTGCGTGAGACCCAGAGACTAGTTACCTATTTTGGTATGGAATGTACTTCTAAATAATTTAAAACATACAGTTGTTTTTAATGATGTTTTAAAATTTAATAAAAAATTATAATATCTAAGTAAAATCCCCAAATGGAAAGATTATTTTAACTAATCTTTTAATTCAACCTTTGCTGCTTAATGTTTGTTTTATGTCCAGGAAAATAGGTAACATTTTTGAATTTTTCTGCTTCAGGTATCATTTTGATTTGGTTTAAAGGAGAATAGTATTTTTCTGAGTAACAGAGAAGTGTTGGCCTTCAGCATTTTCAGATGTCTTTTCTAAAGAGTAGACTTGCTTGTAAAGTGGTAAGCGGATCATACTCTCAGCAGGAAAAAAAAAATGCACTTACTGGTAGCTGGTTATTTTTTACTGTCTTTCAGAATCTTTGCCAAGAGCTAGAAGCAAAGTTTTATGAAGGGACTTTTAATTGGGAAAGTGTCAAGCAGCACGATGCAGCCAGCCTTCTGAAGCTGTTCATCCGGGAGCTGCCCCAGCCGCTGCTCAGTGTAGAGTATCTCAAAGCCTTTCAGGATGTCCAGAGTAAGCGCTGTTCCTCTTTGAAGCTATCCTTGTGCTGCTGCCATCCATATTAACTGTTTTAATGACATTTTGCATCACAGAGATTATTACCACCTATACCGGGGGTGCCAAAAAAAATGTATACACATGACTTGTATTCATCTTTGGTTATCGGTATATAGTGAGGATTACAATTTTAATACAGATTTTTTTTTCTTTCTTAAAATGTGTATACATTTTTTCGGCACCCTCTGTATTTGGTTAGGCATTATTGACTCACTAATTTCNGTACTACAGCATTTCTTACTTCAAAACATCTAGACAAAGGTCAAAAGACCTCCCTTATGATACCATGCTTTGCTTCTAAGACACTTTTATAATCAAGGGGAAAATAGTAAACTTTATATAGTTTATGGAGCCTTGGTTAATCATTCAAGGTTTTCCAGAAAAAAAAAAAAAAAGACAATTTTACACTCTTTTGCACTCAGGAAGATTGTGTACCTTAGGGTGTGCAGAGAGTATTGTAGTAAGATGGGGAAAGAGCAAGGAGTAGATCTGTCTTTTATAAAGGAGGAGAAGGCTCTTGTGAAAGGGAGTGAGCAGTAAGAAGGAAAACCTATATGATACTAGTAAATGTCTTATATTTAAACTGAAGACCAGAAAATTGATTTCCTCAACATAGCAGAGTATGCTCTATAAAGCCTTCATGTACTGCCCAGGGAATGCATATTCCAATTGGAAGATCACTCTGCCAAGAAAGTAACCATACTTTTATCATCTTCCTAGCTTCCAACAGTATGTCATTGCAATTTCTCCATTTGCCTTATTCTTGTGGGTTTCTGCCTTATTTGAAAAACAAAAAACAAAAAGACCAACTTTGTTATTTTAATGGAGTTCTGGAGGGAGAGAGATCTGCATGCATTAATTGGGCATCCGGTATGATTTAGAAGCCCTGTAGAAGAACTGATTTTTATTTAAGTTTATCACCAAAAGCCTAAAGGCTTGAAAAGGAATATTTTCAAGCAGTTTTTTTTTTCTTCATATCATAAATAATTCTTTCTCTGAACAAGCTAATAAAGAGGTGTAAATGTGCAAATACTAGAATTTCATGAAGACTTACTTGATTGCAGAATGTATGTTTTGGGAAAAGCAGAAGAAATGGGTGGTTATAGTTGCTTTTAAACAATGAACATTTTCAGTTTCCTTGTATTTGGAGTACTACAACTATTGTGTGACATTATCCACTTCTGTTACAAAGAAGAATAAGACCCACCTTTTTCTAAATTTTAACTAAAGTTTTGGGACTTATTGGTTTAAAGGATAGTGGTGATGCAATTGCATTCAAAGCTTCATGAAATTCAGTGTACGTGTCATTGTAATCAGTTTTCATTTACTTATATGTGAAACAGATGTTAAATTTGGAATTGTACCTGTTACGAATACCAAAATCAGAATGTTTTTCTGTTTATACACAGCTCATTTCCCGAATTGAAGAGGGAGGTTTGGAAACCGAGGGCCTCTTAAGAATACCTGGAGCTGCCATTAGAATCAAGGTAATCTCTTGGCTCTACTAATGTAAAACTTTATTGTTTAATTATACATTTACACTTTAAAAGCTAACTTGCCCTCCGGCATCTTTGTATTGTTAGTAAAGTAGATAAAATATAACAATAAAATTCTTAACATTCAATTTATATTTCGTTTTTTTTTTCTACAGTCTCTTCTGATTTGTGTGTTTATTTTTTTTCAAAATCACCATATTACCTGCAATAATTGTATGATAAAGAGGCAGATAATCTCTTTACTGTGCAAACATCAAAAGGAACAAACGTAAACAGTCAAAAGACAAGAGTACTCTCATCCTTCTGAGAAGAGAACACGATGAGTGAAAATCTTACTAGGGGTCTGGTGATAGATTTAGTCAGCTTGAGTAATAACAAGTCAGTTAAAAAAAGGCAGGATGATAAACTCCATCAGGTGAGCAGAGTGGAAGGCCTGACGTCATTAGTCCTAGTCAGCTGGCAATGTGAGGCGTCTCAATTACTTTTCTG
>NW_017735086.1:0-2912 GCF_001890085.2 Hipposideros armiger | reverse complement strand
GGGTCTTGTTTTCTTATCCATTCAACCATCCTATGTCTCTTTTTTTATTATTAGTTTCATGTGTACAACACAGTGCAATAGTTATACTTTTCACCTCTCAAAATGACAACCCCCCTCCCCCAACCTACTGCCCCACTCCCCCCTCAATATCATACATATCTATTACAATTCCATTGACCCCACTCCCACACTATACTCCACATCCCGTGACTACATATATATTCGCTTATAGTTGACGTACAATATTATACAACATCAGCTTCAGGTGTACAGTGCAGTGATCAAGCCTCTACCCCATCCATGATGCGGTCTCCCTAACAAGACGTGACCATCTGACTCCCTACAAAATATTTACAACATTACTAATTATATTCCCTGAACTGTCTTTCGTATCCCTGTGGCAATATTATAGTTACCAATTTATGCTGTCTAATCCCTTCCCCTTCTCCCTCATCCCCACCCCCTCCCAACAAGCAACCATCAGTTTTTCCTGTATATCTCTGATTCTATTTCTGTTTACTTTGCTCATTGATTCAGTTTTTTAGATTCCACATATAAGTGAGATTATATGGTATTTGTCTTTCTCCGACTGACTTATTTCACTTAACATAATAGTCTCTAGGTCCATCCATATTGTTGCAAATGGTAAGATGTCATTTTTGTTTATAGCTGAGTAATACTCCATTGTATAAGTGTACCACAGTTTCTTAATCCAGTCGTCTACCGATGGGCATTTCGGTTGTTTCCAAGTCTTGGCTATTGTAAATAGTGCTGTGATAAACATAGGGGTGCATATATTTTTTCAAATTAGCATCTTGGGTTTCTCTGGATACGTACCCAAGAATGGTATTGCTAGGTCATAAGGTAGTTCCATTTCCAGTTTTTTGAGATACTTCCATACTGATTTCCATAATGGCTGCACCAATCTGCAGTGCCACCAACAGGGTTCCCTTTTCTCCACAACCTCGCCAGCACTTGTTGTTTGATGATTTATTGATGATAGCCACTCTGACCGGAGTGAGGTGGTATCTCATTGTGGTTTTTATTTGCATTTCTCTAATGATTAGTGAGGTTGAACATTCTTTCATATGCCCGTTGGCCATCTGTATGTCCTCTTTAGAGAAATGTCTCTTCATATCCTCTGCCCATTTTTTAATTGGGTTGTTTGTTTTTTTGGTGTTGAGTTGCATGAGAGTTTTATAAATTTTGGATATTAACCCCTTATCAGATATATCATTGGCAAATATCTTCTCCCATTCAGTAGGCTGCCTTTTTGTTTTATTGATGATTTCCTTTGCTGTGAAAAAAACTTTTAAGTTTGATGTAATCCCATATGTTTACTTTTTCTTTTATTTCCCTTGCCCAAGGGGATATATCAGTAAAAATATTACTCAGAGTAATGTCTGCAAATTTACTTCCTATGTTTTCTTCTAGGAGTTTTATGGTTTCAGGTCTTACATTTAAGTCTTTAATCCATTTTGAATTTGTTCTTGAATATGGCGTAAGGTGGTCCATCTTCATTATTTTGCACGTGTCAGTCTAATTTTCCCAGCACCATTTATTAAATAGACTGTCTTTACTCTAATGTAAATTCTTGCTTCCATTGTCATAGATTAAATGACCATATATGGATGGGTTTATTTCTGGGCTCTCTATTCTGTTCCATTGGTCTATGTGTCTGTTTTTATGCCAGTACCATACTGTTTTGATTACTATAGCCTTGTAGTATGCTTTGATGTCAGGTAGCGTGATACCTCCCACTTTGTTCTTATTTCTCAAGATTGCTGTGGCTATTCATGGTCTTTTATGGTTCCATATAAATTTTAGGATTATATGCTCTAGTTCTGTGAAAAATGTCCTTGGTAGTTTGATGAGAATTGCATTGAATCTATATATTGCCTTAGGTAGTATTGACATTTTAACTATATTAATTCTTCCTATCTACGAACATGGTATGTATTTCCTTTTATTTGTATCTTCTTTGATTTTTCTCTTCAGTGTCTTATAATTTTGTGAGTACAGGTCTTTCACTTCTTTGTTTAAATTTATTCCTAGGTATTTTATTGTTTTTGAAGCAATTGTAAATGGGATTGATTTCCTGATTTCTTCTTCTGATAATTTATTATTGGTATATACAAATGAAACTGATTTCTGAATGTTAATTTTGTATCCTGCTGCCCTACTAAATTCATTTATCTGTTCTAACAGTTTTCTGGTGGAGTCTTTGGGGTTCTCTCTACTTAGTATCATGTCATCTGCATATCATGACAATTTTACTCCCTCCTTTCCAATTTGGATGCCTTTTATTTCATTTTCTTGTCTGATTGCTGTGACTAGAACTTCCAGAACTACGTTGAATAGAAGTGGTGAAAGTGGGCAGCCTTGTCTTGTTCCTGATCTTAAGAGGAAAGCTTTTAGCCTTTCCCCACTGGGTATGATGTTTGCTGTGGGATTATCATATATGGCCTTTATTATGTTGAGATATGATCCCTCTATTCCCACTTTACTTAGAGTTTTTATCATAAATGGCTGCTGGATTTTGTCAAATGCTTTTTCTGCCTCTGTTGATATGATCATATGATATTTATTTGTCATTTTTTTAATGTGATGTATTATATTAATTGATTTATGGATGTTGAGCCAACCCTGCATACCAGGAATGAATCCCACTTGATCATGGTGTATGATCTTTTCAATGTGATGCTGAATTCAGTTTGCTAGTATTTTGTTGAGGATTTTTGCATCTATGTTCATTAGGAATATCGTCCTGTAGTTTTCTTTTTTTGTAATATCTTTGCCTGATTTTGGGATCAGAGTAATAGTAGCCTCATAAAATGTGCTTGGGAGCCTTCCCTCCTTCTATGTTTTTTGGCATAGTTTCAGGAGAACAGGTATTAATTCTTTTTTGAACG
>NW_017735085.1:2476-3243 GCF_001890085.2 Hipposideros armiger | reverse complement strand
TTTTTTAAAGTTTATTTCACACTATCGAAACTAATGTTGGCTATTTCCTATCCAAAACTAGCTCTTATTTTGAATTCATGTGATCACTACTGATGACTTAGGAAATGAATTATTCATAGCACTTAATATATTTGTTAAACCTTTGTATTTTCAAGCTGAAGAATCCTAATCACTTTAGTCTGTTTGCATACAGCAGTGCATCCATCTCCTTGATTATTTTAGCTAGTCTTTTGCAAGTATTTTTTCCTGAAGAGCAGTGATTAGTATAGGAACATATGTGTTAGACAAATCAGGACTTTGAATAAAGGCAGGATAGTCCTTCTGAAGTAAAGAAAGTAATGGAGGTTCAGGAGATTATATATACAATAAGTGGTAGACCAGTCGCTGTCAAAATCACATTTACTATTATATTTACTATAAAACATGTTTTACATATACACATATGCTTTATATTTACTATTGTGCTTTTGGTAGGAAGTAGTCTGTATATGTAGGCTTTCTTCATTAGATGGTTGAGTGAATAGTTCAAACCCAAAGACTACACTTCCAGTAAGATGGCGGAATAGACAGACTCTGAGCAGACTGCATCCCAGGATCACACCAAAATTACAAATAATTTATAAGATATTGAACCTTGGAAGTTCCCTGGACACTAGATGAACAGAACCTTTAAACCAGTGGTTCTCAACCTGTGGGTCACGACCCCTTTGGGGATTGAATGACCCTTTCACAGGGGTCGCCTAAGACCATCGGAAAACAAAAAGATA
>NW_017735085.1:0-1201 GCF_001890085.2 Hipposideros armiger | reverse complement strand
ACCTCGAGGGGTAAAAAGTATAACTATTGCACTGTGTTGTACAGCTGAAACTAATTCTAAAAAATGTGTATTTCACAATAAAAATAATTAAAAAAGAATAAGGAGGAAAGGAATGAGGACATATCATCTTTTCATCTATAACACAGGTTGCTAGAATAAGGTCATTAAAATTCTAGATAAAATTATTTCAAATCTGGATAACTAGTAAAACTACCTCGTGTATGTGTGAGAGCACAATAAAGATATTTTTGGACATGCTAGTAAAAACAAACAAACAAACAAACAAATAAATAAATATATTTATCATATTATATATGAAAAAAACAACAAAAACATAAAAACCCAAAGAGTAGTGTTAAAAACCAGTACTGAAACCTTGAGAAGACACCTCCTTACTCCATGTCTCAAGAAAAAAACAGAGGTCTAATCTGGGTCAAGAGCCTCACATTCGTTCACTTTAGGAAGCTCTGCAGGAATTACCACTGAGCTGGGGCAGAGCCTGCGTGCTCTCGGCTCTGTGGATTCTCTCTTCCATGTCTGTCATGTGACTGTGCCGAATGTGCTTCCTGAGAGCTGGACGCCTTTGTGGAAGGAGCTCAGGAGCAGAATGAAGGCTGCTTCAATCTGAAGAAACCTTAGGTCTTAAAGGGGTGGCACAAAATAAGTCAAGTCCACGAGCTCATTTGTGGTCCAGCTCAGCTCGCCGTAGGGTTGAAGCTCATAATAGTCCTTCAATAAGAGTTCAGTGGGTGATCAGGTCCGGGTCTCCCAAGTTCCCTCCCACCCAAGGTTAGATGATTTTCTAGGACTCACAGGGTTCAGCATATAGCTACACTTGTGGCTATTATATATTTATTCATTTATTTATTTTACAGTGAAAGAACACCAAACAAAATTAGCAAAGGGAAAAGGTGCATGAGGGGAAGTGTGGAGAAAATGAGGCACAAGGTTTCATAGTACTGTCCCAGGGGAGTCACACAGGATGTACTTAGTTGCCCCAGGAATGAGTGTAAAATGTTGTCCGCCAGGGAAGCTCATTAGAAACTCAGTTTCTAGGGTTTTTTTGGGGGGATTAGTCACTTAGACAGCTTCTGCCTGACATTCCAAGCTCCCAGAAGGAAAGCAGGTATTTAGCATAAATAATATTGTTTGTACAATCAGGTATTTAGCATAAATAATATTGTTTGTACAATCAGTTTAG
>NW_017735084.1:0-2461 GCF_001890085.2 Hipposideros armiger | reverse complement strand
TGAAGAGCAGCCCCTGGAAACATGGGGATTGGCTGCATTTGAGATAAGCCCCCAAGACCACAGGTGACAGCTGCATTGAGAGCAGGCCTGGCCTGGTCTCCATCCTCATTTACCAGATCGCCCCAGCCCCTATTCTTCCCAAGGGCTCCAAAGCTCCCCTGTGCTGAGGGCTGTTTTGCAGTGAGAGCACGGAAAAGCCCTTTTCCTCCAGCATCATTTCAAGCTTCAGCACAGAAGACATTTTATAGTCTCTATGTTCCTTCCAGTCCACTGCTCTGTTGGGGCTGAATAAATATTGACTAGCCTATAAAACATAAGACCCTTTATTTATGTGCCCTCCTCCTCTGAGGGTTGTGCTGGAGCCCAGCCTCAAACAACACAGTGTGTGTGTGTGGGGGGGGGGTTGCTGCTGGGGGCCACCAAGTGCAGAGCAACCAATGAGCACAGCTGAGCAACCAATGACCACAGCTGTCAGGACAGGGTCTGCCTTTTCTGGGGTGCAGCCTACAGCGGCCGTGTGAAAGCTGAGCAGGCACTGATGAGGTGAGGTGACTGTGACTCTGTGTCGGTTGGGAATGGTTATTTGTATCAGATGGGAATGCTTTTTGTTGCAAGCTGCCAAATACCTGACTACTTCTAGTGGTATAAGCAATAAAAAAGTTATTTCCATACAAGAAGCATGGAGACTGGGACTACGGCATGCCATGAGAAATCCTGGTTCTTTCTAACTCTTTGCTTTGCCACCCTTAGCTGTTGGCTTTTCATTCACAACAGTGTTGTCTGTCTCATGGTCCCAAGATGGCTGATGGAACTCCAAGCGAGAAGAAATGGACAGGGTAGGCATTGTCTTCTCGCTAGAGGGAAGCTCCTGTAGATTTCTTTCTGTCTCATTGGCCATAACCAAGTCACATGCCCAATCATTGGCAAAGGGGAGGGACTAACCATGGCTGGCTTAGACCAGTTGATTGGTTCGTCTCCTGGGCTTGGAGAAAGGGTCTGCTTTGCCCAAGACCATGAGACCTCTGCCTAACCCAAATCCCAGGTTCCACTGGCAGGAAAGCAGCAGGGAGATGGCTGCAGGGTAGGCACTGAATAGAGTATCACCAGCTGCCCTCAGAGGGGCATAAGCTGGCAAAGGTACTGATGCAGGCTGATAGCTTCTTTTCAGCATCAAGTGCCACCCCCACCCACCCAAATCCCCCAGAGAGTGACCACCTGGACACAAAAATCCTTCTCTATCATGAAAGGTGAGCCAGGTCTTCTTAGGGGGCTCGGTGGTCAGAGCTAAGTGAGTAGAGCAAAGACATGGAGGCACCTGGGCCAGCATCTGAGCCCCAGCTCTGCCACTTTCTCAGCTGTGTGACTACAGCACATAAGGTAGGAGACAGGAACCACACTGGTTATTTTGACTGGAGGGGGTTTATATAAAGAATTGTTAACTAAAAAATTGAAAGAATGAAAAAAGAACACTAAGATATCATGAGGTAGCAACTTTAGGAAGCAGCTACCGGCCCACCTGGGGGGGTGGGGGTAGGGAGCTAGGAGTTAAGAGTTAGGAACACACAGAAGCTTGGAGGAGAGGCCCTGGGGAGCTGGGGTTCAGATCTCTGAGGAGGGGGCGCTGCTCAGCTGGCCCTGGAGTCTCATGAATCTGCCAGTGTCGGGAAAACTGCAAACTGGACTCGGCCGCAGCTACAAGAACAAACAGCGCCTGCTGGATGGAAGCATCAAGGAAACCCCCAGAAAGTGCCCAGGAAGGTGCAAGTCCTCCTCCTCTTCCTCGCCAGCCTTCAAGCCTCCCTCTAGTGCCCCCTCCTGGTAAAACCCGCCAGCAGCAGTTGGCAAAGCTGGCTTACCAAGTCCAGCTCCAGCATCACAAAGCTCAGTCCTCAGTCCTCAAGGAGATGCTTGAGCTAAGAGCAATGACTTAATTACAGACCCATCATGGCAAGTCCTTTACATGTCATAACTTTAATTCTCTAAATATGAATGTCCTCAGCTGTTGCATGAAGAAAGTATTACCCATCTCAAGAGCAATGGCTACAAGCTTCTTGAAGAAAGCACATTTTGTTGGCCTGCTCCCCATCATTTTTCTAACTCCTAGAATACTGCCTGACCCACAGGGGGCATTCAAGAGTAATGGTAGTAATTGCCATTATTATAGTATTACTAACAAATGTGGATTCTAAAGTCTAGAAATTAAAAAAAAAATTTTTTTTAATGTGGGAGGACTTGGCCCAGATTACTAAGTCACCCAATTAAATAAGTGCCAGGACCAAGCATGGAGCCCAGGGGCGGCCTGTCCTAAACCCTGATGAGGACATTATGTGCTAGTAATGGTTTCACTCTTTAGAATAGTGATGAGAATGTTATAAAACAATTTAGCCATGCAGACATGAGACATTATCTGATTTTCAATGAGGATGTTTGCTCATCAATTGTTATTACTGGCACCGCTTGT
>NW_017731736.1:1545139-1563565 GCF_001890085.2 Hipposideros armiger | reverse complement strand
TATCTCTGAGGCTATTTCTGTTTACTTTGCTCGTTCATTCAGTGTTTTAGATTCCACATATAAGTGAGATCATATGGTATTTGTCTTTCTCCGCCTGGCTTATTTCACTTAGCATAACATTCATCCTCCTTCAACAGGCTCTGCATAACATGCTTTGCTTTTGCCAGAAACACTTTTCAATACCCATTTCAATTCTTTCTGATTCTACTGACTGCAGCTTTAAAAACTAGCTCCTCAGGAAAAAGAGCTTTTGCTGATCTGTCTAGATCAAACATCCCTTTCACAGGTATCATGCATCTCTGTTGCACTTGTCAAAGCTGCACTTTTGCATATGTTTATTAGATTATAATAGTGTTTCCTGATCCACTAAGCTTCAGGTTTAATGAATACAAGACTGGGTCTGATTTTAACTCATCTTTGAGTTTCCAGAACCCAGCCTGATGCTGGCATATCGTGAACACATACTTTTTTACTTGATGAATGAATAAATGTAAGCAGAGAAGTACAATGAACAACTTACATACAGATATGAAGCTGAAAAGACAAATCTGGGTGGTTTATGTGATTCAGATGTCTTTAGAATATAAATAATAATTGTAGTCATGGGAGTGAATCAGATCACTTAAGACATGCACAAGAGTGAAAAAGAAAGGAAGCAAGGAAAGGAGGGAGTGAAAGAAGGAAGAAAGAAAATCAAGGTTGTGTTGATCACTGTTCTCAGTTGCTGACATGAAAACCTATTCCTTTTATAAGCAAGTAAATTTATTGAAAGCATTTCAGTAGTTTACAAAATCTGGTTCAGAGATCCAGGCATGGAACTAGAGGAGCTGTGCTAAAACACAGTGGGGCATTTTTAGGGAAATGCTGAAACTCACACAGGTTCTGCCAGTCCCTTGAGAACTTGAAGTTTATACAGATGATACTGGAGAATAAACACCAGAAGTTCTGAAACTCCAGCCAGCAAAGAGGTAGAGACCTCATACCCACCAAAAAATTAATTTCCCACCCACCTGCTTCTTCACGTTCACTGAGTTTCCAATTATAGTATCTTCAGAGTGAATATGGTGGGTGAAGCATAGGTCACATGCCTCACTATAGTAGCAAAGTAGGCTCAGAAAATAAAATTTTAGGCTTCTATCTTGAGAAGATAAGGTGTTATAATATGGGAAATTTCCAAAATATAGAAACGTTCTTCCAAAGAAGATGAATACCGCCACATATAACAAATATCTGTATAATGACTCAGAAGAAATTCCTGGAAATATCAATATGTAAGGGGTGGTCAAGGAAGCAGAGCTATTTAAGGAAATCAGAAAGATAGAAGAAAAATGTTTATTAGAGATGATACATAAAGAACACTCCTTGAATATAGGAGGGTCAATAACATCAAACGCTGCAGGGAAGTTTAATAGGATACACAGACTGAGGAGTATCTACTGGGAACCAGCCAGAGAAGGTCATTAATGACTCTCGAGGGGGCAATTTCCAGGGATAATGAGGCAGAAGGCAAATTATAGTAATCCTCTTTTACCCTGTTTTCACTTGCCATGGTTTCAGTCACCTGTCATCAACCACTGTCCAAAAATATTAAATGAAAAATTCCAGAAATGAATCACTCACAAATTTTGAGTTGCATGCCATTATGAGTACCCATGCCCTCTTACTCCATCCCACCTAGGATGCACATCATCCCTTTGTCCAGCATATCCACACTGTATATGCTTCCTGCTCATTAGTCACTTAGCAGCCGTCTAGGTTATCAGATCAACTGTTACATTCTTGCTGTGCTTGTTTTCAAGTAAACCTTATTTTACTTAATAACGGCCCCAAAGCACAAGAATGGTGATGCCAAAGAGAAGTCATAAAGTGCTTCCCTTAAGTGAAAAAGTAAGTATAATATAATAGGATATTTTGAGAGAAAGACCTCTTTTATTATAGTGTATTGTTATAATTGTTCTGTTTTACTAAGTTTGGTACTATCCACAGTTTCTGGCATCTACTGCGGGGCTTGGAATATATCCCTGCAGATAAGAGGGGGCTACTGTATATTATATTAGGGAGTGAGTAGCAGGTAAGATTGTAAAGAGAATAAGCGTAGGGCATTACTTCAAGAAACTGTTCAAGAAGACCAGTGGTAGAACATGGAATTAAAAAGGCTTTGCTGTTATTGTTTCTTCCAAAGGGAGAGACTTCAACATGTTAAATGGAATCATTAAAAATAGCAGGCTGAAAATGTTTAGAGAGGAGACTGTTAACAGAGAAAGTCCCTGTTATGATGCTCAGTCAGGATAGCTGAAGACGTGACTCTAAAGAGGAAGCAGGACACCTGTTCTACTGAAAAGGAAGAGAAAAAGCAAAGTACAGATGAGTGAATTTTCAGGTTTACTGGCAGGAACAGTGAGGGCAGATTTAATGCAGTCAGGTTTATATCTAGTATAGAGCATTTGAAATAGAAGAATGGAAAATAGGAAATTATTCATTTTTGTGGGAAACATTCACAGTCCAGATAAGCTTGGAGCACACAAATGTACAATGGCATCTAAGTGCATAATTTGTGGTTTTTGTTTGTTTGTTTGTTTTTTCTGTAGGGTTCAGTAGTCCAGTGTCAGAATAGATAATTCAGGCCAGGGATACCTGATAGAACACTTTGCAGTGATGACAATGTTCTATTCTGTGCTGTTCAATTCAGCAGCTACCAGCTACAAAAGGCTTTTAGTATTTGAAATGTGGCTAGTGTAACAGAGGAACTAAAATTTTAATATCAACTCATTTTAATTACTTAAAATTTAATTTTAAATAGCCACATGTAGCTAGGGACTATTGCATTACATAGTGCAGATTGAGAATTGGGATTTTGCAATTCAGCTTAAAAGGACACTGGAGCTAGGAAGTTTACAATGTTGGCAATAGCATAGCTGAATGTACCATGGACTTTAAATAACCTAGAAAGTAGTTAATGGAAAGGAGAAATACTGGTGTTGCAGAAACAGATGTCCCTTAAAGTACAACTACAGTTGTAGAAATAGTCAAATAAGAGAACTAGAAGTTTAGAAAGTTAAGATAAAAGACTAACAGATTCAAATTAGCCTTTTAAAAGTGGAGGAGGGCCGGCGAATGGCTCAGTTGGTTAAGAGCTCACTCAAGAGTGTGAGCTCTGAGCAACAGCGATTTGATTCCCGGCCCGAGCTGAGCTGCCGCTGAGCTGCCAACAGGTAGCAGGATGGCTCAGCTAAAAATAAATAAAAAAAATAAAAAAAATAAAAATAAAAGTGGAGGGATTCTAGGTAATTAATCAACATTTATTGAGTCAAAGCTGAGGTTAGCCTTAATAACAGGTGGCAGAAATAGGTGGAAATGAGGAGGTGAAATAATTGAATTAGTGGTTCTTGCCTGAGTTGGCTAACACTCCTAACTCTCCCCAACAAAGACATATAGAAACATGTAGAATTGGCTTTGATTATTTACAAGACTGGAGAAGGGTTGCTGCAGTCACTTAAGGGAAAGTCAAACATTTCTAATATCCTGAATAAATGAAACAGCCCAAGCAAAAAGACTGTTTTTTCCCAAATGACAATAGGGCCCCATAAGGAAGCAACACCTAGGATTTTGAATGAGTCATGGAAGACGGCTGAAGGAACTCTTAGGACAGAAGTTGGAGGCAAGACGAAGATTTCGAGGAAGAGGTCGTAGTCCTCAGTGACTAAGTTTGAGATATGAGGAGTTTGGTAGATGGCGGTAGTGAGAGGGTAGACAGTCACATATCAAATGGTGTAAGTTTGAGAGAATCAGACATTTTACATTGAATGGAGAATTAGAAGCTTGTAAGCAATACTAGAAGGTGAGAAAAGCATTAACTCACTTCTGGACCATTAATGAAAAAATTAGTTATATTCTCTTAGGTGGGATTCAGGGGAGACATGTGTCCTCCAAGTGAAAAACAGATTTCTTTTAAAGTATTTGAGGGCATTCATGTAAGAGGCTGACAGTAAAAGTTATATTTAACATGAAATTATAATTGCATGGAACAGCAATCTTCAAACTTACAGCTACATCCTGGGGCTCATGAAAATATTCCAAAGAGTGTGAGACATGGGTATATTTAAGAAATCAATTTACAGGTACTAGGCTTTCAAACATACTCTTCTCTAAACTCTTGTACTGAGAACACATGGTGGAGATATCATGCTGGCCTTCTTTTCACGTCTACTCTTTCACAGTAACAAGCTCTTCATTTAAAAGAAAATAAAGGCAGACCCTTACGCAATCCAAATCTAACCATGGTATACATCTCCAAAATGAAAACAAAAACAAAAAATACTTTGGAGTGTAAAACACAGGATTAATTCAAGCTATAGGTGTCAGCAAAGCCTCCTTTAACCAAAGCACCATAAAACTTATCATCCTTATCATTAGAAGAAGCATTTTTAATACAGTTTCACCTTTTTGATAATTAGTAACATAAGTAAATACATATATGTTGCTTGATCAAGTATGTAAAAATACTTCAAGCTATAAGTTTATTTTAATACTTAGAAAAGCATTTATGTTCACTGAAAATTAAAAAAAAACCAATAATTGTCAACCTGTTAATATATTCCTATTATATTCTAGAAAAGGTGCAAAACAAATGGCTGTTCTCCTATACAAACAAGTTTCTATCAAGATAAAAATAGACTTGAAAAGCCAAACCAAAGTTCAAGAGAATTTTTCTGAATTGATTAACTCTCCCTTGGAGAATTCTATAGAAACTAGAGAGAGAAAAGGAATCTTAAAATTATCAAAGGATAATATTCTGTCTTTAGGTAAATTCTCATATTTATACAGTGAGATGAATCAAATATTTTAGAAGCTTTCTCAAAATAAGATTCCATAGACTAATTAAAATCTAATTTTTAAATTTTAATATTTAGAATTTAGAAATTTAATATTCTCTTTTTTGGGGAAATTCTTCGTTATGGATAATTCAATCTTTCCTGATTGATGCTTACATGTAATTTTTTTTTGTCTTGGTTGCTCTCCTTCATAACTAAATTGTTCTGTTTAAATCAATCTATTCTAAATATATACTTAGGCCACTAAATTACTTATTTTGACTTGTCTCAGAATTTGAGTCCTCTGAGATTTCAAGGGGACGAGTCCTACTCTGAACTGCAGTACCCCTCCTACATCAGATTTGTGGTATCTCATGGCCCATTTTCCTTCTGTCTATAGACATCCTTGCCAACAGATAATTTTCTTAGAGCAATTATTTGTTCTCTCATATTTCACAAGACATATCACGTATTAAATAGTACAGGTTTTGAATAAGTGTATCTTCCTTCACAGAAGAAATATACAAAATTGCAAATGATTTGAATATAACACTTTGCATATCATTTAATCCTATATTTTTTATTCCATTTCACAACACATTAGTCTGATATAAGGCAAATTGAGATCAGGAGCCATAAGACCACATCCCACAGTGAGGTAAGTAACCTTAATTGTAGGGTTAATTGGGAAATAGAAAGAATTATGCAAGAGATAGTATTGTTGAAACATATCTCCAAATTCCTTAAAGTTCTTTTTGTATATACATATAATTAAATGGAAATCAAGCAAGAAGAAATTGTGTAAGGAAGAAATGTTATTCATTTTGAAAGAGAATTATACTGACCTACTGTACTATTTGTAGGAACACAAATGGTTGCTATAATAGAGATGATTTAGAGAAAAATTGCCTTCCAGCCTTATCAAAGATTACAATAGGCAGGTTGAATCATAAAATGTCAGGCTTAGGAGGAATTATAAAGATCTTCTAGACCAATCATTTGTATGCCTAGGATTCCTCCTTACATCTCCTCTAAGAGATGACTAATAAAGGTTTGAACACATTCATTGGAGGGATCTTATCTCAATATACAGTATTTCAAAATGTAAGTGGCAAGACTAATTTACAAACATTAAAATTTCATTTAATTAAATTGAAAGAAATTATGTGTATACTTTTATATATTTAAAATATATCACATTAATATAGTGCATTCAATTTTGTATGTTACATTTTAATAAAAATTGAGCACCCTATTGGGATTAAAGAAACCAAAGGATAAAAAACTACTTGAGGATTTTTGAGTAAAACTCAATAATCTCAAATTAAAACTAAGTTCTAGTTATGTCAAATATACCTTTTTTGATTATGTATCATTTTGCTCTTTTCTTCAGAGGTGCCCTTATTGGCCCTTTCCCAACTGTGATACAATGATTAATATATTTCATAACAAATTGACTGAGTTCCTTGGAGTCATATTTATAGCATATGATTAATGTTAAAAATTGATCTAGTGTGATAATGTATGTACTTCCTTCTTTTAAAGCATTTAATGTGATATTTTAAATGTCATATTTATTATCTTGTATCTCTTATTTACATATTAATTCAACAATTATTTACTGCCAACTATTTTAGGCATGTGCAGTTCCTCCTTTTCAGGAACCTAAGGTCCTGGACAAAATATGTAAATGATAAATATAGTGAGAAGTGTTAAGTGAGATAAGATACAGTGACAAGGATAGGCACAAGATTTACCCCCTCAACATAACTACATAAATACATATCCATGTACCCATCTGTCTACCAAGTCTCTGTTCTGATTATACTCGGTCCATCAAGCATTTAGGATATTCTAGGTAGAAATATATTCTCTCTTCAATATAGTGATAACATCTCTTGACATGCTAATCTTTTTCAACTTTTATTACAGCTGACGTTGTGCCTCTTTATCTCCCATTCTATACTCTAGTCTCTTTAAAGTCAAGGCCTATCTATATTTTAAAGTATCTTCGTATAGTCTGTATCAGGTGGTACAATATTTTGCATACTCTAGATTATTAACCAATATTTTTGGGTAAATGAGTAAATGACACATTAGTGATTTGGTTTAGTGCAGAGTCAAATTCTTATGGTGTCAGGCAATTAACAGCAAAGGAAATGAATAAAATAGGCTACATGTACTGTAAAAGGGTGTAGTGGTAAGTGTGTTAAATGAAGGTGTATATCTTGTCTAAAGTACATACTCACAACTCAACCCGATATAGCCCTGTAGGAATACAGGCCCAGTCTTGTCAAGTTAAATGATTTATCTAGAGAGGCTAGAGTTACTGGACTATCTACGAAAAAAAAATTTTTTTTTAAGATTTTATTGGGAAATTGGGGGAGGGGAACAGACAAGTTGCTGCCCTTTTGTTCTTCAGTTTAGCTGTGGAAGACATTGCTTCACTGGCCCATGTTGGTATTATCATTGCGCTCTTCCCAGGTAAGGCAGATCGGTTGCTGGCCATTGGACGGCCACTCACAGCAGCTCACGCCAGCTCACGCCAGCTGCCAGCCACACACAGTAGCTGGCAGCCCACTGCAACCCCACTGCAGCCTACACTGTTGCTCACAACTCATGGCAGCCCAGCTCCAGGTTGAGCTGTTGTTCACCATCTTAGCTGTAGAGGGTGCAGCATCACTGGCCCATGTGGGATCTGAACTGGTGACCCTGCTGCGCAGGGCTCACATTCCCAAGCCAACTCTTAACCAACGAGACACTTGGCTGGCCCATGAAATCTTTTAATGATGCAAACATTTAAATGTTTAAGCCAAATAAAATATTCACCCTTTGGAGCACCAGTTTGCCATCTCAGATACTGTAAAGTATGCTGAGTAAGACAGACACTCAAAAGTTTACCTTCCTTATTTCCCCTCCTTATCTTTCTTCCCTAAGACTCCTACTTCTGACATTATTTTTTTCTAAATTCCTACATTCTTTCACATATTGAATTCCCTTCTACTCTCATCTCTCTTATGTTTTGGGTTCGGGCCCAAAGGCATAGGGATGCCTATTTAGGAATGTCATCACCATTTAGCTACTTATAAAACCAAATACCTGATCTGCAAACAGGTGATCATGGAAAGGGGCTATGCAGATGAAATCTCAAGGGATCAAGGAATGTTTTTGGATCATTGGTTGAATTGCAAGATTAAAGCACAGTACAAATTTCATCTGGTCAGTAAAAAGAAAGGGTAGGTTTTAACTCCATGGACCACATGATGAGATCAGGACAAAAATACATTTTAAAATGGAAGAACTAAATCCAAAAGCAAAAACTTGGTGAAAATGATTTCTGATTGAGATTGCCAGGGTCCTCCATAAACGTTCTGTGTCAACCACTTACTGGTTAGGGTATTTACTGTTTAGATATGATCTGTGGCTGCTAATTAGAAATTTCAACCATATTTATCAACAATATTTGTTTTATGAATATTAAGTATAAACATCACACTTAGAATTTCATCTTTGAAATGGAAGTGTCATTTTTTTCTCATTATCTTCAATAACTGATCCATATCCATATTTATATAATGGGACATAACATTAATTTCTATTATGATAATTATTTTTGTTCATATATTTCTTTTCCATATGTTAAAGAATTAATTTGTTTTTTTCTGAGCTTGGTTGGCCTCAAATCCTGGGAAGAATAAGTATTGATAACACTTGCCAAATTATATTTTTAACTATAAAGTTGGTTTACCAATATTCATAGATTAGTAGTAGAATTGAATTCTATTAAGACACACAATTTGATTATTTTCTAATCCATTCGTGTCCAATATTTTGAAATTCCAAATTTAAAGAGCACATCATGTGAAGTAATTACGATTTGCCTTTAGATTAAAATATAATCTATATTTTAGAGTAGTTTGTTCTTTTTCATATTTACACATTTAATTTTGGCTGTAGAAAGATACTGACACTGAAGACCTTGTGTCATGGAAATATGCCTAGCAAAAGATTTCCTGGTTTTAACTCTACTTTAAATACTTGCCAGTGAATTCAGACCATTTCTAAGAAGCAGAATACATTTACCTTCCGAGCATTTTATCTGTCTGACATCTCAATTTCCCAATGCATCATTTTAACCCTTTTTATTATTTCAAATGTATGAATGCTTATATGTCAAAACATAAACCATTTCATCACCTCTTATATTTTAATATTTTTAAAACACACTATTTTATAAAAATATACCCATAAACTTAACATGTTTATAGATCATAAAGCAATTAATGTGCTCTTGAACCATGTACACCCAAAAAGTAACTTGAAGTCAGTGAAGTTAGCAGAAGTCAGAAAGAGAAAAATAAATTTGACCTCTTAAAATAAGAATAGTCCTATAAAGCATCCTACAGTGTATGTGAAAGGCATAATAACATTTATATTTTTTAAGAATCTCTAAGCTACTATCTGGTAACCATGTTTTCTTTCTTTTAACTATTGAAAAACCTACTTATTGGTCAAATACTGTGAGGTCTTTTTTTAGGTACTTATGTTCCATTAGTGAACAATGCAAAAATACCTGTCTCGTGGTACTTTACGCTGCAGCAGGCTAATGGGGATTGGTATGGTCAGATGGCCAGGAACAAAAAAGCTGTGAAAAGCTTCATTGTGAGGAAAAGGTGCATGCCACATAGTAGGCATTAAATGACAAACGTAATGAATGCTCTTTTCGACCAATGTATTTATGACTTCAGTTAACAAAGTGATTCTGTAATATTAGGTCTATCTAACATCATGGTAAACAATGTTCTCTAAAAGAATAGATTTGGTCACTTCAAAGGTTATCACCTTTACTTTGTTATTTTCAAGTTCTGGGGTGGAGTGCGTGCATTTGGAATAATATTTATTTGGTTTTAGATAAATTGTGAAGGACTGCTGTTATGTACAGGCTACCTTAGCATAGCTTAAAATCTAATTCTGAGTGGCAAATTTTTTGGCCAAGAGCTCAACTAAAATTTTACTTATGATATCATCATCTGGGTTCATCTATGCAGCTCAACTTTTTACAACAAAATAGTTAAATAGTTTTCATATAAAGCTATCTAGTTTATTAAAAGTTTACTGTGGATTATTTCTCCTCTCTTCCTATTATTAGTTGCATCTCTTCTCCCCTTATTTTTCTGCTTTCTCTTCACTGACTATCACACATACCAAACTTCAGGTTGAATTATTGAATGATTCTGGATGATAGAAATGATATGCACTGGAGAGACAAAAATATATAAATACCTATTGTTTGCACATTATCAGTCTTCTGTCACATGCTGCAGTTTGCCTCTTTTGAAATCAGCTACTCATATCTTGTCATATTCAAGGTTCTCGTATCCTTATCTCTAGGTACCTAATAGAAGTCAAAAGTCAAGTAGAATGTAAACATTTTCTTTACCCTTAGCAGATATTCTTTTACTTCATTTTGCAAAACAGTTCAACACCCCTTTAACCTAAACTTTATCAGTCAAGAGTTTGCAAAACTAAACACGTTTTTAGTAGTGATAAAGGAAAGAAGAAATGTCCACATTGTATTTTATATTAAAGACAACTTTTCTGTCTTTCCTAACTATGCCAGTATATGGAGCATGATGTGAACCCAAATCTATTTTATTCCAGATCTCATTCTTTTTCGTTACTTTTTACACTTAAGGTAAGTATGTTCAATGGTTTGGGAAAGAGAATCACAAAGACAGAGGGGAGAAAACTAAAGCAAATCTGAGAAATAGCAATAGGTGAGTTGAATGAAGTGCAATATATAAATAGCTACTGGAGAATATTGTGAGAATTGGTTGGAAAGATAATTTTGGTTTCATCCCATATGCGAATAATTAATGCTAGGATGTTTGGACACAATTCACCAGGTGCCATGTAGCCAACAAAGTGGAAGCTTGGGAAGATAAAAGAAGCAAGATGTAAAAGTTCCACTGCTTAATGTAGAAGATGGAGCTGTATTATTGTGTCCAAACCACCAATGTGGAGCAATTATCTGTTCATCCACAGCATCCATATAACTGTGCACTCATTCCATTGTCTTAGTTCCAACTTTTGAATATTCTATATATTACCTAGAAACTAGTGCAATATTTTCTTTCTGAATTTAGTACCTGTTCTTAGTCTTAGTAGATTGGAGGATTCAGACTATCTTTTGCCTCACAAGATTGTCCCTCACCAGCTGCCCTTACTGCCTTGGATAGAAATTGAATAATGAATGAAAGAAACAGTATGACTTAACTTTAGAAAATTATGTTAAATTAGTGTGCTTAAATGTTTAGTTAATTTGTTTCTGACCACATGCTCTTTTTCTCCATAGGTTTTCGGAAGGCATCAAAGATGAGAGTAATTTTGGTTTTTCTGTTATTACTTCTCAGCAGGGCTTCTAGTTTTCCTCAGAATGGTTCTGTGTGCCCTACTGATTTATTATATAACTTGTCCAATTGCTTTGCCTACTTTAACTACAGAATGAACTGGGCTCAGGCACAGGTATGTATTTATGCTTTCACTTATAATGTTAAGCTCTCCCCCTCATTGCTCTGGTTCTTTCAGATCACTTACTTTATAACACCAAAATTTGGAGATGGAACTGTGTTATTTTAATTCAGCATAATGTGCACAATCAAACAAAATGTCAGGATTAACTTTTCTACTTTTCCTTTCCCAGCATATGTGCCAACAACACGGTCTCCATCTTATCACCATTCAAAACTTTAATGAATCCTCTGCCATTGCTGCTTTGGTAAAAAGCTACCAACAGGAGGAAAACATCTGGATTAAATTAGAAAAACCTAGTCAGGTATTGCTAAATTATCTTTCTAAAAAAGGGGACACACACACACACACACACACACACACACACACACACACACACACACGGTGGTATTAGGGGCCTGCTCATCAACCTAGACTTACATCTTTTTGGTCTCTTTATTTTCACAAGATTTCCCAATTTCAAGAGATTGGAAAATTATTAACTAAATTTGCAATTTTTTAAATCAATGGACCCACAATTTGTTGAGTCTGAATTACTAAACTTGGCATTTTAGCAATCCAGGTGCATCTGGCAGGTCATACAGTTTTTTCTAAGAAAAGTATGATGAATGTACAATGTTTTGTATTGTTTATGTACACTATCCCTGTAAGAAGAATCAGCATCATCTCTGCAATATTTATGAGAAAACTTTGTTTTAAAAGTTAAAGAATATTCTATAAAGTGCATCAATAACCTCTACTGTATTCCTTTTGCTTATGCAACATGATTTTATTACTATATTATATGAATATAATATAGAATAACTCTATTGCTATGATAATTTTATATAAAATTCTTGTTATTATATTATTATAGCTGGGATATTCTTCTAAATACTCAATTAACTAAATATACTAAATACCCATTATGAGTACTGGGACATTAAACCTCTATAAGCAGTCAAATTTTATCATAAATTATATATTTTTTACTTTCTGTTCTCAGGGGCTATGATTTCAGTATTTTAACTGATCTTCTAGTCACCTGTTTGTTCATTCATTCCAAAAAAAACATATGCGTTGAATCTATCCACATAGTAATTGACATCTATTGACCAATTAATGATTTATTTTTATTATCAGAATTATAATTTTTCTCAGCTACGATATAAGTTATTAACCACATCATATCCTGGAAAGGTAAAAGTGCTATTTCATGCGTTACAAATTCTAAAAGCTCTTGCTATGAGATCTAAACCACATTTGTATTATAACATAGCCGAAGAATACTCTACTCATATGTTTTGGTAACTCCCAACTTGTTAACTAAAACAATTCTTTCTACTGGGGATTCATCATATTATTTTAGAATACCCAGTGGAAACTTATTCATGAACCTGGAAATAGACAACATAAAACACTGAAGGGTGAGGAAGTCATTGTGAAAAAAGAAGTCTGCGTGGAACTTGTAGCAACAGAAGGTAAGAGCATGTGATAATTGAAGTAAATAAATTTAAAAAAAATCCTGAGATGCACCAACAAAGCCTTTTTCTAACTATTTTACTGGTATTTCTAAAAATTATGGAGACGTAATTGAATTGTAAAAAAGAACAAATGGGGGGTTCTTTATCAAATATGTTTTGGAAATACTACATTCTACAAACTTTCTTTTAGAAATTTGTACAACAGATTAGTGAATTAAAGGTTCTGAAAGCCCTTGCAGTATAAAAAAAACAAAAAGAAAGGAAGCTTTCGATAGTCTTTAACCAACAGTTTCCAAATGTATTTGATCATAGACTTCCCCCCCACCTTACCTGGTAACATTTTGCAAAGTGGTATTTAGTTTGCAAAATGCAGATTCAAATTTATCAATTGAGTACTACAGAGCAAAATATAAGTAACTTCCTCAGATTTTTATAAAACCACTGATTGTCACACAATTTTTAATCTATTTTATACAGGGTTCTTAAAGTGGAATAACACTGACTGCCAAGAAAGACGGCCCTTCTTATGTCAAACCTTGTAAGTCTCTCAAGGGTTGTAGTTTCTCATTCAACATTCTTGGGATTCGGAGAAAACCCCATCTTACACGAATTATTCTCATAGTTATAAAATAAAATGTGTTCCATGGTGAATGCGATACATAAATACTGTTTTTGTGATTTCTTTTTATAAATTTGAGAAACCACTTTTTTTTCTTTTCAGATCAAAGCACTTTCTGAGCAATGCTTATGAGTCAAAGAATAGAAAGTCAGAAAAACATCTACAATTCAGGGCAGTTCAAATTTCAAGTTAGTTATAGTACAAATATTATTGTATAATATGAGAAAAACTCAGAAAATAAAATTCAGTGAACTTATTCGTTTTCTATCTATGGAGGGAGATACATTGACCAGCACATACACTTCTAAGCATGGTGTGAGGCATTAGATTAAGATAACACAGATTCCTGCTAACTTTCTAATGGAGAAGCCAGAAAATAAACAAATAAATATGAGAACCAGATTATAAATAACATGTACATGTGTATTATCTACATTAAAACTCTCTATGAGCCAGTTGCCCCTTTTACTAATAAATGCAATTCTTGCCATAACCTATGCATCCTGGTTTGCTACGACGCATCACATATAAATGATTATCCAGATTATCAAGCTGCTGATTGATTTAAAAGCACAGTTAATTGAGAGAATTTCCACCTGTGTTTGAGTAGGGTTTACATTGTGTAACGTCTCATGCTTCCACTTTCAAATAGCTCTCTGAATTCCTTTTGGAGATACTCCTTTCCTCCATTGTGTGTAGTCTTGGTGTGAGAGCTTGTGCACGTACCTGATTTTCCACTGTGGAAGCTTAAAGAACCAGATCCTAATTCCCCATGCTTTGTTTTAGCCAACATGACCCAAGCTTGATAATCAGACCCTCTCTCCTGGAATTGTGAATCTTAATTGAGTAACCCCAAAGTGCAGACCAATTTAAATATTTTGGCCCAGCTGCTGTATAGGGCTCAGACTATTTCAGCTAGATGCCCTTGCTGTTCTATCTTCTACCCTTCAAAGATGCCTGATCGCTTAATATTAAATTCTCCTTTAATTCTGAATTCTCCTCTCCAGTAATCTTTTGCTCAAGGCAGCCAGGGCTGGTTTCAGGGGTTTGCAACCAAGAATCAAAAACTCCTGGTGTTTGAAAAGTCCCTGACTTCCTAGTTCTATTTATAACAAATACGAGGATATTTAAATACAAAGAGAGAAATGATGATGATGGGCTTGGAACTAGCCAAAATGGTGAACTTTTAAGTAGGCGCTTATCTAGTCTTCCTCTGACTATATTGGTGGTATTAATTCACCAATATCACCAAGTACTGAATAACTTTATGTTACCCAGCACTTCCCAGAGCACTATACTTCCCACAAATCTACACAAACCTACCACTTCGCTCTGCCACTAACCTTTCAAAATCTCCCCTGTTCACCAAATTCTATGTCACTCATAGAACTGGCATAATCCTAACCTCTTCTAGGTAACCTAATCTGAAAAACAAAAGTGAAACAAAGTTTACTGAGTACAGAAAATTAATTTAGATCTTGATGGGGGTGATTAGTTTAAACACATTACCTTTACCAAAATTTAGGATTTAAAACAGGTGAATTTGAGATTTTTGGTGAAGCCCATTGTTATACCACATAAGTGTAACTACTCAGGGCTTGCTTATTTATTATATGTTTTTGTTGTTTATTAAATTTGGGAGTTTTACATATTTTCAGTAATAGTTCAAATATTTCTGTATTTATAGGCCCTATCATTCAGAATTTTGGATGAAAGGAAGCAAGATCACAAAATTAAACAAAGTAATTGAAACTAATGAACAAAACAAGGTCTATAATTTAACCAAATATGTTGTTGAGATAGAAAAAAATGCAACTAAAGAACGTGAAAAAATAAAGGAAAGCCTTTTCACAAATGTAAGTTAATAACTCATTTTATTCCTCCCTTTTATTCTCCTTTATACATTTCTTTCCCTCTTTGCTCTCATTGCTCTTCCTATCCTTCATTTTAGGGATTTTTCTTTATTATGTCTGTTAATATTGGTATACCAAATGGTCAAACCCAAAAAGTATGCAGTCCCCTAAAACTTAACTTCTGACTAAAATGTGGTATAATTATGAATAAAACTGAAAGCCTAGATTCACTACTTTTTGAAAAGTTTTGGTAACTTTTTTGGTGTAAATACTTTCATATTTTAAAATTTCATTAAATTGTCATATTCACCATATTCATTTCTAGATGTCAAGTGATTGAAAACTTTTTAAATCATATTTATTTTTAAAACCCCTTTATGCAAGTTTATGACTTGGTGCTGTAATATCAATAATATTCCAAAACAAGGAAATTATTCCTATGATAATTACCATTCTCCAAGGTAAATTTACTTTAGTTAGTGAAAAAAGAACTCTGGCATTATATTCAGATGGCACCTTCAGTCTTGTGTTTTGCTATTTCTCCTATAACTTTTCGTTTGTTTATTTTATTATTTTTTTTTACAGAATCATTCATCAGAGAAAAGCTTGACACCATTTCTGATCATTTCCCTGGTATTCATCTCTTTTCTTATTTCCTTCTTTCCCCAAATCAAGTGTCCCAAACAAGATCTGCAAACTTAACTTGCTTAAAAAGATTCCCATTGACTCAACTCTGAAGCACTCTTATATGTCTCAGGGTCTCAGTTTCAGAAACTTTAAAGAGTCTATGATTTTATCCTACTTGTAAGATAACAGGATATCCTCCATGGTTTCAGGGATATGGACAGAAGACACAAGACTCCTGAACACAAGACAAAGGACTTTATCACCCACAGCAATCACTGCAGAGTATCAGCATTTGCACTGGTTCCCCAATCCAAATTTTTACAGTGCTATGTAAAGAGGGCCAGGAGTCATCTGAATACACAGGAGGTTGTTTTACAGGGGAGGAACTCCAAACTTAGGGAACTAATTTTTTTGAATAGTAAGCTTACCATACCAGATCTTGACCCTGGAGGGAGCCATTATCTTTGCTATAACTGGCCAGGAAAAAAGTCTGCCTTTTTTCTGAAGGGAGGTACTACCTCTGTCTTCCTAGGGTGCTTACTATAAAAATATCCTTGAAAAGATAGTTCAAAATCAAGGCAGCCAGTGCCTCTACTTGCAAGACATACAGAAAAGCAAAAAACCCATGGGGAACTGTCTCTCAAAATGTGATGAAGTCTCAGAGTGGGTGTTCAAATGCTTCTGGAAAGATAGACTCTAAACCAAATATTTCTGATTTTTCCTCCTTTAAAAATTAGTCCTGATTTTTAACTTTATATCTTCTCTGCCAAATGAAATATGGATTTTTATACTGATTAGTAAGAGATATTTAGAGAGTTGTTTGCTAGGCTTATCGCACTGGCTCTCAACCCTTATTTTATAATATAAAGGTAAAAAAGAAAAGAAAAGGCAATATAAAGGAATAGTGCTGCTTTTTATTCACTTGTTTTTGTTTTCTAAGAGAAGAGAAATAGAAGCATGGAAAAATCATTGCCCTTATATTTGTACTGTAGATCAAGATTGTATTGTACATTACTCTCTTCTCAAATTGTGAATGTAACATTAAAATAAGGCTTTGTTAACAACTATTGTGCTTAAAAGAAATTACTGTTTAACAACTTTAAATAATAGTCATAATTTAAGATAATTTTATATATAACATCAGTTGTGTGTGAATGATAATTTAGATAAAGATTATCCAAAATTATTTGATGTTTTTTAAATCAAATTTAAATGCTGTAATATAGAAATTTGTTTCTTATTCCTTTTCTGAGTTTTAAAAAAGACACTATTCTAACTTATATCATAAAGTAGAAACTCTCCAGCCTTTAAATATTAATAATTTCAAAGAACTCTGGTAAACCGTTGTCAACATAAGAAATGTTCAAACCTGTAGAGAATTTTTATGAGTTTATTTGAGCCAAACTGACGACATATGGCAGGAGCAAGATCTCAAGTGCTCTGGAGAAAAAGAGTTTTGCAGTTTATTTTATGCATTTGAAATTAAGGAGGGAACATACGGAAGATTACGTGGAGGTGGGAAAAAGCAAGGTGAGAATTAGATTACAGGAAAGTTAATAACATTATGTGCTCTCTCGAGGGTGGTTATTTTAAAGATGTGTTAACCTAGATGCACAGAAACAGTGGACAGGGCTTACTTAAGGAAAAGATAAACCTTTTATAAAAAGGATATGCCTGAGGCATGACTACCCACCCTGACCTGTCTAGTTAAGGATTTATGATCAGGTCACCCTATGAGGTTACTTTCTATAGAACCTATTTTTTCATCCACAGTTCCCACTGTGCAACCTATCTGATTTACACAAGGACATTTGTAGGAATCACACTGGGTATACCACAGAAGAGACACAGTTTTACAAATGATGAATGCTTCTCTTATCTTGAGTGATTTATCTTAATACTACCCAAGATGATACAATAGCTTTAGGGCAAATGAAATGTCCTTGATCTCTGTCCTCAATGTTGCCTTAAACAGAGATAATGTTGATTGTTTTGACTTCCTGTTTGGTCTTAAAAACTAGTAATTTAATTAAATATGAAGAATGGAACCAGGGGAAAGAAATCAATATTGCAAGCAGAAATTTTAAAAATAGGAAAGCTAGGATTAGAACTGGGTGTGAGGCAAAAAGACACAATCTCTGAAGGTTTGGAAGCTTAGGAATTTTCTCCTTGGATTTTGGATTAAATTTTACTGCAGAAACACGAGGGATTTTCCCCCCCATTACAGTAGTATGCATTTATTATATTAACTCAGTGACTAAAAATCACAAAATTATAATAAATAGTTTTTCAAATTTCAGAGACAATAAATCCTGAAAAAAGAAATACCATACAATGAAAATATGTAATGTTTGATTATCTAATCATTGAAGCCTTCTTAACATGAAAAGGTTAATGGGGGCCGGCCCAGTGGCGCGATGGTTGGGAACTGGCTTGGGACGATAGAGGGCCCCGGTTCGGATCCCACATATGAGGGCCAGTGACACTGCCCTCTGCAGCTGAGATGCTGAACAACAGCTCAA
>NW_017731736.1:1537389-1543464 GCF_001890085.2 Hipposideros armiger | reverse complement strand
TTTTGTAAGACTTAGTTTCTTCATCCCTAAAATTGAAGTAACAATAATATTTACTTCCTTGGGTTGTCATGAAGAAAATCCTTAAGAAGTGCTAACATAGTTCCTGAGTGCCTGGCTTATTAAAAGTGCTCAACAAATGTCAGTTCTTAAACTACTGTTGGAAGAATCTAATTGCATTACAGGATCGGCACTACAATTAACAGTACATTGTGGTGAATGCCCTTCCCTGTCACCTTAGGTGAGTGCATAGAAACAAAGGAACCTGGAGGCCAGAAACATAGCAAGTGAATTGTTGGATCAGGGAGGGACCTAACTCCTGTATCCTACTTGGAGAGCTTCCAGGCACGGGAAGAGGAAGGTCCTGGAGGTACCTGTGCTGGAACAACCCATGGCCACGTTGATTTGAAACAAAAAGAGGAAGTTAGAAAAGAGCTGGGGTGGGGAGAGCTGGGGCAGAGGTGAAGAGCACTGTAGAGTTTCACCTCAAGACCCAAGGAGAAAGAGCCTGTCTGCCTTTCAGCCCTCTGCCTTCCATAGGTGGAGACTTTTCCTCTTTGTACTGCATGGTCTTCTGTGTTTTGCTTGCTGTCTTCCTTCCCAACTGCATCACTCACCACTTCCCTTTTTAGCACTAATGTACAGTCACTTCACACCGCTGCCACTTAAGGTACCCTCACCCTCCCACCTCTACATGTATTTTCCCTCCCCTCTTTCCACACTTTTTCTGCTCATACACTTCTACGCATCTTTCCAGACTCCTTTCCTAATCTTTTCATGTTGAGAATGACACATCCTCTTTTATGCCTTCAAAATTCTTGTATTCCTCAACAACTATAACACCTTTCAATATATAAAATTTATTAATTTATAGATTTATTTCCAACAGAATTATTTTAGAGTTTTAACTTCATGCCTCCATTCACTTGCCATTAGCACTTCCCTCATCTGTAAATCTCTCCTCTCACTTCTCAACTTTCCAAATCTTACCCAAATATTAAAAGTCACTTCAAATTCCTCGTCACCTCATCCCATCACATGCTGTCTGTCTTCTGGACTTCTTTTGTCCTTCAGTTATTCTATCAGTCATTTAGAAATTAAATCCTGAAATAACTTCTACTTGTTAAATTTTTATATAACTTTTCCTGTGCCTCTGTGAAATCTTTTCTGCTGTATTACATTCTTCATTGTTGTAGTTCTCAACAACCAGCCACGTTCAAAAAATCTCCAGCCTGCTCTGTCTTTGTCCTCATTTACCTCCATGCTATCTCTCTTCTGAAACACTCTAGCTCCTCAGACTCCCCATAGTCCCTTTCACTAGGTCTATAGAATGTCAGTGATATTACTAGTAACTCCTTTCATCTCCTTTACTTCCAAGAAAATCAGAAATTCGAACCTGAATATTCCCAGATAAATCTACCTTATATATCTCTGGTGAGTTGCGGAAGGTGCCCGTTTTCTGTTCCCACCTAGAGGTCAGAAAGAGGGGACGAAATTATCAGTCTATTTCCACTTCCACCTCCATTCCCATAGCCTCCTTACCTTGACGTCTCTGTTATTCTTGAATGTGACCCTCTTCCTTGTCTCACTGATGTCGTTTACTGCCCTGAGAGTCCCTAACGCAATCCTGCTTCAGATGTTTATTCTCAATTCCATCTCAAACTTGTCATGATCCTGGGCTATATCAGTGCCCACACAAATGGTTTAATCAAACTCCTGACCTCTTTTACTTAGAAGACCTTCATCTCACTTTACTGATTAGCCTCTATTGCCATTACCAAGAAGTTGTTTATCTTTAAAATTTTTCAGTTCTAAAATTTTCTTCTCTGCTCTAATATTTATTTTTAGGCATGTCCATATTTCCATGAGTGCCAAACATTCTTACTATCTATTAATCAATGAAGAAACATTGTTATTATTGATACTGTGGTTGGATACTGTTGGATTTGTAAAATTGTAAATCTGAAAGTCTACAGACTTCTGCAGAAGTGTTGGGAAGTTTATCTTTAGCAATGCCGTGACATTTTGTACTTCACTAGTTCCTCTTACTCTCACACTATTCCTTGATGGTTTAATTCAGTTCATGTTAGGAATTCTCTACTTGTGGAGATTTTACTTCCTCCACCATTTATCAAAAACTACAATACTTTGCATACATTAAGTGCTTTTGTTGAGTGAAACAGTGAGCAGCTTAGTACATTAAAAAGAGCACAATCTCTGATGTTGGAAGATCCAAGTTACCATTTACTTGTTAGCTGATGCAGGACCTTGTATGGAAATTAATTCACTTAACTTAAGAAAGGTTCCTTTTTTCTTTTTTTAATTTTTATTGGGCCACAGTGTTTTTTCCAGGACCCAAGTCAAGTCATTGTCCTTCAATCTTAGTTGTAGAGGGTGCAGCTCAGCTCCAAGTCCAGTCGCCATTTTCAATCTAGTTGCGGGGATATGCAGCCCACTATCCCATGTGGGCATCAAACCAGCAACCTTGTTGTTCAGAGCACATGTTCTAACCAACTGAGCCACCCGGCTGCCCCTATGGAAGGTTTCTTTTTCCTTGTCTATAAAAAAAAAAAGAAAATAGTGCCTACTTTCCCTACATTTCATAGTTCTTACGAGGAGTAGACTAATCATTGTAAGATGACTTTAAGCATTGTAAAGAATATATAAATAAATTAATAAATGAATATATTTCAATCTGCTGATGGATGGCTTATTAACCTGTTTGGTAAACTATGGTTCTGATAGCTAATAATGTCTGTTAAATAATTATATCCTCATAATAACATTGTTAAACAAGGGCATCCAATGATTAGACTCAGAAAAGTATATCAATTATGAAAACTATGTTTTGTCAAGACAGAAGAGACACTTCTGGTAGGCAAAATTTTCTTTGCCCGTCAAATTACGTAATATTTCAGAAAGAACTCACGACATAGGATTTAGTTAACAGTTAAATTTTAGCCCAGTTTTCCCAGATGTCTTGAGTAGGTAAAAGCCTCATTAGTGGCAAGATTAATTTTTGGTTGGAAGTAACATTGGAGTAGTGGTATTGGTATTACATAGACAGATAAATTGTTACTAGTGGGGCAACTTGCCTACAAAGACTTTAGAGTTGGGTAAGAAAATGTTTTACTTTAGACATTGTTAAGAAAGTAAACAATTTCATGGAAACACAATTCAGCATTTTTTAACATCTCTGTGTTTGCTATATATGTTACATGTTTTAACAAATTTTGTGCTTTTAAGTATTTTTCAATGTTTCTTTATATACAAACTTTTATTATTGGATACATTTAAATGATAAGGCTATATATTACATTCTTAATTCTCCTAGTTCTTTGCTACTCATAGTGTGTCCCATGGATCAGCAATGACATCACCTAAGAACTTGCTAAAAATGCAGGATCTGAGGACATACCTCTGACCTTCTGCATCTATATCTGAATTTTAACAAGATGCCCTAGTGATTCATAAGCACATTAAAGTTTGAGAAGCACTGCCTTAGTTCACTGTTCTGTGAAAATAGCAAACAGTACAGGATTTCATTAGTAAAAATTTAAAGTTCTCCTTTCTACTCTCTTCTCATATGTCAGCGCATAGCTTTATAAATTGTGGTCATTATTAGAACTGTCTTTACCCTTCTACACATTTCCTATGTATATACAAATATAAAGGTATAATTCATAAATTTTCATAGTTTATAAACCTATGAAGTAGAAAGATAATTGGGGTGCAAAGTAGTTAAGGTATTTTTTAAAAATATATTCTAATAATGGATTATCTTAAATGAGCACTTACTTATTTTCAGGTACTCGTCTCTTTTTGCCTCTCAATCACATAGGAAATAGATCTGATGTTACTGATCTGATGGAACCATTGAGGCACAGTGACTTATCCAAGATAACACAGGGGGTTGATGAGAGATAAGATTTAAACTTTCAGTTTGACTCCAAAGCCTTCGTTTGAAACCATGACATTATACCACTTTACTCAGAATATGAGTTTCATTTTAGATATTCAGGGACTTATTTATAGACCACCAAAGAATTTAAAAGGGCATTTTTAAAATTACAAACACAAAATTAAGCATAGGTTCTATATTTCCAGTGCTATCATATATTCATACTAAACAAAAACTTCCTGAAAATAACTCAATTTTATTTCTGGGTGCCAAGGTACGATACCTAAGAACAGTTACTATGGATCCATTGTGAATCCTCTCTTAGGTTCCAAATGACGTGTGGTTTTCTAGAGAACAACAAAGATATTATTTACATTTCTCAGTAAGTTTCCTTCTGGAAGGTTAGCTCTTTGTGACACTATTAAAGGTCACTTTCCTAGAAGACTCACCATCCATACACCAAAATGTTCCTGAAAGAACTGTGACTAGCTTTGAATCTTCATGTTCCGAGTTACTGATAGTATCATACAAAATAAGTCCTTCAAAGAGTGCTTGATTCTGGACCAGAATACATAGCAACAATATGTATAACCTTCATAATAAAGTTTACCTCTTAACTCATAGCAATTTTCCAAAATCAATATCTATTGCTAATGATATTTCCTTTCATTTTTATGCTAATTAGTTGTCTAACAAGTATGACTCCAAGAAAGAAATAATTTTTCCAATATCAAAAAACTGGAAAACAAAGAAGCTTTCTACTTAGTTTTCCCTTTTCTAACCTGTTTCTACTTTCATTTGTTTAGAGATTTTGTTGGATTTTTTGAAACACAGTTGTGTAATATCACTAGAGTGGCCATGCCTTGGTGTGCCTAAAGTAGTCCTGTTTTATTTCTGTTGTTCTATTAGAATTATTAAGAGCAGACTCTTTCATTATCATGAATGTTCATTGTTGGATGGTAAGTTATATGTTCACCCTAAATATGGCTCTATTACATCAGAAAATTAGTATCAGGTAATAATCTTATTTTTTCATTACTCATGAGGCAAAGGACCATCTGACTATAAATGGTTTAAATATGTGTTTCAAATATGAGCTTTGTTTTAGTGGCTGGAACTGGCTAACTTTTTATTAATTAATTAATTTATTTATTTATTTGGGGAATTGGGGGAGGGGAACAGTGTTGGGGAATTAGGGAAGGGGACCAGCCAAGTTGTTGTTCTTCAGCCTTAGTTGTGGAGGGTGCCAGTCGCCATCTGGCTGCCCGTCAGCAACTCATGGCCTCTAAGCTCAAGGTGCTGTGTTCAATCTTTGTTGAGAGTGGACGTAGCCAATATCCCATGTGGGAGTCAAACCCAGAAGCCTCGTTGTTAAGAGCACATGCTCTATCCACTGAGCCATCCATGTGGCAGCTCAGTTCAAGGTGCCACGTTCAGTCTTAGTTGCAGACGGGCATAGCCCACCATCAAACAGGCAGTCTTATTGTTAGGAGCACGTGTTCTCTCCAGCTGAACCATCCTGCCACCTGTTGGCAGCTCAGCTGCAGCTCATCTCCAGCGCAGCGTCACTGGCCCATGTGGGAATTAAACCGGTGGCCTGCTGCTCAGAGCTCACGCTCTTAAGCTAACTCTTAACCAACTGAGCCACTCAGCCAGCCCAGAACTGACCAACTTTAACTGATAAAAGCAAATGAAAAATATTAGGATAAAGCAAGTATCTTTAGGCTTAAATTTGCAGGACATGGCATTGTACAAATCTACAATGAACACATAAAACCATGATTACTCAAATTATAGTGAACAGTTATATTTTACAATGATGAGAATGATTTATTTTAAATATATACTTAATTATCTATCATCAATACCAAATTCAAAGTGGAGATAGATACTTATCCATAGGGGATTGTAGATAGAAAATTTTGGATTTTGGGATCATGAGAATTTCCACAGTGGATACAAGTTCTTTAAGAGATAGCTTGTCTTATGATGAAAATTAGACACTTTAAAAAGGCTTGGGCTGGCCGAGTGATGCGATGGTTAGGAGCTGGCTTGGGACGCCAGAGGGCCCCGGTTCGGGTCCCACACATGAGGGCCAGTGACACTGCCCTCCACAGCTAAGATGCTGAACAACAGCTCAACCTGGAGCTGGGCTGCCTTGAATCGCCAGCGACAGC
>NW_017731736.1:1531256-1534596 GCF_001890085.2 Hipposideros armiger | reverse complement strand
TAACAGATTCTATTAAAAAGTAATTGATTGGGGTTAATAGGTTTTACATAATGCTCTGACAGCATTTTTACTGAAGACTCTGAAAGAGCAAGATGCTTTCAAATAGATTTAAAGAACAAAGACATTTTCAAGTAAAATTAAATGCCAGTACTCAGTGGATTTCAGTTTATTACCAACTTTATAAATCTGATGATTTATGAGTAAGAGAAAAAGGTGTTTTCTTTATAAATTTTATTTGAATATTGATGCTTCTCTATCTCACTGACAAAACCATATTACTACTTCAAGGATCAAATGTTTTATTTTAGAGTACGAGTGAATAAAAATTTTGGTAAGAAATTGGTATTTTTAAGTACTATAAACATTAAACAAAATAGCTAAGAATAATATTTATGTTAGGTAGCAAGAAAATGATAACAATAAAAATATTATTTCTCAAATGATATGCTCTTTTGTTGGAAAATGAAGGATTTTTTTTTCATTAAACAAATTTTATTATAAGACCTAACTTTATTTTGTCCTATGTAACTTTATTTTACATAGGCCTTGACAACCATGAAGCTTTTCATCTTTACCTGCCTCGTGGTAGTTGCTTTTGCCAGGCCTGTGAGTACAGTAAAAATTTATAAGGTTCTAGATTCTTTTTAGAAATGACTGGATATCTCATCAAACACAAGATACTGAGAATAATAATCTTAAAACATTGGATGATTTCTAATGAGCTATTGAAGCCTTGATATTAAAACTGTGGTAATGTTTCACATTTTGATCATCATTATGTAGTCCTCTCAAAGCCTTAACTCCAAGTAAAATATCAGACTACAAATATAAGCATCTCAAAATAAAAAATAAAATAAAAAGTAAAAAAAAGAAGATATTGTACAATGTAATAAATAGCATCTAAGAATGTGATTAGGCTTTTCCCTGGGTCCATTATAGAATTAGCATAATTTTAGACATAGACATCCCATATTTCCTTACCAAATAAAACATCAACCCACATGTACCAATGTATTCTGCTTTGGGACTAAAGTCAAACCCATCTCATTTGATATAGCTTGTGTCAACCAATTTTTTCCCCCCAAGGTATAGAAAACTGGGCTGACTCTGCTGATTCAGCAATCAAGTTATTGTGGCCACTGTAGACAGTGAAACTAGATAATGTAAATTAAATAGTATTTCTTTTTTTAAAAAAACAATTATTTAGACAGTTATGTAAAGCAAAAATTTATTCTGTTCTCTTGTGATCTGTAGCTAATGAAGGTGAGAATAATATGTAAATAGGGATCTAACTAGAAAACAATTCAGATAAAATAGTGATCTGGGATATAGGGACATTGAAACTATCTCATACAGAAACAAAAGTGAAATGCTGAGATAGTCTATTGTTCACATTGATGAGACTCTTATTCTCTAAATCTNGCAATGATGTTGCCAACTTGGGCCAGTGGGGCGACGTCCTCCACAACTAGACTGAGGAACAAAACGACAGCGGCTTGTCTGTTCCCCTTCCCCTGGTTCCCCGGCACTGTTCCCATCCCCCCAGTTCCCCAATAAAAATCTTTAAAAAAGAAAAAAAGGCTTATTGCTCCTCTTTGATTACAAGACTTATTCTTATCAAATCTAAGTACCCTTGTCTTAGTATGGCACCCAGTCTCAGCTGTTCAAAGGTACTCCAGAGGCCCTGTTCAAATCTCTAGTTTTGGATTATCAAAATATCAAAAATAAGCATATAAAAATTATTTGCTTTCTTTGTATTAATTACCTACCATAGGGTTAGGCTAGGGATTTTGTCTTGCTCCACTTTTTTATTCCCACTAATTTGTCCAGTTTCTTCACCATTGTGAATAAACAAGTGAATAAAAGAATGAATCACAAATGAGGATACAGTAGCTTTCCACAAATTACAGTAAATTTTCATATATAGTGTGATTCTGAGTTATGAATAAAATAAGTCAATTGTCCTGGATATGCCCTTGGGAAAAAAAAAGCAAAGTATTTTAGTGTAGTTGAGAATGTTTGTCCTCAGCCCTTTGAATGAATCAGAGTAACTAGGAAATACTAATAAGTTGTTAAAATTGATGTGGTGCAGTCAGCAAAAGAAGATACTGTCTAAAGAGAATTTTAACATGGAAAACCACAATCTCCTCTGATCCCCAATGTGGAGACCTAGAACCACCCTGGAATTTCTTTTAACCCAGAATAATATTCCTGTCATATGATTGTGAATAGGCTGTAAAAATCATATTTGTGAGTTTGGTTTTTTTTTTAATATACAATATGTTTTTTTTCTTGTAAGAAAGCAGTCACAGTCAACTATTATACAATAATTTTTAAAACTCTATGTATGGATATTTTCTTCAGCATGTGTTTTCTATGATGTACAATGATAGTTAATTCTAGGAGTAGAATTGGGGATTGAAACAAGGGATTTTCATGTTTTTCCTTTATTTACTTTAAAATATGGAAATTAGAAACAGGTACGGTTGATTTTTTTTGCAACATTTTAAAATTACTATTCTTGAATAATTATTACTTTAATTAAACAATCCACTAACTAGATTAACAAATGCTATTACAACTAGTGCACCCAACAAAGCAAACAAAAATTATTACCTGGTGTAGTTAAATTACCACCAAAATTTATAGGACAATTTTTTTTGGGGGGTGGGAGGGCAGAGAGATCAGAGTACATACAATGTGAGTTACCCCATAAAGTAAATAATTATAACAAATAATAGAGGACATATTAAGTTTTAAAAGGTGAAATAAATGATGAGCTCTTCTCTTGGTTTAGTATGTTGATAAAAATTGATAATTTTTAAAGACCCCATTTTGTCCCAAGGATTTCCCTCATAGGCATTGAAATTTTCAGAAGCTATAAAGAGAATTTTATTGATACATTAGTCTTTTCAATTGTTCATTTAACATAAAATAATAATCCCATAAAAACCATAAATCTAGAAATTTTTGTATTTTAATTTTGAATAGTGCCATCCCATTTCCTGTTTAATATGTATTGTAATATGAATCATTCTTTTGTTGAAAACTTTCCTCAGAAATGTCTGCAAGAGGACTTGGACAGAAAATTAATTTCCTTTTTGAGAGAATTCTTAGAATTTAAATAAACCTGTTGGTTGCACTGAAACCACAAAATTAGCATTTTGCTAATCATTAGGTTTAAATAGCTGTGAAGCAAAGAGATTTTCCATCACCTTGATCATCAACTCAACTAGCTTCTTCTTCCCAGTCTTGAGTTCAAGGTACTGCGTTTACATAAGGCAAAATTACTTTGATTTTACATTGTCTAATCTTTCATTCACTCTTTATTAAGATGCAT
>NW_017731736.1:1525702-1526969 GCF_001890085.2 Hipposideros armiger | reverse complement strand
AACTAAGACAGATATCTCTTAATTCCAAGGGAAAAAACATATCAATAATTGGGACAGATTTAGCTGGATAACTAAACCAACACTAATATTTTGAACTTAAATTCTATGGATAATGCCACTACTCTCTGTATTGCTGTGGTCATGAAAAAATTGAACACTGCATACTAGATGGAGAAAATCCACCTGGCTTTAGTATTTATACACCATTGAATCAGTGCTTTGTGCATTTTTATTTACCGCGTGATCTTTAATCAAATGTTGCTGTTTAACATCTAAAGACCAGGTTAAAAATAAAAAGAAGTTAGGCTGGTTAAAGAAAAATGTAAGATTATTTACATTGATTTACCACAACATGTAAGAATTGAAAATAAGTTTTAGTAAACTCTGAAATGCAAATTAGGAAAGTAAGTCCTTTGGTTAGCTCAGGCCAAAGTAGTTAGGCTTTTTTGTTTCCCTTATTATTTGGCTATTGCCTTAATTTTCTATTTTCATCGGCATCTATTTCATTTGGTAATTATTATTTTACATTTGACTATTTGTCATGAAAAAGAAAGTTAATTGTCTTTTATTTTTCTAAGAACTATGTCACGAATGACTGAAGTAAGACACCTTTATTGTAATAAACTCTACAGTTATATATCATATGTAGTATATGCTGTATGCTTTATTTTAAGAAAGCTGTCTTCTCAAATTGAGCATTTTAAACAGGGCTTTTATACCCAAGAATGTACATTGTTGTGCTAAAGTTAAAGTTGGAAGTAGAAATTTGTCATTTAAATAATAATCAGTGAAAACATTGATTATTTATTAAAATAAAGAGTAAAAGGCAAAATGTGCATAAATGTTTAAAAATGAAATATGAGACTCCAACAAAACCTTGGCTTTGTCATCCCAGGGTATGATGTCACTCTCTTCTGTGTTGAGGGTAGTTCTTGGGCAGAAAGAATCTATTGCAGCAATTACCTAGGATCAATGGGCTGTACTACCTAGTTTAAAAATATAGAAAAGGGGATCAAACATGTGGTGAGAGAAGGAGACTTGACTTTGGGTGGTGAACACACAACGCAATATACAGATGATGTATTATAGAATTATACACTTAAAACCTATGTAATTTTACTAACCATTGTCACCCTAATAAATTTAATAAAAATATAAAAAATTAATTGTAATATTTAACAAATATTAATACTAAAATAAATAATATTATGGAATAATTGCTTAGCCAGATATTATAGACTAACATGTATTTTTTTATTTTTTATTA
>NW_017731736.1:1521317-1523310 GCF_001890085.2 Hipposideros armiger | reverse complement strand
CAACCCAGTAAGAAAGCATGGACTAGTTTTATTCTTTTTTTTTTTCAATTCTAAAAGTTCCTGGGTCAGTAACACTGTGTGCCTTTTCTTTTCTTTTCTTTTTTCTCCCTTAGCAAAAGATAGCTAGCAGCGGTTCTTCAAGTGAGGTAAATGATTTTGATGTTAATTCAATGTCTCAATTAGTTAGAAAATGTTTATGAAAGCTTTTTGTGCCATGAAGGTGATATATCTTATAAGATCTCATTATACAAGGAACTATGCATTTAGCTCTATCCTAATTTTAACACACATGAATGTCATCCCAAAAGACATAAGAAAGCAACTATTCATCAGAGACAAAATTACAGAATTATTTCTGGGAAAACCATGCATCTGGCCATCTGGCCATGAATCTGCTCAACCATTTTGTTTCTCTTGTTATTTTGTCTTTCCCAGATTTTAGTAGAGCTTGATCTTGTCATTAAAAATTACATTAATGGCTATGCTTCTAAATCAATGATGTAAACATGTTATATACTGTATAGAAATCAACCAATTCTAAGCTAAGATGTTCAAATCCTCTGTCCCTTGTTAACGTACAAGGGGAAAAAAAGATAGGCTTGGAAGGTGATGGGGTCCTTCCTTTGAGATGAGACCCTCATTCAAGTTACAAAATAAAACAAACATTATGAATAACTTCCCTAGTGAAAGCTGTAAGAAGAGAAAAGGCAATCTTGAATATAACATACACCTCAAATTATTCACTTTGTTCCTGTTATCCAGGAATTTGTTGCTAAAATTAGTTTGCCACAGTTATTTAGCAATAGTGTTTGGTTAATAGCAATCTTAACCTTAAATGTAAATTAGTAAATCATAAAATTAAAACTGCATGTTTTTATGTTTTTAAAGGAAGTTGTTCCTGCTAACACTGAGGTGAGATATATTTGCTAAATTTAAAATGTATTAATATTATTCAGGATATATTGCATATATATATATATATATATATATATATATATATATATATATATATATATATATATTGCTTTTTTAGCAGAAACACATTCCAAGGGAAGATGTACTCAACCAACACTATCTGGTAAAATTTCATTAAAACTTTATCAAAGGCAAATGTACCAAGAAATAAATAAGAATGTTGTATTGAAAAATTATTTTTTTCAATAGCTGCTAAACTTTAATCCATACTAAGCAGTCTGACATACTCTAGCTGTTTACTGACCCGCTTCTGAAAATAAAACTAAATACTTTTTTTTAAATCCCAGGTATTTAATTCATGCTTTCAGTTGAATATTTGTATTTTATAGTCTGTTTTTAGATCTGAATAGCATAATATTTAAATGTCAGTCTACAGATTTGGCCAGATTTGAGTTTGACTCTGAGCTCTGCCTTTTACCAAAATGTGATATTAGACTATAAGCCTATAACCTAAATTCTAAAATGACAATGATAATAATAAATATTAAATTATGTAAAGCAATTAATACAATTCATAGCACAAAGTAAATGTCCAATAAGCATGGCTAGTAGCAGAACTTCATCATTTTTGGCTGAGTTCATCTAGTATTCTGATTTAACTTGACCAAAGTTAAATCTTCATAGTCAGGAAGTAAAACTGAAATTTTCAATTTTCCTAGTTATTCTGACATAAGATACACTGTAAGTAAAATTACCTGAATACTCATTTATATCTACATTGTATTTTATGTTAAACATAAGTTAAAAAAATTATTTTTTTAACGTTGTAAAAAGGAATAATTGAATTCTTCCAAATTATTTGTGGTAGAAATAACACTAAAGTACGATTAATAGTTCTTTATGCCTGGGAGAGAAAGAACACTGTATAATTCCAGCTTTAACACCTGAAAATGATGGGATTGGACTGAATGGTGTCCAAGCAATTGAGGATATTTTTCCTTTTTAAATAGGAACAGCTGAACAAATACAACCAACTCCAGCTGGTAATATTTTATTTTATTTATTTATTTATTTATTT
>NW_017731736.1:1517989-1519327 GCF_001890085.2 Hipposideros armiger | reverse complement strand
TATAATGTAAAGCTTAAATGTTTGTTTTTAAATAGCTTCACACTTTTGAAGAGATTTATTTCTTCTCAAGCAGTTATTTCTCACTCCCAACTTTATGAAATGATTTCTATTAGTCAGTGTAAGAGGTGAGAACCACTTGTCATTACTCTTTGGAATGGGAGCTATTTTATTCTGTCTGCCTCGGCTGATGTGGGCATCACACTTATACTCATAAGGACTATGATGTGTTAATCTCACTGGTTAAATTAATTTCTCTTTTAATATTTTCTTTAATTTTACATCTTTATGTCCAAGATTTGATTCTTAAATTCAATTCCTATTTAGAAATCTTAAACTCAGTCATAATTATGCTCGCTTATGCAAAGCATATTGGAGATTTACTAGCTGACACGCTTTTCTTTTGTAGAAATAAATCACCTGAAAAGATACTGAATACCCCTGTCAAAATACTCTCTGATCCTCTGTTTTTTTATGTGTGAAATAAGTTTATCAGTAATACATAAGAGATGCTGCCCATTGATTCCACAGCATTTCTGGGGCTTCTGACTTCATTTTTAAGCACATAAATTACCAGTTACTATGGAATGTGTGCGGCCAAAACAAATCTGATACCTGTGAATAGTGAGACCAATTCCATAACAGTCATGGAGCCCTCAACCACTACTTACCATTTCGTGAATCTTATAAAGATTGTTGAGATTTTTCCATGTCTTAGAAGAAATTGTCTGTAAGTAATTCAAATGGCAAAATTGGTGTCAATTCCCAAATCTCCAACATGAAACATATTTTAAGTAGGTTGCTTTTTCCATCTTTGAAGTTTTAAAAGGTAACTATGATTCTCTTTGTCTTTTCAGAGACAGCCTATAGTGACTCAGGTAAATCAGTGTGTGTGTGTGTGTGTGTGTGTGTGTGTGTTTCAGTATTGTCCCAAAATACTGCCTATTAGCAGTCACTGTTTTTGTTTTGTTTTTGAGAAATTATTATACTAGTTGCTTCATGAACTAGGGCTATGCTAGTGTTTCATAGCTGTGGTTAAGTGTTGAACACTCCAGTGCTAGTTACAGCACTGCTGTGAAAGGTCAGATCTCAATTGCCAAAAGGAAATGAAACAATAATTCTATGTCTATCCCTGAGTGAAGATAGTTTCAGACCAACTTTTAAGTCAAGACAATCCCAATTGGCCACTCATGTCAAAATTTTACCTTTTATTATTCTATAGTACTGTGTAGTGGAAATAAGTTTTAAATTTAAGGTCTGACATCTAATCATATAACCTTGAGCAAATTATGTATTCTCTTTGCACTTTACTTTCTCATTTGTGAAAAATTAATAATAATT
>NW_017731736.1:1486867-1515279 GCF_001890085.2 Hipposideros armiger | reverse complement strand
TCCACTATTGGAGCTTCTAAGTGTGTATGTGTGTGTTTTCCCTCTCTAATGGTGGAAACTTCTCTTTGAACTGATCAAACTAAGGAAAATGATAAAACTCTGAACTATGTGGAAGCTCTTTCTTCTAATTGCTTACTGCAAAAAGTAAATACTTATCTAGCAATAAATTGTCTCTAAAACTGAAAAATCAGGAGCAATGGATATGTAACAGGAAAGCACAAACAGCATGAGCTTCACCTTAAGATGAAGAGAAAATGACTATTAAATATATCATAACATAATAGTGTCTATTCCCTCAAAAATATATAATATAATTAACCACATATTTCTATTTTTATTTACAGATGTGACTGAAAATTTCATTTTCTCAATTTCTCTTGTCTACTATGTAAAACCTTCCTACCCAAAGGCGTTGACTGTTATTTTAGAATAACAGGACACCCCCAAATTGAGGGCAATCTTTCTTCTTGAGTTCTTCACTCTACATTAGGTAGCATGCCATTATTTTCCTTAAGCTAAAATTTCCTAACAGTTTATTGTCTAAACTCCAGTTGTATCATGCCATTATAAAGGCCACTGACTCAGAGGGTGTTAGGGTGTTAAAGTCTTTACTAAATTTCTATTAAGGAAATTTTGTTTAAAAAGTCTTTAAATTGCTTCTTCTGTAAGTGCCACCATTTCAAATAATTGTGTGCAGTGACTGAGATTTTTTTCTTTTCAATAAATAACATTTTAAAGCATAATCCATATTTTCTGTCATTATTCCATTCAACAGTGTTTACACAATTCTCTAAGAGTCTTTATGTATGTAACATTTTGTTTTCATTAAATTTTTTATGATACTTTCAATCACATTTTAATGAAAAAATGTTAAAATGTCACTTCTGCTTGATGGTGAACTGGTTATAAACTGGGTCCAAGATCTTTCATTTGAAGTCAGCTGTTTATAGAATATTTTTCATGAGGACATGAAATATTTCCCAGAGAAGAAGAGCAATGTGGCAGTTGTGGGGACACTGGATATTTGAACAACCTTGTTATGCAATTTATTTATGTCATCAGGACCTGTTTGGACCCAACACATTTGATTATACCTGAGTTTATAGCTAGATGAATTAGAAACTATTTAAATGGTCATCTCAGCACACATGGTCATCTAGTATCCATAGTGGGCTGTTCAGTGTCCTCCAGAGCCAAACAAGGAACTATTTCTCAAAATGACAATAGTTATTTGCTCTGATATTCTCAAAGCCCCAGATGAGATTAACGTTTTAAAAAATTAAACTTACTGGGATGACAATGGTTAGTAAAATTACATAGCTTTCAAGTGTACAATTCTATAATACATTATCTATATGTCACATTGTGTGCTCACCAACCAGTCAGTTCTCCTTCCATCACCATATATTTGATCCCATTTACCTGCTTCTACCATCCCCCCTCACCCTTGTCCTTGAGATTTACTTTTCAACCCAATCTTTCATGATCCCTTAAGAACCATTGTATACACTAGGCCATAACATGCAAGTGAGAAATCCTCTTGTACCGTAGTCTAAACCATCTAGGTGGTCATTAGTTGCTCTGCATCTTACTGATTATATATATATATATATAATCAGTATATATATTTATATGTATATAAAATAAGTAAAATCAGTATATATGATTATAGTATATCACCCAAAAACTAATGTTTTGCCTTGAAAATCAAAAGAAAGCTCTTTAGCACTGGGTCTTCTGCTTTCTCTCAGTGTTAAGAAGTACAAGGTGAAACAATTTGTTTTTCAATCTAAGGAAGGTTTGTCAACATTCTCAGATTAGTGGATCTTCAGGAACTTAATGATGGGTGCAGGCCCCTGTGTCTTCATGAAATGTATCTCTCAGCTTCTGTCATCATGTCACTTCCCAAGGTATCAAGGGTACTTGATACGTCTTGTGTCTTGGAACCTATGGGAACAAACTCATCAACTTAATGAATGCATGATAAACAGTAGGATGATAAGACAGTTATGTCTCCTGCAAACTAAACTGTAGCGCAAGACTAGAGTAGACCTGTCCTTAAAACTGCCCAACGAGGTGTCCAATAAGGTGGAAATCTCTATTATGTAAGATGAATGCAAACCATTTCTGGTTGACTTTCTTATTTTTCTTTAGTTTTAAAGTCAGAATGGAGAAAAATGCATTTATCAGGTAACTAGCTATAAAGCAAGTATTAGAAAATTTTCTGTCACTTCATTTAAAATACCATCTGTGGTAGGTATTATCGACCACCTCATTAAATAATTTGCAATAATTCATTGCTGTTGTCCAAGAAGTTATTGCAACCATATTATATGCGGATCACTCAGGCAGGAGTGTTTGGGAGAACAGAGCGTGCACATGCCGCCTGAATCCCCCCCTCGCCCAAGGCCTGCAGTGAGCTCCTGGCTGCATCGGTGGCCCTTCTCTGCTCTTCCTCTGCCTGCCGTCCCTGTTCACCCCAATTCACCCACCTTTAGATATATCGATGTGAAGATCTCGCAGACATTTTTGTGTGTAGTACAGGGAATCTTTGTTAAATTATAGCTGTTCAACTTGTAACTTTAATGGGAGAGGTCAAGGGGGACCCCTCATACCTCGTTTCTGATGTCACTTCAAAAGCAAATGAGGAAATCGAATAATAATATAATTTACTAACCTTGAATCTTTAGGTCTTTAACAGTTGCCAAAATTCCCACAGATATGCAAAATTATTACTTAGTTATAGAAAGAAACACAAGAATAATTTCTATTCAGTATTTTTTTGGCCATCTTACTCCATACACCAAGGCGGTAGTATGGAAATTAGACCAGTTTCTAAGTATATCCATTTAAAGTATGCACTCTAACTGAAGACTTACCATGAATGGTTTAGACTATTACTAGCTTTAAAAGGAGGAAAACTCGGGGCCGGCCGAGTGGCTCAGTTGGTTAAGAGCTCACTCAAGAGTATGAGCTCTGAGCAACTAGCGGTTCAATGCCCTGCCCGAGCTGAGCTGCCGCTGAGCTGCCAACAGGTGGCAGGATGGCTCAGCTAAAAATAAAAAAATTAAAAAAAATTAAAAAAAAGGAGGAAAACTCTATGGCAACACCAATTATTAATTGACTCAAAAAAATCCCAATATGAACAACAGATGATCACATTATCCTCCATTTCAAGTAATGAGTGGTAAGACACAGAAGGGATCACAGAGTCGGTAAGATCAGATAGCTCCTTTTCTCCAGGTAAATGCCCCAAAACTCATATGTTGAAGAAAAGGACCAGGGATGGTAATATGATGTTATAGTAGGATTCTTTTAATAGAGTTTTGGCTTGTCCTTTATTCAAAGCATATAGATTCATAAACAAATTCTTATTTGGAAACTGGGGGTAGGGTAGATCATCACTCTATCTGATGATAGTTTTAGCCAGACTTCTGTTCACAAGACATATTCTGTTCACCAGAATATTTTTATATATCAAAATCTTCCTGATGAGGCTGCCATTAAATTTTTCCTAGGGGAAAAATGGTTAGCCTCACACAGAGATCAGTTCTGGTTTATTATTTCCCATTAAATAATTACCCTTCCACTATATATCTCTGGAAATTTTAGTTATCACTTTGCTTCAGGAGTTTACCTGCTATCACTTGGTTTGGTGACATTAGGCTCTTTCCACCTTCACTGGGGTCAGAAATGAAATTTCAAATACTATGTGCCTCCGACTAGAGCTCTCAGTCAACTGTGGGTAAGCAGAAAATACTTTTATAAAAGTCTATTCTTCATGGAAAGGATTAAAGGATAGTCATCTATGCTTTGTCTGTAGACATGGAGAAGTGATGCATCATTAGAATTAAGCATATTTATCTACAGATACTTATTAGTGTTTCCTTTTTCATTATGGTTACCAAACTGCCTTCTAGAGACCAACAGGTAACACAAGTGAGTTAAAAAATGTTTGCAAAAAAATGATGCTGATAGTGACCTGAAGAATATATGAGGTCTAATAATTAAGTTCACAAACTTGTTCCAATGACATTGCTAACCTTTTTTGATATCAGAGGGGTTATTCAGTATGAATTTGTACCCATTGGACAAACAGTTAGCCAAGTTTACTATTTGGAAGTGCTGAAAAGGCTGCATGAAAAAGTTAGATAACCTGAACTTCTCACTAGCAATTTATGGCTCTTGCATTATGACAATGCACCAGCTCACATAGCACTGTCTGTGAGGGAGTTTTTAGCCAGTAAGCAAATAACTTATTGGAACACCCTCCCTGCTCAACTAATCTGGCCCCAATGACTTCTTTCTTTACCCAAAGATAAAGTAAATATTGAAAGAAGAAATTTTAATGACATTCAGGACATGAAGTACAACATGACGACAGCTCTGATGGCCATTCCAGAAAGAATTCCAAAATTGCTATGAGTGGTGGACTAGCCACTGGCATTAGTACAGAGCTTCCCAAGGGGAGTACTTTGAAGGTGACCATAATGATATTCAGCAGTGAGGTATGTAGCACTTTTTTAAGGATGTGTTTGTGAACTTAATTGCCAGAACTCGTATATGTCTTCTTCTTCCACTATTCTTTCCAATTTATTGTTGCCATGCAGAAATACACATAAGTGAGACCAGATATTGGGACTCATAGGAGGAACTAGAAATATGTTTTGGTGTGTAAAATCTGAGTTTTGAATATGGTCCAAGTTTTTAAAATACAAAATGCACATTCCCCTTCTCTTTGTTGGCCAGATTTAGCCCCTAAGACACTAGTCTATAAATTCTGCTGTACATTAAAGAAAGAACTTTCTAGATTTTTAAATCCTTACTTCCAGCCCATATCAAGGTTGAATCCTGGTTATAGTGAAGCAAAAGCGAGCAGTGGGAAATTAAAGTAACCAATATCTATTGTGAGCGAAGAAAACATGATTTTACCATAAAAAAAGAGGCACATTGAGAGGTTCAGAAGTATTTGGGAGTTGAGGGTTCTTTAAATCTTCTGTATCTTCCAATATATTTTATTCCCCCCCAATAATTGGGACTCTACTTTCCTAAATTTCACATGAGATCTATCAAGTTTGTGAATTTCTGTCATTTTAATGGCTATAGATTGAATGTTTCTGTCTACCTTAAATTCATATGTTAAAAGTTTAATCCCAAATGTGATGGTATTCATAGATATTTTTGGAGGCAATTAGGTCATAAGGGTGGAACCCTCATGAGTGTGATAAGTGCCCTTACAATAAAAGATGTGAGAGAAATAATTTCTCTCTCTCTCTCTCTCTCTCTCTCTCTCTCTCTCTCTCTCTCTGTCTTTCTGCCATGTGAGTATCTACCAAGAAGATGGCCATCTGCAAGCCAGTAAGAGAGCATTCACCAGACAGAATCTTTTGGCACCTTGACCTTGGACTCCCAGCCTCCAGAACTGTGATAAATAAATATTTGTTGTTTAAGATATTCAGCCTATGATATTTTGTTATGGAAGCCTGAAGTGACTAAAACATTAATTGTGTACTTCAAAAACCAACCTTGGATTTTTTTTCCTTCAAAAACTTAAGCTGTGTGGCCATAAGCAGTGAAAGATCATAACATAAGAATTAGATTCTATTCTGTCAGGAATCTTATAGTGCCAAGTGATGTAAATAAATATGATCTCAAATTAGGTCTGAAAACAAGAAAGGAATTTATTAGTTCATGCAACTGAAAATTCAAGAGTGAAGTGCAGTTGAATTTAGGAACTTAAAGGTGGCCATTAACCTTTTTGATTATCCTTTATCATCACATCTCTTTGGACTAATTTAATTTGCAGGTGATAGGAAAGATAGCTTGCTCACGTCTCAGGGCTTTACGTTCATTCAGGTCCTAATCCCAGAGGAAGTGACTGCACTGCAGCTTCCTTGGGCCATGCTTCAATAGAAGAATGCTCTATGGCTCTGTTTGGATCACGGACCTCTTTCCTTGGATAATGGATTGTGGTATCATGATATTCCTGGACTGCATATATGCTCATTTCTTTATCCATGAGTCATTAAAGTCTTTTTCCTACATATTAAGATACATTAAATAATTGTAGAACTTCAAAATTAAATCTTTTACATTATTTGAGCTTTCACCATTTTTCAAAAATTTCTTCTTTGGGGAATAATTTTCAATGTCTTTCCATTTGCAAGTTTTGTTTTTAATAATTTCAGTAAAGCAGCTTTTTGTTTTTGGTTTCTCTACTTGTTAAAAAATTTGATCAAAGATTTTCAACTGATTTTTGAACAAAATGTAAACAAAATCTGTATTACTCAATATATTAACTTGCTAAGGCTGCTACAACAAAGTACCAGAACTTGGGTGCTTAAAACAACAGAAATTTATTATCTTATAGCCTGGAGGCTAGAAGTCTGAAATCAATGGGTTGATAAGGCCATGCTTCTTCTAAAGCCTATCAAGATCCTTCCCTGATTCTTCCTACCTTCTGTTGGTTGCTGGCAAACCTTGGCATTCCTTAATTTGTGGCTGTACCTTGTAATGCATCACTCCAGTTTGTGCTTCTGTCTTCACATGGCCATCTTTCCTCTGTGTAGGTATGTGTTCAAATTTCCCTTTTCTTATAAGGACAACAGTCATTGGACTTAGGGCTCAGTCTAATCCAGTATGACCACATTTTAACTTGATTCCATCTACAAGGAGATAGAATCAAGTGTTCAAATGTAGAAGTTGGTCGAGGGATAATTTATCACAATGAAACAATTACTCTATAGTCAGAGACAATGACTATCAGAGCGTTATGTAAGTCAGGTTCTTGGACATTACTGGCTAAAGCCACATAACCCAGCTCATTCTGATTGCTGTACTAGCTTTTGCTGTTCTGATATAAGTGGAATCAGTAATGTTGGAGCAACAGAGAACACTTATCATGTACTGCACAGTGCACTAATCACATTAAAACTTCAGTAAAATCCTTTGAATCAACGATTTTATAGATGTGGAAATTGAAGCTCTAAAACTAACTTTCAAAGCACCACTTAGCAACTATGTTGCAAAGCTGTGAATCAGATTTCACATTTGAAGCTTGTTTTCCTAGGGTGACCATTAAATTTTACATTCGATGCTCCGTACTTTTGTGAGCGAAAGGCACAAGTGTAATAGTTTAACTGGGCCAGTAAATGTAAAACCAACTTTCTAGTGCACACACGGTGTATGATCGCCCTATCTTTTTCCTCCACTTTTTTGATATCTTTTATTTAATTCAAAGCATTTAATTTAATTTAAATTCTTCCATGACAATTTTTAACAACAGTGATAATCTTAAATTAAAATTAAAGAGGCCAATTAGGTTTGAAAAATTATAATAAAGACAGGAAAACTTAAATATGCATAAAGGATTAATTTATTGAAATGACTGGTTAGGAAACAATAATGATAATAAGCACAATTCCAGAAAAGATTTTTATACATGTTTTTGATATGTTATGGTATTTCCAACTCAAAATTCAGCTTCTGTGGTATTCGTTGAATTAAAATTTGAAAAACAGAGGTTATGATCAAATTCAAATTAAGATGAATGTTATATAATACATAAAATAAAGAAATAAATTTTCAATTTTTTCATGTGGAGTCATTTAAAAATTATTAATTTTTGGTAACATGACACAAAGATTGAAAAGATGTCATATTTCCAGTCGCAGTCAATTCTGAGGAATAGAAAACAAATATAAAATTATTTATGTTATCTGATATAACTATTCATCTCTCCCCATTTGTAATTTTTATGTGACTAATTCATAAGGGATTTATTACAAATATACCATGCTCTGTTCTACCTTGCCTATAAATGTCTCCTAAAACCAAATAGCAGCTCACTTGAAATTGTTTTAGTGAAATGTCTAGTCTACCATGATCACAAAAATATTTGTATCTTAAGAATCTCAAAGCTATATTCCCATTTTTAATCCTCACACTTGGCCTAATTAATTTTATTTTGATCCATGAACTAAAGGACAATATGTAAATATTAAATGAGACACAAACAATTGAAGTTTATGGAACGTAAGGTAGAAATGTGAATGCAAGTTGATTTTTTTTAAAAAGCTCAAAATATTTACATGGAAATATAAGAAACTATTTTCATATTTTCCTAAAAATGATGATAATCACACAAAAGAATAGAGGCACTTGAAAGCAAACCAATCAAATATGTCAATAGCACATAATTAAAATTAAAATTATTTGAAACACCAAAGATATATAATTTCAGGTTAGTAAATAATAGTCAACTATTTAGATGTCAATGACACATTTATAATAAGTAAGTTGGTATATTGATGAAGCTTACCAAAAGTGAGAAGGGAATATTAACTTTGACATCCTCTTAGACCTAAAAAAAAAAAAGAAGAATAAATAAATAAATAATTCACTTTTTGGCAAGAATCCTTTTTCTAAAAATTCTATGAACAATGAAATAAGCCTCCCAATTGTTTGCCTCACATGTACATATATCAAAAAGAAGATATGAAATAAGGGATGTGGGGAATAGAGATGTGCATAAGGAAAACTTCAAAACTGTAGAAAATAATAAACCTTCTTTATTCCAAACCCACATTATCAAATTTAATTCTCTCTTTAGTGTGCCTTAGTCCTCTATATTCTCAACAGACCGATTAAATCAGAATCTCTGAAATAATTTTTTCCAAACACTCTACATAGAAAAAACAGAACAATTATATCTGAATCTCTGTGAGTAGGCATCCACATTGGGATTTGGAGGGAAAAAAGTTCTCTAAGTTATTCCATTGTGTAACCAGTGTTGAGAATCACTGATCTAAAACTATGTGTATTTTGGGTCCATTCATTATTCATTTATTGTTTTATCCTGGATCTCTCACTTCTTTTAGTACCATATATGCATCATGAATGAAGCAGCAGAGTTAGTAAATTTGGACTTACTTGTTGTAAGTTGAAAACTGGGGCAAGTGGTTGAGCCACAGGGTAGAACTGGTGGGCAGGGTCAAGCAGAGTCTCTTGGTACTGAAGGGCTTGGGCGGGTATATCTCCCTGGGGGTAAGCCATCATTTGCTGGGGAAGAGGCTGGACTTTGGGCTGAGTGAAGGGGAGCAGGGGCTGAGTAGGAAGCATGGGGGCCTGGAAAACAGGCTGGGGGACCTGGTGCATCACGGGCTGGAGCAGAGGCAAAGGAAAGTGTGGGGTTTTGACATGAGGGAGATTTGGGATTTGACGTTCAAAAAATGGCATAACTTTGCGCTTAGGAAAGGTGGTCTCCTTAGCTTTGAGAACTTCCATTATTTCAGGCTGAAGGTAAGGCAGCACCACAGCTGGCTGAGCAAGGGGAAGGACATTTTGTGGAAGGATAGCGTAAGGGATGGGCTCAGCATAAGGATAGACTAGAGGCTGTGGCTGAACAAAGGGTTGGGTTTTATCCTGGCGTTCATCCTGGGAAGAAGGAAAAAGAATCTTTGAGTCCATGATTCAGCTGTAATTGTCATTCATGATAATTAACTTCCTCTGTTTTGAACAATCATAACCGAGTGAAAAGAGAGAAAGAAAATATTTTACTTATGTTGGTTAAGAAATTATTTTGGTTCATGAGAAGACAAATGAGTTAAATACTCATTGAAGGATAGCTCATAAACTCCCTTCAGAGGTGGACACAGATCAAATGGGATTTCAAAACTTGTCTCTCTTTTTTCTGAGCTGTCTTCGATAGCTATAGCTGTACACTCTGGTATTCAACGTAATATGTTGATAATAGACCAAATTGTTTCTGTATAATGAAGGAAGACTTATTTTAAAAGACTTAGAAAAATAGCTCTAAGATTTATTTTTGTTTTAATGAAAAGTAAATATTAATTTGTGATTTAATTCAAGGAGTTACTCAACATCTGCCAACTTCTAGCACTACTTTCCTTGGTAGAAGGTAGTTATTGTGAGTCTTTAAAGAGGCATCGATTTGTAAATTCAATTTGACTTAGAAAAATATTTGGTGTAAGTTCTTAACAAACCAACCCCATGGATGAAACAAGGAAGCTGAACTATTACAATTAGATAAATATGTTACCACACATGTAGTTCAATTAAATAATGAATTTTATGTTGTCTAAGAAAATCTTTATTCTTAAGCAAGCTCTACTACTTAATAATTGTCTGATATTGTCACACAATAGTGTATTCAATTGTTCTGTACTGCACTTCTTTCATCTGTAATGGAAATTCTTTTATGAACAGCATGTATTCATAAATATTAATATAAGACCTACAAAATATTAATGTAAAGTCATTGAATATTTATAGTATGCTAGCTTAGCAACCTTAGGGAGTTTATGAATATTCTCAAATTACAGATGAAGAAACTGAAGTACAGAGAAACTTGGGCCCAATGTATGCAGCTAAAAAGTGATCAAATTAGAATTTGTGCCATATTGCTTTCCTATTCTCTTTCATCAACATATCCATCTTGAGAATAAGGGGAACCTAGTTCTCAACCTGGAAATGTTTCTAATAGCGTGCATTTATGGGAAACAGATACACCATCAGTAAAGTGAGCAAGTCAATAATAATTCTTAAGTATTTATTCTATACTCTGCAAATTGCTTATGAGTTTAAAAAATGCATTTATGTCTTGAAAACATATTTACTAAATCAAGGTTTTACTTTTTACACTGGTTTTTATTTTATTAACATCTTTAAACTGTGCATACACATATTTTGTATGCATTATATTTTATAATAATTTTAGAAATATACTCATCATGAACAAATTACCTCTCTTTGCTGCTGTTTCTCTTGTTCAGACTTCTCAGGTTTCTGCTAAAAAAACAAATCACATAAAAAGAAATGTTATTATCTGTAAAAATTAAATGTAGGAAATTTTGAAAATATGAACACTTATATATGAAGGTTTTACCTTGTTGATGTGTGAAATAGATTCCTTCAGAAAAATAAAAATGAAGTTAGATTAAGTTTTAATGAACGATTTTTATTTGTCAATATGAATCAGAAAAGGAAAGCATTTAATGGGTTAATGTGGACACATTTTTGATAATATCATGAAAAACAGGATAATTACTGAAACTTATATGTTGCACTGTTCTGCTTAAGCTTATTGTATAAAAGAAATATAGCTGAAGGTAGTCAAGACAGAAAAGAAAATTAGTGAACATAATACAAAAAGAGTCATTTAATAAGTGCTAATTTTTCTCTATCACTGTTTTCTTCTTTTAATAAATAATCTCTAATACCCCATCTGACTCTAAAAGAACAATATTAATAATACATTATAGTAACCATTGATAAATTCTGTTTATCATTCTTAGTTCATTTATTATGCTTATACTTCAAATGAATGATAAGAACTAAATACCTTCCTAAGGACTTGATGATACTCTTGTGAAGAGACAAAATATACCGATACACCATTTAACTAACGGGAGACGACAGGCCTCCCCCCAAAAAGTGGTGCAAGGGTAATTATCTACCTGACTCTTCCAGACAGATATAGGACTACAAATAAGTCTCACTGCCTCTTATTTACTAAGGTGACTATTGTAATTATGAAATGTGTCCATTTCCTTGTCTGTCCACTCACTACATTGCCAGCTCTTTTCTGCGGGCATCTGCTTTTCAGTTTGTTCCACAGCTTCTAGTCAATGTCTGATCCACAGAAGGCACTCAATAAATGTCAAAACAATGAATAATGTCAGCATAGAAAGAGCTCAAGACAAAAAAAAAAAAAGACTGAATAGTTCATTTAAAGAAGGTGGGGTGAGTGGAGTGACACAATTTCAAATAGCAAGCCTACGTAGAAAGTTCTTGAATACTGAATTCTGGAGACATTTATTCCATCCTTAAACACATATAATAAAAATTTACACCAGAACTTGTGTGTCAGAACTAACTGCATTGGCTTAAATGCCCTCAAGTAACACAATAGAAAGATTGTGTGGTATTTTACTGTTCCGAATTTGGGAAATTGCCTCAGAATGAACATTGTCTTACCTCACTATTTGACAGGCTTTCTACAGTCTGTAAAGAACAACAACAACAACAACAAATCAACAACTGGTTTCTCTTAGATCACCAGAGAGTGTTACTATTTTATGGTTGAAAATTTTTCAATGAATAAAAATATCTTACCTCAATGGATACACCGAATTCTACCTTTAATAAACAAAAAACAAAACACGATTTTGGTTTCCATAGCTAGCTCATTAGTAAATATTTTTCCTACTTACTTGTTACCTTCTTTTATGCAGTGCTATATCCTTCACAAATTTAAGAAATATGTTTTTTTATTTATGTTATGTGTCTTTTGAGAGCCTTAAAAGGTAATTGTTTTTATGTCTTTTATATTTGGTAACCCTAATGGTATATTTTCACTTTACCTGAATGAAGAACAATTTTTTATGGGTAACAGAAAAGAAGTTATTTTAGTTTGTAGTAAATAGTTTTTATTATGATTACAAACATGTTTATGATTATGATTATGGCCTGATACTCCACTCTCTGAATGTCTTTGGATAGACACAGGTAGGATTTGGCCCAGTACCCTAGGGTAAGAGGTACATATGTTTCGTCACGAGAGTAAGATATCTAGGCTGCACGTTTGCGCAATTGTGCTTGTGCGATATTATTCTTTTTTGTTGTTTTCATATTTGTTTCTTCTTGTTCTGTCTGTTGCTTATTGGTTTGTTTGTTTTTCCATTAGGGACTAGTGACACAGGTGTAGAAAACACTACCCAGATTTGTGGCTCTATAGGACACTGTTGAAATAGTGGCTGAATGTAAATTATTTTTTTAGAAGTTAAAAAAAATGGTTAAAATTCTGCTTTATTTGTACTTAATTATTTATACTTTATTTATTGTACATTTAAAATGTTGGTCATGTTTTTTTCTATGTGTAGACAGATAGTCCACTATATGTTAAATATATAGAGATTTTCTTACCTCCTTAGCAAGAGCAAGGGCCACCAGGCAGGCGAGGATGAGGACCTTCATGGCTATCAAGTCCTGTGAATGAGAAAATGAGGAAATGGTAATATAGTGGTCAATCTAATACATTTTATTATTTAGGCAGGGTTACTTTTCTTTTAAAGAATCCAAAGATAATGTAAAATTGACATGTCTGCATTTTAGAAAAAAATACTAATAGGAGTTTTATCATATAACCAAGGTCAAAATCTACTATGGCTCTTTACTCTTACATATCAATTTCATACTTCACTGGCAGTCATTCAGATTTTTTTAGTTATCAGCTCTACCTCACCTCACATTTTTTCACTTCATTCACAGTGTTATGAGATTTTTTTTGAAAGACAGAAAGAACTTATAAATATTTACAGAAGCTTTATTAATTGATTCATTTATTCAAAAGTGAATAATATTTACTTAGCACCCTTTATTGCCAAATGCTGTCTAGATGCTAGGATTATAGCAATGAACAAAATATTAAGGTACCAGCCCTGGTGGGCCCTCAGTTCTCTTGGGAAGAGACTGGTCAAAGAAAATGTACACATAGAAAAAGATCGTATTTTACTTTTACCTTTCTTTCCATTACTAAACTACACAGTTTCCATGAATATTTGGTTTAATCATATCTCTTTATTTCCAGTAAGACGGGGATTTTTATTTGAGCATTTCATTTATTTGCTCCATTTATCCAGATGCTTTTGTGAACTGATTTGTTTTTTCTTTTTTTTCTCTCTTTATACCCACTACAGAGTTTTCATCCACACACACATAATGATGTGTTTTCTCCTTTGTGCCATATAACTTTAGAGATCATACACTATGCCTCTTCTTTACTCTCTGATCTCTTGATGATTTACAAAAGGATCAGGTGCTCTTGTCCAGTCCCCACACCAGGCTACCACTTCTCGTAGCATAACATAAAATATACGTTAACAGTTTTGACCCAAAGATACAAAATGGTTCATTTTGTTGAATTTCTATCAATATAATGTTTGTATCACCAATATCTCTTGACATACAATCTTTAATCCCAAAATTTTAAACTAAATTTCTGAACTGAAAATATTTCATGAAAAAAGTCCCTATTCACTTGCAAAATGTTCTTTCCAATTTTTGAAACCTGAAAATAATTTTCTTTATCAGGGAAGAAATATATTTTTCTAGGTTTTTCTCATGAGTGCTATATAATCCTTTATTAATTTTACTTTAACACCTCCATAAATTTCAAAATAATTTTTCATTGTCAGGTTTAAAAAAAGAATATGTTACACTATTGGACATTATAATGGATAGGAAAGATCTATTGCATTTTTTATATTTTATAATTAGCACTTTATATACCAATTTTAAAGCCAGAACTATGTTATTGACTAATATATTCTAAGGTACTCTTTCTTTCAAATCTTCTTTTAGTTTGTTTTTGTTTCCAAGTCATCCATGTCTCTTCTAGAATATTTTTACACAGCAAAGCACTTTGTTTCTTTTTAACTTAATTCTGCATTGCATGTTTATTTTAATATTATTTTGAGATATTATATATTGAATAATAAAGTGAGATGTTGCATTTTGTAAACAAATTTGATGAATACCCTCTTTTTCTAAAAAAATTACTCTTAAACATTTCAAGTAGTACCTGTACCCAAACAACTCCCTCAATTTCTTGACTCAATATGCTACCTCTGTAAGCTACCTGTTGGATAAAATGTCCCCAATAATTATTCATATCCACATAATAATTTAAATATTGCTTTTATATCTGTGGTATATTTAATTAAATTGGAAGACATTTAATTCAGGAAATAGATCTTTTAATATAGTGTGTTAACTAGCCTTGTACTGAAAAATTGGTAACCACTATTATTACACTTTCTTAGACTCATAAAGCTTATGCAGTCATTATAATTTTTACCAAATCTTTATAGGCACTTCTACTTTTTAAAATCTAAGTGTTGAAAATAATGTGAGTGCTACATTTAGTACCATTATTTCAAAAACTATACTTAAGCAATTATTTTCTTCAGATAGCTCAACCTAGTTTGAAATAAACCTATAGAAGGAATACATCAAATTTATATCTGAAATTCTTACCTTTTTCCCAAAGTGGAGGATGAGAAGTGAAGGAGCAGTTAAGTGGATGATGGTCTGTCCGTTTTTGTGGCTGTTTATATACTGTATTTGATGGCATGCTAATTTTGTGGTTTGAAATAAAATCAATAGTGAGTTTCAATTCCAAGAAATTCACATGACTAGAAAATGATTTCTGCCTAATATCTGTACCCAGAAATTCTGGGGAGAATTTTAACAAGGGAGCAACTTACATCTGATAAAGGAAATCTGTCCAGGAAACACAACTGTCTAATAACCAAAGACAGTTACTGGAGGACAGTGACACTCTGGCCCTGTCCCCAAGTTACTGAGGACACAATTAGGTCTCTTAGGCTCTTGGTGGGTCCTCAAGATCTCAGTTGTGTGTGTGAGAATTCTATGTGAGATATGCAGGAGCTTCACCAAAGCAATTTCACGTTAACCTAAGCAGTTGTTCGTATGTTACGCCACAATGGAGATACTGACAACAGAAGTCCATGATAGCTTAGTCATGTAAGCCAAATGGTTAGCTCTCAGGGCCACTTTATTTGGGAGCAATAAATTATTCACTTAAAACCAATATCTTGTACACAAGAGGAATAACCCTTCCTCTGAAATGGAACATCTCAGAAAAAGTATCTGGATGTCTGGGATAGGCAAAATCCTTGGTAAATCTGTTATAAAACTTTTGCTAGATGTCATGGAGACTTAGCTACCTGGTAAATATTGTTTACCTTTTTCTCTTTCAAGCATAATATTATAGTAGCTTTTGTCTTTCACTTAGTACCAACCGTTTGTCAGGCATTATGCACATTTTAGATATTATCTTGTATATTGCCACAAAAACATCATGTGGTTGCTCTTTTTTCCATATTTTTGCTTAAGAAATTGAGAGACCAAAAGGTTAAGTATCTTGCCAAAATTATATTGTTTGTTAATGGCAAAGATACCGTTTAAAACCAGATCTCCCTGATTACATGTGTTTCTATTTAATTTCATGCAATGCCTATGTCTTAACCTCCTGAGATTTTGTTACAAAATTTAGCTATCAACCTAACATTTGGGTTTAAATGTGCATCATTTGTTATGCCTGGATTGGAGGAAAGTGGTACTCGTGCTGAATGTGAACAGAGGGAACTGATCTTTCAGAAGCCATTATTTTAGTTGGAACTTAAAAATATGTGTAGAATTTTGAAAAATGAGTCAATGAGAATAAAGTATCTTGGCTAAAGTAAATATAGATGCTTGAAAAGCCAAATACCAGCTTTGATGGATTTTTGTATTTTAGAATACATAGAGAGTATATAGTTTACGTTACTGTTGCAAGAGTTTGATGGAGTCGGATCATGGATGCTTTTGAATTTCAGATACACAGTGTGATATAATTCATTGGAAATAGAAAAGATATTAGAAATTTGAAAGGAAGAAGGGTTGTAAAAATTTTGGGGTTGTATGTATTTATGACAATATCTTAGGCAAATATCATGTTATTATACTAGTCTAAGACAAACATTATGGTGACCTCAGCTAGAGAGATGGTGCTGGGCATCTCAGGCAATAGGAAGACAAACTTATCATTAAATGTGAGAAATCAGGGAAATAAATGAATAGAATATGCCTGGATAATTGAAAAGTTAACCATGTTATAAACCACAATAATACACAAAGCTGAAATTTGAAAGGAGATACCTTAAACCTAGTAACTTTGAAGGTGTCCAGGGTGTGTTGTGAATTAAATATAATGCTCAAAGGAGAAGTACAACTGTATAGATGATTTTTTTTCAGACAAAGGAATAAATGAACTTCCCTTGAGGAAAAGTGGCAAGTGAGAAGAGAAATTGTCTAAGAACAGAACTCAAGATACCATGTGATTCAGGAGCTGGTACAGCAAAAGGAAATCAGAAAAATAGAGTATCAAGGAGAAAGGAGTAGAGGCTGATGGGAACCATGGGAGGAAATAGCTAGAAAAAAAAACAAGTGGAGTCAAAAGTGAAAATGCAACCCAGATATGGAGTAAGTTGGAAACAAAGAAGAGATTTTTGAATTTATGGAGTCATTATTACTGTAACCATTGAGATATACTCCAATTGGTTAAGAATAAAGGAATGTGTGAGAAATTAAAGGTAACTCTACTCTTCTGAGATTTTAGAAAAGGAGGTAAAAATACCTATGGAATGGTATCTATGTCTATAGGGACAACCAGAATCACAGGAAGGTAATTTTAGGATAGAAATTTGTAGCTTAAAAGAAACAGGCCAATGGTGAGAAACTGCTGAAACACACCAAAAGGGTAGGAATAAACTCATGGAGCAAGTTCCAGTAGAATCAGGGTCACAGCCAAAAGAATTAAACCTATACAGAATGTACCAATTTTTCTGAGTCAGGAGAAAAGGGGGAGAAGATGAGTATATATAATGCATACTTTGAAAGGGTAAAAATGTTGAAATCAAATGATCTTACATTTCCAGTGAGGTGCAGGGTGTGGTTTTCAATTTAGTGAGGGAAGTGTTTATGGGTTTGGGATATTTAAACGATCAAGCACTTTGGTTAATGTGAAAATAAAGATGAATGACAAGACCCACAACAGTAACTAATAACTAGAGGAGAGTAGGCCTCAGATTATTTTCCTTACCCAAGTACATTTATGGCAAGATATTTGCAGTATAATAAAAACAGGTCAAGAGAATTGTTGGAGGGCCAGCTGAGTGTTACAGTTGGTTAAGAGCTCGCTCAAGAGTTTGAGCTCTGAGCAACAGCGGTTCAAGTCCCGGCCTGAGCTGAGCAGTCGCTGAGCTGCCAACAATAGGTGGCAGGATGGCTCAGCTAAAAAAAAAAAAAAAAAGAATCATTGAGGTGGAGAGACAGGGTTGAATGTGTTTGTGTTAAAAAAGCTAATCAGCTTTAGCCTCAGGTATACAATGCAGTGGTGAGTGGTGAGACATCTACACTGTCCATGAAGTGGTCTCCCTGAGAAGAAAAATGCCCACCTCACACCCTACAAAATCTTTACAACATTATCGATTATTTAAAAAAAAAGAATAATCATGAAATATTGGTTGAGCTGGGAAGGAAGGTTGAGTAATAGACCAGAACACTAAAAAGGGCTTGAGTGACTAGAGTTAAATTAAAAGGCAAAAACCAGGCCTAAGGAGATTGAGCAATCTCGAGACGTGCAGATTTGAGCTTTTTATCAGATGGAAATTTTAGCATCAGAAAGAAGAGAACTACTGGATGATGACTTGATCCAAAGAATTGTCATGCATGCAGAATCCTGACGATAGGTGGACATGAAGACTATTGAAGGTAAAGAGTGAAATACATTCCATGTTAAATGCCTATGTTTGCCAGGCATTTTTCCAGTTGCCATGAATGCAACAATAAATAAAAAGGCATAATTCTTGTCTCTGAGGAGATGAAAACCTTTTTAGAAAAACAAAGATGAAAACTTACTTGTTATGAAATGTAATAAATATTTTAATAAAGCTTTAATAAGGTATAATTGGCACAAAGGAAATACCTAGTTCATTTTAGTTGATGGATAGGGGAGGCAAAGGGGACCTTCATGAAGCCATGAGTCCAGAGCATGATCTTGAAGCCAGATGAAGTGTTTGACCTGAGGAGGGGAGAGAATTATAGGCTAAAAGGAAAGGGATAACAGTGTCTTAGATATCAGAAACAAGTAACCACAACTAAATCAAGTAGTGAGAGTCATGAAGTGTAAGGAAGAGAGTAGTTGGAGATGAGAATAGAGAAAGAGGTTAGATAATGAAGAGCAAGGCATGCTGTGCTCCGAAGGAACATGAATTTTATTCTGTAGATAGTGGGGATTTGTTGAAGGGTTTTAGGAAGGAGAATAACATTTAGAGAGTAACTAGTATTAAAACAGGACTGCTCAAGTTTGGGCTCATAATTTTGTAGTGAGTTAAATGTTTATCAACTAATGTTCATAGAAGAACAGAAGACAGAAAGAAGAAAGGAGTGGAGCAGGGCCTTGCCCAAACTACCACAATAGTCTGAGGCAGTGCTCAAAAGTACTTAATATGTGCTTATTTATAAAAGCAGCCTTCAGCTTCTTTGGCTCTTTAGTGATCTATGTTCATAAATGTAATTGGCAGTTCGAGTCCTGGCCCAAGCTGAGCAACCACTGAGCTGCCAACAGGTGGCAGGATGGCTCAGCTAAAAAAATAAAAAAATAAAAATAAATAAATAAATAAATGTAATTGGCTGATTGTGTTTGACACTGCTCATTTTTACAATGCTTTTTTCTTTTGTTCACTGTCTGCAATACATATATTCAGGACTGAAGCACAGGTAGATGCCCTTCTAAAGTAAATAAAGTATTGGCATAATTAATGGTTTTCCTTCATAATGTAACTTGCGTTCACATCATGCTAAATGTATGAGAGAAGGGAACAGTCCTAATTGTCATATATGTTTTATATTGCTTAGAAAACCCAAGTCAGTGACTATTGTGAATTTTAACTATTCAACTAATATTGATTCTAAGACTATGTTCATACCGAGAAAGGTGGAAGCCATGAAAATAAAGAATGATGCAACCCTAATGGCATAGATCCAACTAAAAAGGCCATGTCTGCCCCTGTGTGTCCTATGTATTAGCTCTTGATTGCCCAGGGCACAGGCAAGAATGTGTGTTTTCTAAGAAAAGAAATACAAAGAAAGCATGCCTTACCCATTCAATATTTCCTTTCTATGTTCTCAGCAAAATACTTTACATATTGTGCTATAAATACATTTCCTTGTGACTCTTTCACTAATTTTGAATTACAGTAATCAGTATACTTATGGACTCATTGGGCCAGAAAAGTATGCAAAACGTAGATCAAGGAAATGGTTAACAATACACTAGAGAAAAAGGTTTGTCCAAGAAACAATTGAAAAGCCAGAGACTTGAATAACACCAGGTGCTAGAGGCCAAGTAAGCATCAGAACACAATCACAAGTAAGGGGCAAGGTTCCACGTGGGCAACCCAAACTCTCCCAATACATACCTTGAGTTACCATTTTATAAGGTAAAATAAGAATTTCACCTATTGAAATTTTATAAGACACCCTGGGTGAGGGGCAAGATATAATCAAAACAAAATGTTCTAGGACTATTTTTCATAAACAGAATTTATTCATCCAAAGTTCTTTCCCATATTGGGTGACATATTGGAAATATTCAGGCATGAGATTTGGGAGAAGTGCAAAGGTAAGAGCTGAAGCCATATTAATAACACCCTCAAGAAGGAAAGCAGATAGAAAGCAGGACAATGAGTACAATAAAGGGAACCAAAATCTTCAGAAAATAAGAACTGTAAGAAATGCCAAACATCGTCCATATGGTGTTTTAAAGATGTTTTACAGATGGGGGAACTGAAGAAGTGAGAATTTGCATTATTTGCTCAGGATCCTACAGCTATTTGGAGATAGAGCTGGTACTAAAAACCTCTGCTTACTGAGTAATATAATATTTGACGCACTGTTTAATAACTTCCAAACATAGAGGGGAAAATAAAATAAAACAAATAGTGTATATTTGCATAATGATGCAGTTTTATGAACAATATAACATATAATTGATTACTCTTGAAAATTATTAGATAAGGATAGATATTTTAGAATTATTTATATAGATGATTTTAATTCTTTCCATGAGATTTTTTCAAATATAATAAAAGAGCATCTTATATCTTAAATACAGCTATTAAAATTAATTTATAAAGTTATTCAAGAATCATAGAATAAGATTCTGTGAGCAGGCAGATCATGGAAACATAAAGCTCAAGGTACTAAGTATAGGACACACTCTTAATCCTAGTTATTCTTATCTTACATATACAATCATGTGTTTCTTAACTACAGGGATGTGTTCTGAGGAATGCATTGTTAGGCAATTTCATCCTTGTGGAAAGACATAGAGTACCCTTATATGAACCTAGATGGTATAGCCTATTGCTCCAAGGCTACAAGCCTGTACAAAGCAAGAGATAAAGTCATGCACAAGTGAAAATTGTGCATCAAGAGAGTCCCTAAACATGAGATGTATGAGGCTGCTGTCAGCATAACAAGGCATACTGTTTTACAGCAATTTTTTTTTTTAAGATTTTTTTATTGGGGAAGGGAAGATGGGAACAGTGCTGGGGAATTGGGGGAAGGGGAACAGACAAGTTGCTGTCCTTTTGTTCTTCAGTCTAGTTGTGGAGGACGTTGCTTCACTGGCCCAAGTTGGCACCATCATTTTGCTCTTCCCAAGCAAGGCAGATCAGTCGCCAGCTTCTGGCTGGCCGCTCTCTGCGGCTGCTGGCTGCTCATGCTGGCTGCTGGCTACATACGGTAGCCCATGGCAAGCAACCCACTGCCACAGGGGCTGCAGCCTACGCTGTCGCCGGCGACTCACAGCAGCCCAGCTCCTGTGAGCTGTTGTTCAGCATCTTAGCTGTGGAGGGCAGTGTCACTGGCCCTCATATGTGGGATCCGAACAGGGGTCCTCTGGCATCCCAAGTCAGTTCTTAACCATCGTGCGACTCGGCCGGCCCAGCAAACTTTTTTTAATAAGTAGAAAGACTACACTCTAACATAATGATTTAAAGTATAGTATAGTAAATACTTAAACCAGTGACATAGTTGTTTATTATCATTTTCAAATAGTATGTACTGTACATAATTGTGCCACACTTTTACACGACTGGCATCTTAGCAGATTAGTTTATACAAGCATCACCACAGACATATAAATAATGCTTTGCACTCCCACATTACAATGGCTATGATCTAACTAGGTGATAGGAATGTTTCAGCTCCATTATAATCTTATGAGACCATTGTCACCTATGCCCTCTGTCGTTGACCAAAAAGTCCTTAAATGGCACATGACTATAATCATAAAATTTCCCTCAAGTTTCTGTTGCATATTTGAGCACACACTATATGTTAGACTGGGGCTTCTGAACCTCTGTGCTATTGACATTTTGGGCAGGATCATTCTTTACTGTGAGGGTTGTCTTGTGCATTGTGGGATGTTTAGTAGCACCACTGGTCTTTACCCATAAGATGCCAATAGTAACAACCACTAAGCTATTAGAATAAAAATGTCTCTAGAAATTTGAAAATCTCTTCTGGGAAGGCAAAATCATCCTAGGTTTAGAACCACCATGCTAGATGATGCAAAAGGTCATATAATGATACAAAGATGAATATGGCATGGTCTCTGCTAACAAGCAGTTCATAAATGTGGAAGGACAGATACCTAGACTTGGTCATGTATGTAATTTCATCACTCCATAATCTTTTTTTTTTAAATTGGGGAATTGGGGGATGGGAACAGAGCTGGGGAATTGGAGGAAGGGGAACAGACAAGTTGCTGTCGTTTTGTTCTACAGTCTAGTTGTGGAGGACATTGCTTCACTGGCCCAAGTTGGCACCATCATTGCGCTCTTCCCGGGCGAGGCAGATCAGTCGCTGGCNGACAGTTCTAGCTTCATTCTAAAAAAAATTGAGCGATTTGGTGGAGTTTTGGAGATTTTACAAGTTGAAGATGGAAGACCAAACTGCATTTTTGCCATATTTTACTGTTTTACTTCCATAAAGGGAAGAACGTGTGTCAAACTTGTGAAAAGTTGCATAAAGTTTACGGTGACAATGCTCTACAAGAATGTCAGTGCCAATGATGGTTCATGAAATTCCATGCTGGTGATTTTGAACTCAACCATGCTCCTCTGTCAGGGAGGCCACCGAGGTTGATGGTGACAAAATAAAGGCAATGATCGAGTCAAATCCACGTTACACAACACGAGAGATTGCAGAAACATTGAACATCCATCATTCAAGTGTTCACAACCACCTGAAGAAGCTGGGATATGTAAGCAAGCTCAATATTTGGGTTCTGCATGAACTCAAAGAAGTTCATTTGATGGCACATATAAACATCTGCAATATGCTCATTAAACGTGAGGGAAACGAACCTTTTTTGAAGCAACTGATAACTGGTGATGAGAAGTGGATTGTTTACAACAATATGGTGTGCAAACAGTCTTGATTCCTATGTGATGATTCTCGTCAAATGACATCGAAAGCAGACATTCATAAGAGAAAGGTTATGCTGTCAATGTGGTGGAATTTTAAAGGTGTCGTGTTTTCTGAGCTCTTAGCAAGGAACCAAACAATTATTTTGAATGTGTACTGTCGAAAATTGAACAGTTTGAATGAATCCATCATCCAGAAACATCCAGAACTTGTTAATTGTAAAGGAGTTATGTTCCATCGCGACAACGCGAGACCACACACAAGTTTGATCAACTGTCAAACGTTATTGGAGCTTGGATGGGATGTGTTGCCACACCCACCATACTCACCTGACCTTGCAAGGTCAGACTTCCACTTGTTTTGCTCTCTTCAAAACTCCTGGTGTGGTATAACATTCAGTTCAAATGAGGCTGTAAATCAGCACCTTGTTCAGTTTTTCGCAAATAAAGACAGGTCCTTCTGTGAAAGAGGAATTATGAAGCTCACTGAAATATGGCAAAAGGTTATCGAACAAAATGGGCAATATATCATTGATTGATTTTGTTCTTTATCTAAATAAATGACCTTTAAATAACATAGAAAAAAATACATCATGATTTTTCCAACAACCCAATAGAAGTAAAGAAATATACATAGGGACAGCCGAGTGGCGCGTTGATTAAGAATTGGCTTGGGATGAGAGAGGACCCCGGTTTGGATCTCACATATGAGGGCCAGTGACACTGCCCTCTAGAGCTAAGATGCATAACAACAGCTCAACCTGGAGCTGGGCTGTTGGGAGTCATCAGCGAGGGCGTAGGCTGCAGGCCCTGCTGCAGTGGGTTGCCATGGGCTGCCGTGTGTAGCCAGCAGCCAGCGTGAGCGGCCAGCAGCTGCAGTGAGCAGCTGTCCAGAAGCCGGCGACTGATCTGCCTCACCTGGGAAGAGCGCAATGATGGTGCCANCTGGCTGCTCACGCTGGCTGCTGGCTACACACGGTAGCCCATGGCAACCCACTGCAGCAGGGGCTGCAGCCTACACCATCACCGGAGACTCACCGCAACCCAGCTCCACATTGAGCTGTTGTTCAGCATCTTAGCTGTAGAGGGCAGTGTCACTGGCCCTCATGTGTGGGATCCGAACCAGGGCCCTCTGGTGTCCCAAGCCAGTTCTTAACCAGTGTGCCACTCGGCCAGCCTTCATCACTCCATAGTCTTAATTTCACCCTTCCCACTCTCTTTTACCATTTGCTATCTACTAAATAAATCCCTTTTAAAATCTGAAGTAAAAAATTATTTGAATCCCACAAAAACTTAGACCTTCCAATAAGCTTGTCAAATTTTCAATGCCCCTTAAATTCCTTATGTCTATATGTCACTCCTCTTTCACTTTGAATTTCACAGTAGCATTATTGTCACACCTTTATCTATAGACACAAATTCCCTACTCATCTCTGATTTAACTATACTGACTTTAAATTATTTCCTAGGTTAATCCAAATTCTACCATCTGTCCCTGTGAATGTAGCTGAGAAAAAAAATACTCAACCATGATAAATGTTCTCTCTTTAAAATGAAGTCCAGCAGTCACATTATATATTTACTCCAACTTTCTTAGACCATCAATTAATATTGAAAGCAACAACACTTCTTCCCTATCTGCATGTCCAACAACAAATGACTTTGCTTCCCATTTTATTGAGAAGATAGAAGCAACCAGAGATGAGATCTTCAAAAAATATCTGTCAAAAAATAACCCCCTCCCCTCTATTTATTTCTCCATATACTTCATCTGTTACTCTTGAGGAGTTACTCCTGCTCTTAGCAAAGCCAAACACTAATCTTGTGCACAAGAAACCATACCTTTCTGTTAACTAAAGGAATTTGCATATGTCACTGGTTTCCACTCTTTACATCCTTCCTATCAACATTTTATAATTTCTTCAATCTAAGAAAAACATATCATGCTCTTGATCCCATTCCCTTGGTAATGCTACCCCATTTCTCCCCTACTGTTTTTCAAGGGTAGGGGAAATAACTTTTTCAAAAGTTGTCCATACTTGGCATTTCCAGTTTCTCATCTCCCTTTTTTTTTTCTTGTAATCAGACTTTCATGTCTGCAGTCCATCAGAACTTTTAACAAGGTCAAGATTTACATTCATTTCTCTAAATCCAGTGGTTATTTCTAGGTCTTCTTGTGCTATCACCAGCATTTGACATTTGTGACACTATCTTTGTATGGCTTCCATGACACTATACTCTCCCAATTCTTCTACTTTTTGGCCACTCTATCACTAACTCACTGACAGTTCCTTCTCATTTAGAAGACATGTGATGAAAAGTGTCCTAGGGTTAGTTCTTGGAATTCTCTTTTCTGTCTGTACTTATATCTCTGTTGAATTTATTCAGCCTCATGTTTTTAATTATCAGTTTATGTCTTCAAATTTAGCTACAAAACCCAACCTCTCCCCTATATTCCTGACTTGTATATCCAACAAGTTAATCTCCTTTGATGTCTTAATAGGGAATATCAAACTTAAAATATCAAGAACTGATCCCCTGACCTTCTTCCAAACCTTGCTATTCTTACAAACTGTCCATTACAATTGACTTCCTGTTGTACTTCAGGCCAAAAACTACTTAGTCATCTTTGACTCCTCTCCCTTTTTTCTCACATCCCACATGTGATCCATTAGCAGATCTCTTTGGCTCTATTTTCAAATGGTATCCAAAATCTGTCACTATCACTACTTTCATTGTTACCACTATGGTTCAAGCCACCATTATTATTGGATTGTCGGAAAAGTCATGATGTATTTTTTCTATGTTTTTCATTACAAAAATGCATCATGACTTTCCTGACAACCCAATATATTTTCCTTGGATTATAGGAATGGCCTAATGAGTTTCACTTCTTCCCTTCAGGCTGTTTTTAAATGAGAATTCAGATCGTTGCTCTTAAATGCAATTCATAGTATTTCATTCCATTGCATGCAACCTTCCATTGGTTTTCTATCACTTCTTTGCATTAAAATTCCAGATCATTAAAATGACATGAAATACCTTACTTCCTTTGGCCCTTTTATGCCTCTCTGACCTCATGTCCTTTATTCCCCATTTAGCTCCTGCTCTTGTCCTACTTGCCTCTTTGCTATTCCATGAGCACACTAGATGAGCTGCCACCTCAGAGCTTTCCATTTGCTGTTTCCTCAGTCTAGAATTTTTTCGCCTCTCTTCTCTTCTTAAGTTTTCCCTTACCTTTTTCATGAGGCTTTTCCTGAATATGTTACTCAACACTCCTGACATTTTCTACTCCACCCCCTTTACTTATTTTTCTTCTTAGTATGCAATACAGGCTAAATACTATACATTTTACTGTTTTTAATCATGATTTTTTTTTTGCTCCCTGTCTACAACTGCTTGTGCTTTTGTTACCCTGTACCTTTATAAATCTGTATCCTTTAAAAAGAACATAAACTTTCTGAGGGCAATATCCCAAGAACCTATAACAGTGCATCTAGTTTAGTTTAAATAAGTTTAAATGTATTATGTAGCAAGCTTAAATATGTTTATTTAAATAGTTTTAATAACTATTGAATGAGTGAGTGAATGAATGTATCTATGTTATTGACTAAAATACAGCATCAGTGTAAATAGTCTTTCAGTGAACACACCAAATATGCAATGACTTCACTTATCTGAGTCTTGGAGAGTATTTTCACAGAAATGTTCAAATTTCAACTTTGTCTTGGAAAATATATGAGTATAGGGGTTCATTAGTCAGAAAATATGAAGAGAGGGCATTCTCTGCCAGCCATTCATGGGAAAGTCATGAAGATGTGAAATTGCTGTATGTTTTCAGGACATGTTGTGGATAAGGCATAAGGAGAGGCAAAAAGTGAAGCCAGAAATATCTCCCAAAGAAGATATGGAATGGCCTTGAGTGCTCTGTTAATATCTTGGATATTATTTTGCATATCATATGAAGCCATAAAAATATTTTTTGCAGGAATATGACTTGTCACATCTGTTTTGCAAAATAATTCTGAGAATAATATGGATAATGACTTGAAAAATATCAGGTTAGAAGTAAAAAGACCGATTAGGAAACAAATTACAATTATTCAAGAATGAGAGGGCCGGCCGAGTGGCATGATGTTTAAGAACTGGCTTGGGATGCCAGAGGGCCCCGGTTCGGATCCCACATGTGAGGGCCAGTGACACAGCCCTCCACAAAAAAAAAAAAAAAAAAAAGAATGAGACAGGAACATGAATAAGGCACTGCCAACAGTGGTAACTATTACTATCATCCTTCCACAAACAACAAACCCCTCTAAAACTTCTCTCATAGAACCAGCTTCTGCTCAAAATACTCCTAAAATGGGACCCTCCTACTAAAAATCTACCTGTTTTAGAACTTTGTTTCTGTTTAATTATAATTTAAATAAGCTTATTCCAATTCTAGTTTTAGGAAGTTCTAAAGGCCTTCCTAATATTTGGCAAAAATGATTCACAACAGCACATATTCATTGCATTAATTTTGCCATAACCATTTATCCACCTAATAATTATTCCCAGGCAACTCTAAACATCAATTGGCTCTTTAAACATTCATTGGCTTTTCCTCTGTACAAACTGGAGCTCTTAAGGAAGCGTTATGGCTCTATGATTTCAAGAAATCTCTACAATTTTAGGCTCAAATATCTACAGTAGGATAAAAGTAAGAACTGAGATGGGGAAGGCATTTATTAAGCTGTCACACATGACAGGCCCTATCCAAAGTACTTTACGGATATTAATTTATGTAGTTCAATCAGTAAGTGAGTCCATAGAAGCCAGAAGATAACCCCTAAACGTTACTTCAAAACAATAGGCAAGCAATGAGAGCATAAATGATGTAAGGCTCTCCATTAGTGGTGTCTCCAATGACTTTCATTCAATAGGTATTTACTGAGTGACTTATTTTTCAAGTGCCTGGCTGTTAAGATCTATTCTGGATCCTGAAGACACAGCAGGAAACAAGAGACAAAATCCATGGCTTCTGGGAGCTTACATTATAATTGGGAATGATAAACTATTGGGTTGTCAGAAAAGTCATGACACATGTTTGTGACAGATGGCACTAGTTCATTTTTCAAAGTACTAGAGTAATTCGCATTTATGTTATTGTCATGTAATTTGACAGCTGACAGTTTTAGCTTCATTCTAAAAAAAATTGAGCGATTTAGTTGAGTTTTGGAGATTTTACAAGTTCAAGATGGAAGACCAAACTGTGCATTTTTGCCATATTTTACTGTTTTACTTCCATAAAGGGAAGAACGTGTGTCAAACTTGTGAAAAGTTGCATAAAGT
>NW_017731736.1:1478600-1485567 GCF_001890085.2 Hipposideros armiger | reverse complement strand
GCCAGTGAAGCAACGTCCTCCACAACTAGACTTAAGAACAAAACGACAGCAACTTGTCTGTTCCCCTCCCCCCAATTCCCCAGCGCTGTTCCCATTCCCCAATTCCCCAATAAAAATCTTTAAAAAAAAGAAAAAAAAATATATATATATATCAGATAGTGATAAATGCTCTAAAGAAATAGAAGACTGGCAGGGCAAGGGCACAGAGGATGTTTTAAGTAGGAAAGTTCAGAATATCTCTGGTAAAGTGACATTTAAGAAAAGATATAAATTAAATATGGGAGTAAGCATAGAGGAAGAACTTCCCAAGTAAAAGAATAGGAAAAGCAAATTAATTGCAAAAAATACATATGTTTGGGGAATTTTAAAGACTGCTGGGTAGAGAAGAAAGCAAGTGGATAGAAAGAAACTATGTGGATAGAAAGGTCACAGAGAAAGGGTTGTGCAGATTATTAAAGCTCTGTAGATCAAGTTTAGACTTTGGTTTCAGATGGAAGCCATTGCGAAAGGATACGGTCTTTATTTATATTTTAGAAGAAAGCAAGGGATGAAGCAATGATACCTTGTTTACTTTGACCTTACAGAAACCTCTAGGCCACTGACCATTCCATATTCTTTTATTTTCTTTGTTCATTTAAAATTTTGTTTTCTTTCAATCTAGGATTTCATGTTTGTCACTTAGTACATACTTACAATAACTCAAATAACTCTTGTGAAACTCTGGCTTTAACTAACCCCACTTGCTAAAAATCTTCCTGGAAGTCCTAAAATTTACTTACACTGTTGTCGTACCAAACACACTCAATTCTACAGAAAAAAAAAGTTTCTGTTATGTTTCCAAGACATAGAATACAATACTACTTACAAAATTGTTTTCTCATACTTGCATATACCTGTAACCCTTTCCCTTCAATAAACAATCCAAAAATAACATTAATTTCTGAAACATCTAACTCATCTCACTCAGTCAATTCTAGAAAACAATCACCTATTTTGTAGAGAAAATTGAGTACATTTGGCATAATTGCCTTCAACTTCCCACCCTCACTTTCTGTAAATTGATGTACATTTAATCGGATTTCTATCTTTTTCTCTCCAGTCTTAAAATTTCAGGAGACTGTCACATTTTCCAAAGATGTTTTATTACTGTGCTTTTTATTTTTTATTGGATGGTATACATGTATTTTTATTTAGATTCTCTTTATCTCAGAAATTTTTGTAGTTTTCAATGTTCAGCTTTTGCATTACTTTTGTTAAGATTAGTCTTAAGTATTCTATTCTTTATTGTGCTATTACGAATAGAATTGTTCCTTTAATTTAATATTCAGGTTTTTTGTTGCCAATATGTAGAAATACAATTTTTTGTATATTGACCTTGTATCCTGAAACCTTGTTATACTCTTTTATTAGAGATCATAAATTGTTTTGTTGATTCCATGGAATTTTTTTTCTACACATAAGGTCATGGCATCTGTAAATATAATTTTACTTCTTCCTTTCCGTTTCATATATCTTTCATTTAATTTTCAGGCTTTACTGCAATAGCAACAGCCTACAGTACAATGTTGAATAGACATGGTAAGAGCAGATATCCTGGTTTTAGTCCCAATATTAGTTGAAAAAGCATCTATCTTTCACTATTAAATATGTTTGGTATAGGTTTTTGAAGAATCCCTTTTTCAGACCACTTTTATGTCTTAAAAATCACTATTATGCTCTCACATTTAATTGAAAGTTTACTTGAGTATACAATTCTACTTTGGGAATAATTTTCCTTATTTTAAAAATAATACTACATTGTCTTAATTCCAGTGTTGCTGTTAAAATTTGTGAACAATGTGATTTCCCGCCACTCTCATCATTTAGATTTTCCTTTGTTTTTAGTGGTCTGAAATTTCATATGATATGCCTTGGAGAGTGTTTATTCTCATCCTTGGAATCTAGCAGGTGGTGGGTCCTTTAAGGATAGAAAATAATATCCTTCACTTCCGAGATATATTTGAATTACTTTATTGATTTATGTTATTCTAGCTTTCTTATCTTTTTTCCTCCTATTTTCTATCTCTATTATTTGGTCTACTTTTTTGTTGCAGATCTCCTCAACTTTTTCATCCAAACCTTTCTATAGTTTTTCTATTCTACTGTAACAATTTTTTTTAACTCCATAAAGTTTATTCTGTTTATTCTTCTTTTACATGTAGCATTCTGTTCTGGTTTTATGGGTGTATCATCTCATATTTCTAAGGACATTTAAGATTTGTGTCCTTGCTAAATTTTCATTTTTCTGCATAGTCTGATTCTTCCAAGTTGCTTCCTATGTTTGCATGCAACTCCATCCTTCATGTTGTAGGCTGTCCACAGATGTCTGGTAATCTCTGGTTCCATTTATATTTATGATGGTACTCGATAACACATCTCTAAACCACTCTCTGCTTCATGATGAGCTGCTGTGGTCTCTGTCTGGCACTCACTGCCCACCACCGTCCGGAGCTCCTCTACTGTTCAAAAGGCCTAGTGATCTTGGTCACAGGGACACTCTTCAAATGCGATTTGGGCTGAGGCCCTCCTGGGAAACCTGGGTATCAAGATCCTTGTATGTTCTGGCTCTAGAATGAGGGACGGGTGTCACAGGCCCCATATCATCAAAGGTATGAAAAGATTTCTGGGAGACTTAGTCTGGTACTAGTTTTGGGGAGTCAGTTCTTGCATCACTCTCCAAGACCCCCCTCAAAGATCATGGGCTGGTGACTATGTGGATAGTTAAACACTGAGTTCTGAAACATTTGTTCCTCCTGTCATCTCTCAGCAGGTGTCTCCGACTCAGGACCTGTAAGTTCAGGAGGATGGGAAGGCAAGGTCAGGCCCTCATCTCGCTGAAGATGTTATTGAAATCTGGTACAAGGTCATCGAAACTGAAGTTATGGAAACACATTCCTCCACCTGGGCTGAAGCCAAAGCCAAAGCCAAAGCCAAATTCCCTTGAAAGCTGGGAACCCCCTAAACCTCGAGTTCCCATGGCTCCACGTGGCTCCTTCTTCCACATCATCCTCAACTTCATCTCGAATTATTCCTCCAAACAAGGGATCTCTGTGACTCTGAGGTCCAGAAGAGGTGAGAAGGCCCCGAAAGAGACCCAAGAGGCTCATTCCTGCATCCGCATCTGAGTGGAACCTCCATTCACACCTGGGGGTAGTCAGTGCTATGCTGTCAGGAATTGAGAAAACACTGTGCTTTGGTTTTCATTTCTTCTTCATCCTCAGAGAATTTTTAAATTAGGATATTTTTCCTAATAAAGATTATGTTGATAACTTGGTGGGTAGGCTTCAACATACTAGTTTTGACTGCACAAAGGTTAGGTCCATAATGTCAGCTAAGCCTCTTCAGGGCAGAAATAAGAGATAATCACTCTGTATTCCCAATGCTCAGGTGGATTTATGCTATTAATAGGCAGTCATATGTTCTATATTTGTCAGTTGAAGTATTTTTCATTTTAGTAATATACAAAGAGATAACACTAACTGAATTTTTAGTTAAATAAATATCATGGATTTTCTTCACAGACTATAGATCATACTCTCATTGTAGGAGAGATAAAGAAAGAAGAAGGAGGAGGAGGAGGAGGAGGAGGAGGGAGAGAATAAAAACAAGAGGGGAGGAAGAGAAGGAGAAGGGCAATCCAGCATGAATATCACCATAAATACAATTTAGAAATTGCATCCTCATGCCACCAATTGAATGCCATACTTGTGATATAGTAATCTTTCTTTATTGATTTTTTCCTTGTAATAACGACCGTGGCATTTTCAAACTATGTGGTGGTTGGTAATAGAGGATATACCAGTTTTACTTAATTATAAAATAACAGACAATTTCTGGTCCATCAGTATTCTAAAATGACCTACGGTTCCTGGCGGATGAAATTATAAGTAACATAAGAAGGCTACTCCTGTGTTTAGAGTTCCCCATTCTTGTTTCCTTCTGTCATATTTAATCCCCACATTTCCTACTGTGTTGAAGCTCAAAATGATGGGTAAAATAATGCCTACCTTTTGATGTCCCAACCTAAATATGGGTGAGTTAAGTTTAATTGTAGGTTTTAAATGTGCATATTACCATCTATTAATTTTTATTACGTGGCATTTGTTTTTATTTTTTATTTTTCTGTTGTTAGGTAGCACCAACAATAGATAAAAGGAAGTAAATCATTTGACATTTCTAAAATGATTAAAGCAGTGTTTATTTTTTTAAATCAGACATTTCAATAGTACTAAACCTTATGTATATTTTTTTCCATTGAGAATATTGCTAGAGGTTGGATTTGTTTTGCATTGAGAAGATACTATGTATCTACAAAGCTTAGAAATCAATGACAAAAGAATAAGAATGATTTAAATTACATTGTGCTTTCTAATTTGCCTTTAAAAACATTTATGTTTTTTATACCATCCAAGAATACCAATAATTTTAAGGGGATTGTTCAAGTACACCACAGAAGATTAATACATATTTACTAAAACACCTGATACAAACTTAAACCTTACATTTTATTTATGGGGCCAATCTTAGACAAAAAGAATACATTTATGAGTCTATTATCTGGTTTCTCAAACTTTAAAGTACACAAAGAATCACCTGGAGATACTGATGAAATGAGGTTTGTATTGCACCTCCTAGATTCTGATTCAACATGTCTGGAAAAAGGGCCTATGAATTTACATTTCCAACACAGTCTCAGGTAATGCTGATTCTGATAATCTCATGTAACACATTTTGAGTAACAATGGATGAGGACATAAAATATACCTAAACTTTATAAATGATTTTTTGTGTATTCACTTCTAAGTATATTTAATTATCCAACCAGCAGCAAAGAGTTGAATTTTTACACAAATTTGCCTAGCGATGTAGTGCAGATTAATTTTTCCTTTTATCTAGTGTATTCATGTTAATACATTGCTTCCAGTGAGGAACATGCCCTCCTAAAAACTCAATGAAAGTATATTAAATACCAAGCCATATGCATCCAGTTACTATGTGAAACACATAAGAAAGCTTTTGTGGTCATTTGATTTAAAAATAAGAATTGTTTTATTATATAATACTCAATGGATTACTGAATTTTGGCAAACATTTCAATATACTTTAAGACTTAAAATATTCTAAAGTCAGTAGAATAAAGGTACATTGTAATAATTTGTAGGAGGTGCATTTGAAATAAAAGATGACTCCAATATTATTGTGCCAGTTGTCATCATATATTACAGAAGCAGTCAACTTTTGATGAGATGGCATCATTTTTGGCATAGAGTCGTTCCATCCTGAATATATCTTTGTTGAAATAGGGAAGATGCTGTTTTTAGCATTTCAGTTCATTTGTATGCTTGGTTTATTTTAGCATACTTTACCCTGTGTCTTATTCACATGTACTTTGACTAATACTGGGATTAATATGTGATGGATACAATTGTTTCCTGGTCACTGTGATTCATAATCTTCTACTGTAAAGTTTAAATTTATGCTTAGTGTCTGGGGAGACAGATTTTGGGCAATATCTTCAGTTCCATAATTTGATCTCATAATTGACATAATTTAACAGAACAAATGGAGGATTTCAGTGTATATATACATCAGTTCTGTAGAAAATCACACTATCTTTTAGGGCTTCAGAACTTCAGCTTCTCACTCTTGTGTCTCATCTTGGATAAAAGGTAATATATTCATGTGCAACCTAATGTGATATCTTATTCTAATTTCTGATTGCTAGAATAAGTTGAAAACTATTTTGAAATATATAGTATTTATTGATAATTTTTCATAAAGAAACAATTTAAAGAAATTATGACCTTATGTCAGGATCTGAAAGTAATTTCAGGATTTCAATGCTTCTGGATTGACAGCAATCATTGTACGAAACAAATGATGTGGAACAATCTTTTCTACTGGTGGGCTATCCTAGAAGTCTTTTTACATCCTAGACTAAATATATGATATCCACTGTGGTAGTGATTACTTTACCTGTAACTGAAATTTCAAGTTCAAATTTTATAAGAAAATTATCTCTTAAGTACCCTAAACTCTCATTTTGGAAATCTGTGTATTGTGTCAAAGATTTAAGTAACCATTTTCAAAGCTATTTTATTACCATCACTAATTCATTTTTCATTGTTTTTTATTGTTCTTTTCATCATCAAAATAGTTTCTGTCTTTCTGCATAATTAAAGCTGTTTAATAGACTATTTTGTTTTAATACTTCATGTCACTTAACACATTTGATTTCATTTGTTATTTGGCTGAATAAAAAGCTTTTCTTCTGGGTCAAATTTTATCATTGTGTTCTTTGTGTATTGTAACATTGTGTAATATCCTTTCAAAGCCCCTAAACTATCCATCTGTCTATCTATCTATAGAAGACCAAGTTCTGTGAATTTCCCTCAGCCCTCTACTTTCAATGAAATTTGAGGTATACATAACACTAGAAGTTGCATCTTTATTTGTGTCACAATATGCCTGAATATTTGGTAAGTGGTAGATGATAGAAAAACTTCCTTAGGAAAGGTATACTTTTCACACTTTTTCTAACGCCACAGTCCTGAGTTTAAGCCAATGAGGTAAAAATCAGCCGATAAGAAACAAGGGATTACCATCAGTCACAGATTCTGCTTTATGTGTTAGAGATTTAGAGTTATCAGGCAGGAGAATATTTTCCTCTATCATCAGACAAAAGGTGTCATTGCAGCGTTCTTTCAAACCTGATGGCCAAAAACTATCAGGGGGAAAAAACGTTTTACTGATTATTTACCTTATAGTTTGCAAACTGTTTTTAACTGGAAGTCTATAACTGAGAAGTAAATAATCTGCTTTGCTGGTTTTTCAACAGTACCAGAACTGGGTTCTTGTAATACTGACTTACAAAAACATATGAAAGACCCTTCGATTTGGTTAATTTTGGTGAATAAGATTATTTGGA
>NW_017731736.1:1474285-1478550 GCF_001890085.2 Hipposideros armiger | reverse complement strand
CTATTATAAAACAAGTCTCTATTGCTTGACATTCTACCTTCTAAACATTTGTTGAAACTCTGCCCTAATTATTATTCCTACTGTCATTTCGTAAGGCCCCTATAATCTCAATAACAATCTAAATGGTCAGCCTGTCTCCATTTTTGTCCTTCTTACCTGCTGAACGATTTCATTTCCTACATGCTATCCTCTCTCTCATTTTTGTTTCTTTGCAGGCTCTCAAAACCTGTATTTACTTATCCTATATAACCCAGCACAAGCTTGACCTTTTTCTTGACTTTAATACAAACCCCCATTTTCTTGGTGTGTTGAAGATATCCACTGTGCGTGTTTTTATGGTACTTGAGTATTCCTGTACCACAGCACTTACCTTTAGTTACCAATGTCCTTTACTAGTCTCTAAGTTCCATGATGTCAGTCAAAGTGTTTTCATTGTATTTACATATCTAGTATGTTTCACAGCACTTTGGAGCATAGTTTGACCAATAAGTGACTTGTAAGTGCAGGAATGAATGCGTTACTGACCTGTCACATGTGCTTTCACAGGACTCAGCCAAACATGAAGATCTTTGTCTTTGCCTTCATCATGGCTCTCATGGTTGCCATGATTGTAAGTAAATTAGAAATTTTGAAAATTATGTTCTCAGTAATTATTCAAAAATTCTTACTTCTTTTGTTCTGGACCATATTTGCATGGCCTGAAACTGGCTTTATCGATTTTAATATGTTTATGGACATTTTCTTTGAATTAAACTATGTAATTTCACTAAGTACTTAGAATAAATCTGGAGCACCCCCACAGACACACACAGAGACATTAACATATGGACACTGAAGTGTAATTAGCTTAATGTAAAACAAAATTTTAAAAAGAGCCCCATAAACATATGTGGCTGAGATGCTGATAAAAGAGACTTAAATATTTAAAGATCTAGAGCCACCAAATGTCAAGAGTTTCCTACTGGTGTTGTCATTTATTACTGTGTGTCACTAGGTAAAACTGGATCTCTCTGTAACTCTTTCCTCCTCTTCTCCACGCCCTCCTCTTCTTCCTTGTCCGCCTTCACCTCCTTCTCCTCCTCCACTCTGTCTTTCATATCCTTCTTTTTCCTACCTCCCTGCTTTGTTTTTCCTTCTGTAAAAACTAATGTTATCTTAATTGGATTGTTTTTCATTTTGCTGTTGAGTTGTATGGGTTCCTTATATATTTTGGACATTAGCCCCTTATCAGAGGCGCTGTTTACAAATATCTTCTCCCATTCAGTTGGCTGCCTCTTTGTTTTGTTGATGGTTTCTTCTGCTGTGCCGAAGCTTTTTAGTTTGATATAGTCCCATTCATTTATTTAGCTGTTACTTCCATTGACTTTAAGGTCAAATTCATAAAATTCTCTTTGAACTCAAGATCCATAAGTTTAGTACCTATGCTTTCTTCTATGCAGCTTACTGTTTCAAATCTTATGTTTAGGTGTTTGGGAGGGGGCCTGATAGAAGAGGGTAAAAAGGTTCAAATATATGGTGATGGAAAAAGAACTGAATCTGGGTGGTGAACACATAATGCAATATATAGGTGATGTGTTATAGAATTGTACACTTGAAACCTACATAGTTGTGTTGACCACTGTCACCCTAGTACATTTTAATAAAAAAAATTAATGGTACCTTTCATTTTGGTATTCTTTGTGTCTACTAACTAAGGAATTAATCAAGAAATAATACTTTCAACAACACCAAAAGTTCTAGTGGATGTTATAAAAACAAATTAGTTATGACAACACAGTTTATCACATTATTTTTTGTAAAAGGATAGAAGTGGAGAAGTAAAAATCCAGGCTCAGAGAAAAACATAACCATAACACCAGTCTCTATCAGCACAATCAATATTTGCATGTGTGTAGATTTTCAGCAACTAAAAACATATCTCTATAAAAAGCACTGGTCTTGAACAAATCTAAAGTTTAACTTTTCAATTTCACTCTGCTAGTCACAGTGATAGATTTTCCTCCTTTACATACACAAAAGAAATTTGGGCCAGAGTGAATTGATATTGGAATATATCAAATTAATTACAGCAAAATTCTACTCTTCACTCACTTTAAAAATGTCACTAAACAAAAACAACTAGCTTAATATATCAGTTACCTAATACTTTGCCTCCATTTTGTTTAATCATAATGTGGCAGCTAAGTGCATTCTTCATTCAATCTGGAGTTGTAAAATTATGATATTCACTATTTTCTTTTTTTTTTTCAAGGGAGCTGATTCATCTGAAGAGGTAAAACACCTTCATTTACTGGAAAACTTGATAATTAAACATGTATCACAATATTAATCTGTTCTTTATTTTAACAGAGACATCATCATAGAGGAAAGCACCACGTAAGTATTTCCTTGATAATATGGTATAATAAAACATATTTTATTCTCTGAATAAAAATGGTAGTATTTACATGGAAACTCATAATGCCACCCTGAAGAAGTCAGCTGTTCTTTCAGAATGTAAGTAGCTTTTTGTGGTTAGTAATTGCCTTGGCCTAAAGAACAGTTGAAATTCTAATTCTATTAAGCAAAATATATGCAGGCCTAATGGAACATAGATACTGTTAAGATCACATGTGATGTGGTAAAGTTTCACAATCTGATTCTTTTGAAGGGTGATAAAGTCATTTGCTTAAGTTAAGCTGACCTTGTTAAATAAGATAGAAAATTTTATTTATTTAATATTTTTCTAATGAAAAATAACCTTAATATCCTATATTATTTTGATAAGGCATCAATGTGATTAGATCTCAAAATTTCTTTTTTAAAAAATTCATTTCAGGTGTACCAATATATTAAATAGATGAATTTTAGCATGGCACCAAATTAAAAGATGCAGAAGGAAGGATCGAGGGTATTGGGATTAACTTAAGTGAATATAAAGAAAGAAGGGGTTTCCGCTGGTTGAGTGGCTCAGTTGGTTAAGAGCTCGCACAAGAGTGCAAGCTCTGAGCAACAGGGTCACCGGTTCCATTCACGGCCCCGAGCTGATCTGCCACTGAGCTTCCAACAGGTGGCAGGATGGGACAGCTTAAAAAAAAAAAAAAAGAAAGTAGGAGTTTTAAGAGACAGTGAGGTCTTAGTAAATCAAGAGTGTGAAGTAGCAATTCCACCTAATCTGGGATTACCAAATTACTCCTTCTTGGAAAATTTAAATCTCGGGAAAGCAGGATCTTAAAGGTAATATTATAAAGGATATTTAAACATTTTGTGAGTGGCTGGTTATAATTAATAACTCCAAATTTATTATAAAGCAACTAAGTGGTCAACAAACAGTAAAACTGTAAATACCTTATTATTTTCCTCCTTTTAAACATTTTTTCTTATTAAAAAGTGAAAACATACCAAAAAATGTGAAAAAACAATCATGTAGATGATCTACAAGGTCTTATCAACTTTAACAATGTAAGTTTTTAATGGAAAGTATTGTGAAATATTTACACTGTCATTGTCTCAATTGTCTGCAATTCACTCTTTTGATGTATACAGAGGTTCCAACCCTCATATTATCCACAATATTCAAGGGAGTCATATGAGTATCCATATCCATATCCATATCGTGGATACTAACCACAGGATGTGACTACAGGTAAGCCACCATCTAGTGACATTTTTTTGTTCTCCAGAAATATCAGTGAAGATAGTTAAACAAGGAAAAGTAGAATAAAGCCATCAAACTAAAAAGCCTCAGTTTAAGCAATGTAGCCATGTGTAGCTCTCCTAAAGTGAATTTATTCATCTAAATGCTTCCAAAAGAAAACTTCTGTCCTGGTATGGTTAGAGGTGGGGTTTTGTGGAAAGGAACACTAGGGTTTGTACCCTGGTCAAGACAACTAGTAGTTTCATGACCTTGAAGTATTCCTAAGCTTTTCTAAACTTCAATTTTATCATGGACAAATAGGCGTCATGATAATATGCAACCAATTCATAGAATTGGTGAGACTATTACAAGACATATTCCATAAAATGCCCCTGATTAAAATTGTTTATACTTGTTAATGTGTGATGTCCTGCCACTAAATTTGTGCCTGGATATTGTGTAAAACATGTCCTGCTAAAATGTAATCTTTGGAGCAGCTACAGAAACACCATGTGGGAACTTGTCAGACATTTAGAGTCTAAAGCCATACCCACGCCCATTCAATCAGAATCCACATTTTAATAAGGTCCTTATTTGATTCATAACACAATAATGTTTGAGAAACTTTGCCTTGGGGATTCTGATTAGC
>NW_017731736.1:1470109-1474142 GCF_001890085.2 Hipposideros armiger | reverse complement strand
CAGTCAGCCTATTCTCAGGATAAGCTGATAAAGGGGGCAAGTTCCACTTTTTAGTGCCCGTTCAAGGAGAGTCCAGGGGCCCAGAGCAGCCTGACTTTCGTTTGGTAGAGACAAAGCAGGGGTAACAAACGCGTAATTGTGAACACTTGGTCAGGTACAAAGGAATCGATCTGGATATAGCTCAAAAACCAGAAAGCGTAGTGGTATTAACAATGACTTCACCTGTAGTTTAATAAAATGAATATTTTCTTTCTCCACAGGCTTGGTGAGAAATCCTTTTTGGTCTGTCTACTCATGATGATTCTTCCTACTCAAAAATGCTTTCACCCATCTAGCAGCATAGTATCAGTTCTCATATAATAAATGCATCCAAAGTGCTTCAAAAACTATTTAAAAAAACAATTTTAAAAGTAGAGCATTATCTGTATTCTCTTATGTACTAAACTGGAATTTAAAAAGTTTGACCCGTAAATAACGTTTCTTTGTACAAATTCCAGCTTTCGAACTAACAAATAGAAAAAAAGGAAAAGTCAATCAACTAGTGTTACATGAACAACAGATATCTGAGATCAAAGATCAATATTTCTAAAACAGTAGTAATGATATTCTCTGGAGAATTTGATTTTTTTCTATATTGTTCTCTGTGTTGAAGTATTATAAAATTAAAAAAGAGTACTTTCCATGTACAATAAATTGATCTATGAAGCATATACTGGATACCCCATTGTATTATTTCCCTGCACTGCCAAAACAAAGTACCCAAACTGGTAGCTAAAAAACAACAGCAGATTCTTGTTCTTTCTGATGACTCTAGGGTACATCTGTTTTAGCCTCTTCCTAGATTCTGGCATTTATTGGCAATCCTTGACCTTCCTTGGTTTGTAAATTCACCATTCAATTTCTGTCTCTGTTGTTACAAAGTCATCTTCCTTCTGTCTATCTTTAGAAATACAACAGTTACATTGGATTAAGGACACACTATACTCCAGGATAAACTTGTCTTAACTAATTACGTTCGCAATGACCTACATTTCCAAATTAGGTCACATCTGAGGTTCTGTGGGTTAGGATTTCAACATATCTTTGGAGGAGGGACACAGTTGAACCCATGACACCCATCTTTATCTTGATTCTCAATAATATTTTTCTGCAACTGTCACATGCCAACATTCACAATATCCTCATTGTGTCAATATTTCTACAAAAAGAGATACAATGTTATTTTATAATCTTCTGGGATGATGACTATGGAAGAAAGCAGGTCATAGCATTGCTGGGTGGCGATTCAAAGGGCAAGAAAATTATCTAAGCAATATCATTTTAATTGTGAAATAATTTATACTAAAAGAAATTCCAATCCATGCAGTTTGCATAAAACCACTAGAATACTAATCAAAATATTGCTTTTAATTTTAATCATATTTAAAAGAAATGCTAATTCATTTTTAGCATGTAGCTGCAAAAAATCTCAGTTATACAATGGTTGTAACTATTGGCAGCTAAATACCTACAAATTACAGTACATTACAATTTTTTATGATAGAAAGTTTTATTCCCCAAAAGTCATGGACACAGGGCTTACCTTCCTGAGAAAAACAGTCCAAACTAAAGGCCCATCTCCAATCCACAGAGGTTAGCACAGAGCAGAGTGCAACTTTCGGTAACAAAGACATTGGAGAGTACAAAGACTCAGGTGCTGAGATAAGACTCTGAGAGCGAAGAAAAGTTGGTAGAATACTAGGTTATGTGTGCTGTGTGCTCTCTCGTGATCTGCCTTTGACCCTTTACTTTATATACTGTGGTACATAAAAGATGTCTGAAATTTAACAAATCCAATCTAGAACTCCTTGTTGTGTGTTGCCTTACAGCCTCATCCTCGACTGCCCCCCACACCAGCCCTTGACCTAACAAGGTCACGAGGAAAAGTCTCCGAAAACTGAGACCCGGTAAAATAATATCGGTAAAACTTCCTCAAAAAAGTGTCCTAAAAAACTGGAACCCGGCAAAATAATGTCGGTTATCTCCCTTAGTTCAAGGCCGAAGCTACAGCTGCACCATCCTGGGGGTTGTGTGTGTAGGAGTACAAAGACACAACATGTGTTAAAGTACAATGGGTCTGGTTGATAAAAACTGGCCTTAAGACACTTGTCACATAGACTTTATAAAAATAAAAAAGTTTTACTCCTTTAAAGTTTCTTAATAAAAGCTTCACGTTGGCTCAATTAGGTGCTCAGTTCCAGAGAGAGAACTGCAGCCCCCTGGCCTCGTGCTTTAAACCTATCTTTGTCTCTTGTATTTCTTTCACCGTGCGCCATCCCCTCTCACGCATCACTGCCCGTGCTGCGCGGGACGCGACAGTTGTGTCCTGTCTCCAGTCTCAGTTACTTTTTGCCGTGTACTTGCTCAGATTCAAAACCTAAGAATAATCATTTGTCGTGTTTTTTTTTCTCTTCTGTCCTTCAGTTTTTACATATAACCAATGTATGTCTGGTAGGCTCTGCCTCTATTAAAATGTGTATATACATGTATATTAGTTATATATACATATATGTATGTAGGTGCATGTATATATGTGTGTGTATACATATGTGTATACATATACATTTTATATATATTATATATATACACACACATACACACACACACACACACACACACACACACACACTTAGAGGGTGCCAAAAATGTATACATTTTAAGAAAGGAATAACTATACATCCATGAAACCATTGCCACCATCAGACCACACTATCACCTCCCAAATTTCCTCCTGCCCCCCCTTATTAATATTATTATTATTATTATTATATGTGTAGGTGTGTGGTAAGAATCTTAACATTAAATCTACCCTCTTCACATATCTTAAGTACAATACAGTGTTGTTAGTTATAGGAACTACGCTGTGTAGCAGGTCTCTGGAATTTATTTATCTTGCATCACTGAAACTTTGTCCCCCTGACCATCACCATCCTGTTCCCCCTCATCCCAGCTCCTGGCAACCTTCATTCTACTCTGCGCTACTAAGCGTGGCAATTTTAGATTCTACATATAAGTGAGATTTTACAATATTTGTCTCTCTATGCCTGGCTTAATTCACTGAACATAATGTTGGGTTGTCAGAAAAGTCATGATATATTTTGTCTATGTTTTTCATAGACAAAGTTCATTTGTTTATACAAATAACAAAGATCAGTGATATATTGCCCATTTTGTTCAATAACCTTTGGCCATCTTTCAGTGAGCTTCATAATTCCTCGTTCATAGAAGGATCTGTCTTTATTTTTCAAAAAGCTGAACAAGGTGCTTATTTACAGCCTCATCTGAATTGAATGTTATACCACACAAGGAGTTTTGAGGAGAGTGAAACAAATGGAAATCTGACAGCACAAGGTCAGTCGAGTATGGTGGGTGTGGCAAAACATCCCATTCAAGCTCCATTAATTTTTGACGGGTGATCAAACTTGTGTGTGGTTTCCCGTTGTCGCGATGGAACACAATTTCTTTATAATTAACAAGCTCTGGATGTTTCTGGATGATGGATTCGTTCAAACTGTCCAACTACCGACAGTACACATTCGAATTGATTTTTTGGTTCCTTGGTAGATGCTCGAAAAACAAGACACCTTTAAAATCCCACCACACTGAGAGCATAACCTTCCTCTGGTGAATGTCTGCTTTCGATGTCATTTGAGGCAAATCATCACATCAGGACCAAGACCGTTTGCACACCACATTGTTGTAAACAATCCAATTCTCATCATCAGTTATCAGTCACTTCAAAAAAGATCAGTTTCCTCATGTTTAATGAGCATACTGCAAATGTATATACTCGCTGTCAAATGAACTGCTTTGAGTTCATGCAGACCCCAAATATCAAGCTTGCTTACATATCCCAGCTTCTTCAGGTGGTTGAGAATGCTTGAATGATGGATGTTCAGTGTTTCTGCAATCTCTCGTGTTGTGTAAAGTGGTTTTGACTTGATCAATGCCTTTATTTTGTCATCATCAACCTCGGTGGGCCTCCCTGACCAAG
>NW_017731736.1:1466917-1469599 GCF_001890085.2 Hipposideros armiger | reverse complement strand
ACACGGTAGCCCATGGCAACCCACTGCAGCAGGGGCTGCAGCCTAGCAGTCGCCAGTGACTCATGGCAGCCCAGCTCCAGGTTGAGCTGTTGTTCAACATCTTAGCTGTAGAGGGCAGTGTCACTGGCCCTCATATGTGGGATCCGAACCGGGGCCCTCTGATATCCCAAGCCAGCTCTTAACCAATACGCCACTCGGCCGGCCCTCAGTTTTTTTTAAAAAAGCTAGAACTGTCAGCTGTCAAATGACATAGAAATAACATAGATATGAATGACTCTGGTATTTCCAAAAATGAATTAGTGCCATCTGTTGCAAAGATGCATCATGACTTTTTTTTTTTTTAAGATTTTTATTGGGGAATTGGTGGGATAGGAACAGCGGTGGGAAATTGGGGGAAGGGGAACAGACAAGTTGCTGTTGTTTTGTTCTTCAGTCTAGTTGTGGAGGACGTTGCTTCACTGCCCCAAGTTGGCACCATCATTGAGCTCTTCCCTGGTGAGGCTGATCAGTCGCCGGCTTCTGGGTGGCTGCTCAGTGAGGCTGCTGGCCACTCACGCTGGCTGCTGGCTACATACAGTAGCCCGTGGCAACCCACTGCCACAGGGGCTGCAGCCTACGCCATGGCCGGTGGCTCACGGCAGCCCAGCTCCAGGTTGAGCTGTTGTTCAGTATCTTAGCTGTAGGGGGCAGTGTCACTGGCCCTCATATGTGGGATCCGAACCGGTGCCCTCTGGCATCCCAAGCCAGTTCTTAGCCATCGCGCCACTTGGCTGGCCCCATGCATCATGACTTTTCCCACAACCCAATATCATCAGGTCTATCCATGTTCTCCCAAGTGGCAGATTTCCTCCTTTTTGAAAGCTGGATAATATTCCATTGTATGTGTATACTACATTTTCTCTATCCATTCATGCAGCAATGCACATTTAAGTTGTTTCTGCACCCAAGCTGTTGTGAATAATGCTGCAATAAACTTGGGAGTACAGGTGTCATTTTTATGATCATGATTTTAATTCCTTTGGCTAAATACAAAGAAGTGGCATTGCTGGATTAGTTGGTAGTTCTATTTTTATATTTTGAGGAACTTCCATACTGTTTTCCATCATGGCTGCACCAATTTAGTTTCTCACAGTGCACCAGGGTACCTTTTTCTCTTTAGCCTCGCTGTCACTTCTTATCTTCTGGTTTTCTTTCTTTACTTCCTTTTTTTTTTTTTTAATTAATGGTCATCCTGATAGAAAATCTTAACCACAGTAGCCTTCAATTTCCCCATCCTTCCCTTGTGTTGTTGCTGTCATAGTTTTTTAATTCTTCATATATTAAAACCTATCCATATATTGTTTATTTTTGTTTTAAACATATTTACCTTTAAAAGTTTTAAAATATAAATAATAAGGTGTTCCATGTTTATTACAATATTTACCATTTTCAATGTGCTTCCTTTGATGAATATATGCAGATTTACAAGGGGTATAACTTTACTTTTGCCTGAAGAACTTCCTTTAATATTTCTTGTAAGGCAAGTTTTCTGGTCATCAATTTATTGAGCTTTGAGTCTGAAAAATTTATTTTGTCATCATTCTAGAAGTATATTTTCACTGGTTATAGAATTTGTTTAAAAGATATTTTTATTTTAGTACTTGAAAATTTTGTCACTCTCTTCTGTCTTGCATAATTTGCAAAATCAAGTCAGCTGTCATTCATATTTTGCTACTCTATATATGATATGTCCTTTTTCCTCTGGCTGCTTTTTAATATTCTTGTATGACAGCAAGCGAAGCAATTATGATGTGTTTTATTTAGATTTTTCATGTTGAATTTATTATTTGTTGAGCTTCTAAATCTGTGATTTACAGTTTTCCTAATCATTGAAAAATATTTAGCCATTTATTTATTCAAACACTTTTCCTGCCTTCCTCTCTTCACCTTCACTGCAATTGCATATGTGTTAACACATAAGTTGTTCCATAGCTCACTGAAGCCCTGATTTTTGTTGACAAAGTATACAACAGCAAATCCTATACTAATAGCTGATAAGTATTGAGTGCTTTATTTTGTCAGCCACATTTCTAAACCCTTTGCCAATACTAGCTACTTTCATGCTTGCTTAAACCTGTGAGGTTGTTAACATTATCAATCAATGTATAGATGGTATCAGCAATGCACAGGGAGGGTTAAATAAATTGCCCATGATCACAGTGCATGTAATACCTGGAAGAGGAAGGTTCTGACACAGATATCCAGTCCTAGAGCCTTTCCTCTGAAACACTCCACTACTGACACTACCCTGCACATACATACAGTGCTAAAAAAATGTGTGCAACTTTTAAGGAAGGAAAAAACTGTATTAAAATTGTAATACTCAATATATATTGATCACAAAAGATGAATACAAGTCGCATTTGACTTCTGCAATTACAGGAGGTGCTCAAAGTGGTTACCATCAGTGTCCAGATACTTCTGATTACGGCAAACTACTGCTTGAGCATAACATCTCTTAAAATGTGTATACATTATTTTGGCACCACCGGTATATGCCAGTTGGAAATTAATTTGAAAAGATGATTTTTACCTTTTAAGTCATTGGTCCCACAACTTGATTCTCTTCTTCAGTTTGGTCTTTCTGATAATGAAAAGGGACCAGATAACTTTTCCAAATAACCTTATATGAGAAAAATAATA
>NW_017731736.1:1460049-1464937 GCF_001890085.2 Hipposideros armiger | reverse complement strand
TTTTTTTTTTTTTTAGCTGAGCCATCCTGCTATCTGTTGGCAGCTCAGCGGCTGCTCAGCTTGGGCTGGACTCGAACCGCTGTTATTCAGAGCTCAAACTCCTGAGCGAGCTCTTAACCAACTGAGCCACTTGGCAGGCCCTTCAATTTGTACTTCTTAATTCCTTCACCTTTTTCACCATTCCCTAACCATCCTCCCATCTATCACCCTGATAAATCTAGTAGTCACCTGATATCTTACATAGTGATTACAACATTATTAACTATATTGCTTATGCTATACCCTATATCCCCAAGACTACCAACTTGTGCTTCTTAACAACCAACTTGTACTTCTTAATCACTTTTCTGTTTTTGTTCCTCACCCCTTCCCATCTGTCAATCACCAAAATGTTCTTGGTATCTATGAGTTTGTTTCTGTTTTGTTTATTGGTTAGTTTTTTTCTTTAAATTCCCCATATAAATGAAATCACATTGCTTCTGTCTTTCTCTGTCTGACATACTCCACTCAGCACAATACCCTCCACAGATGGCAAGAACCTATTTCCTACCCTGGCCAGGCAAAATTACATTGTGTATTTGTATGACCTATTATTTATCCATTCATCCATCAGTGGTCACCCAGGCTGCCTCCACATCTTGGCCATTGTAAATAATGCTACAATGAACATATGGATTCACTCATCCCCTTAAAGTAGCATTATGGGTTTCTTTGGATCAATACCCAGAAGTGGGATTACTGGGTCCTTGTTTGTCTCTTTTATAGCCTCTGTTTCAAAGTTCATTTTGTCTGGTATAAGTATTGCTAAATAGCTTTTTTTGTTTATTTGTTTCCATCTTCATGAAATATCTTTTCCCCATCCCTTTACTTTGAGTTTATGTGTGCCTTTTGATCCAAAGCGTGTCTCTTGTAGGCAGGATACATAAGGATCTTGTTTTCTTATCCATGCAGCTAACCTATGTCTTTTGAGTGGAGGATTGAATCCATTTACATCGAAAGTAATTGTTGATATATATGTAGTTATTGCTATTTTATTATTCATATTTTTTATCTTTTTTTTTCTGATCTGAAAGAAGTCCCTTTAGGATTCCCTGTAATACTGGTTTAGTGGTGATGAACCCATTTAGCTATTTCTTCTCTGGGAAGCTCTTTATCTGTTCTTTGATCTTATTGATAGCTTTGCTGGGTACTAATCTTGGTTGTAGTCCTTTGCTTTTCATCCCTTTGAATATTTTGTGCCAATCCCTTCTGACCTGCAAAGTTTCTGTTGAGAAACAGCTGTCAGTCTTATGGGATCTTGTAAGAAACTAACTGCGTTTCTCATTACTTTTAAGATTCTCTCTTTGTCCTTAACATTTGGCATTTTAATTATGATGTGTCTTTGGGTGCTTTGTTACTGTGTTTTTTATTTTTTGGATGGTATATTTACAGTATTTTTTAATTTAGATTCTCTTTATCTCAGACACTTTTGTAGTTTTTAGTATTCAGGTTTTGCACTACTTTTGTCAAAACTATTCCTAAGCTTTCTATTCTTTATTATGTTATTATGAATAGAATTGATCCTTTAATTTTATATTCAGATTATTTGTTGTCAATATGTAGAAATACAAATTTTTTATATATTGACCTTGTATCCTGAAACCTTGTTATACTCAGTTATTGGACATCCTAAATTGTTTTGTTGATTCCCTAGAAATTTATTTCTACACATAAGGTCATGGCATCCATATACGCAGTTTTACTTCTTCCTTTCCATTTTATATATCTTTTATTTAATTTTCAGGCTTTACTGCATTAGCACAGCCTCCAGTTGCAGGCCTTACTACACTAGTACAGCCTCCAGTACAATGTTGAACAGACATGGTAAGAGCAGGTATCCTGGTTTTCTTTCTAATACTAGTTGGAAAAGCATCAGTCTTTCACCATTAAATATGTTTGTTATAGGTTTTTGTTAAACCCCTTTTAGACAACTTTCATGTCTGAAAAATGACTATCATACTCTCACATTTTATTTAAAATTTATGAGTACACAGTTCTAATTTGGATATAATTTTTCCCATTTTAAAAGTCATGCTACATTGTCTTAATTCCAGAGTTGTTGCTAAAATTTGAGAACAATGGGATTTCTCCCCGCTCTCATCATTCAGATTTTTTTTGTTTTTAGTGGTCTGAAGTTTTCATATGATATGCCTTGAAGTGGGTTTATTCTCACCCTTGGATTCTAGCATGTGTTGGGTTATTTAAGGTTAGAAAATACCGAGATATTTTCTTGACTTAATTCATTGATGATTTATATTATTCTAGTTTTGATGATTTATGTGATTGAAGTTTCTTATCTTTTTTCCTCCTATTTTCTTTCTCTATTGTTTGGTCTACTTTTTTGTAGCAATCTCCTCAACTTTGTCATCCAAACCTTTTTATAGTTCTTCTTTTGTGCCATAACATTTCTTTCTAACTCCATAAAGTTTATTCTGTTTATTCCTCTTTTACATGTAGCATTCTGTTCTGGTTTTACGGGTGTATCATCTCATGTTTCTAAGGACATTTAAGATTTGTGTCCTTGCTAAATTTTTATTTTTCTGCATAGCCTGTTTATTCTAAGTTGCTTCCTATGTTTACATGCAACTCCATCCTTCATGTTGTAGGCTGTCCACAGATGTCTGGTAATCTCTGGTTCCATTTATATTTATGATGGTACTCGATAACACATCTCTAAACCACTCTCTGCTTCATGATGAGCTGCTGTGGTCTCTGTCTGGCACTCACTGCCCACCACCGTCCGGAGCTCCTCTACTGTTCAAAAGGCCTAGTGATCTTGGTCACAGGGACACTCTTCAAATGCGATTTGGGCTGAGGCCCTCCTGGGAAACCTGGGAATCAAGATCCTTGTGAGTTCTGGCTCTAGAATGAGGGAGGAGTGTCACAGGCCCCATATCATCAAAGGTATGAAAAGGTTTCTGGGAGACTTAGTCTGGTGCTAGTTTTGGGGAGTCAGTCCTTGCATCACTCTCCAAGACCCCCCTCAAAGATCATGGGCTGGTGACTATGTGGATAGTTAAACACTGAGTTCTGAAACGTTTGTTCCTCCTGTCATCTCTCAGCAGGTGTCTCCGACTCAGGACATATAAGTTCAGGAGGATGGGAAGGCAAGGTCAGGCCCTAATCTCGCTGAAGATGTTATTTTATTGAAATCTGGTACAAGGTCATCGAAACTGAAGTTATGGAAACACATTCCTCCACCTGGGCTGAAGCCAAAACCAAAGCCAAGTTTCTTTGGGAGCTGAGGGCCCCTAAACCTTGAGTTCCCACAGCCCCACGTGGCTCCTTCTTCCACATCATCCTCAACTTTATCTCAAATCATCCCTCCAAACAACGGAATCTGTGACTCTGAGGTCCAGAAGAGGTGAGAAGGCCCCAAAAGAGATCCAAGAGGCTCATTCCCGCATCCGCATCTGAGCGAAACCTCAATTCACACCTGGGGGTAGTCAGTGCTACGCTGTCAGGAATTGAGAAAACACTGTGCTTTGGTTTTCATTTCTTCTTCATCCTCAGAGAATTTTTAAATTAGGATATTTTTCCTAATAAAGATTATGNTGATCGACCAGAATGTACGTTTGCATTTACATGTATTATGCACATATATATATACATATATATACATATTATATATGTATATTTTGGAACATAACTTTTGTAGCTAATCCAGCATTTTCTCTTTATTCATAGGTTTGATGGGAAAAATCATTTCTATATAGTTTCATCATCTATCCTATCACCTTATATTATCAACATGTTTTGACATGCTTGTTGTAAAGGCAACTATACTGAGCCAAAAGAAGACTGTGTGGATTATTTTCTGTATTGTTTATACTCTTCTTAGTTCATGTTGGATATGCCAGATCTGGATTGTGGTACCACAATAACTGTAGTGTTAATTGAAGTCTTTTCAGCACTGTTTCTGAGATATAGAACCACATACCTGTGGCAAAAACAGGAAAGTTTCAAATGCATTTTTTAGCTGTGTGGTCTTATTTTTCCCATCCCTAATACTTAGAACCTAGTAAACTGTTACTCAACTGTTTAGTTCTAAAACGACTAACCTGTAACCCCATTTTAACAGCACTGAAAATACGCTAGGGCCCTTAATTTCAAGTGTGCCTCTTACACCTGATATCTTTGAAAGCTGCAAAGATATTGGCCTCAAACAGCCGTATTCTCAGCACTATTGAATCCTGATTTTAACGTGTCTCGGATTTGTGAGTTAACTAGAGGAACACAGTTCCAGGAGGAGAAATAATAAAAGCAAATTCACTGAGGTGTGTGCATAGAGTAAAGGGAAAACACCAAAGAGTTGAGCATGGCTTGAGAGAACCAAAGGATAGCAAGAATTCAAAGAAAGTGCATAAGGGAAGGCTGAAGATGATTATGGCCTTAACATTTGTGTTAAGCAATTGGTTTGGGGTGGGAGTTCATGTGAGAGTCATTATGTGATATGTATGTATTTTAGGTGAAATGAGTAAAAGCTAGGGGACTTCCTGTTTGACTTCAAAAAGCTTTCTAGTAATCAAGGTTCCCTCCCTCACCCCATTGTATTCCAGTCTGTGTATTTCTCTTTGGCCTCACTTCCTTTCCTACTCACCTGGACTTCATCATTGACCATTTTTAATATTTTCTCTTGTTTTTTACTCAATTTTTATTTTTTTACACATTATTTATTTTTGTATGTTGACATTCAATATTATTTTGTATTAACTTCAGATGGACAGCATAGTGGTTAGACATTTATGTAATTTAGAACTGATCCCCTGGATAAACTAGTACCCACCTGGCACTATACATACTTATTACCATATTTTTTACTATATTCTCTGTGCTTTACTTTACATCC
>NW_017731736.1:1446581-1455208 GCF_001890085.2 Hipposideros armiger | reverse complement strand
TAAAATGACCTACTGTTCCTGGCGGATAAAATTATAAGTAACATAAGAAGGCTTCTCCTGTGTTTAGAGTTCCCCATTCTTGTTTCCTTCTGTCATATTTAATCCCCACATTTCCTACTGTGTTGAAGCACAAAATGATGGGTAAAATAATGCCTACCTTTTGATGTCCCAACCTAAATATGGGTGAGTTAAGTTTAATTATAAGTTTTAAATGTGCGTATTACCATCTATTAATTTTTATTACCTGGCATTTGTTTTTATTTTTTATTTTTCTGTTGTTTGGTAGCATCAAACAATAGATAAAAGGAAGGAACTCATTTGACATTTCTAAAATGAGTAAAGCAGTATTTATTTTTTTTAATCAGCCATTTCAATAGTTACTAAACCTTATGTATACTTTTTCCATTGAGACTATGCTAGAGATTGGATTTGTTTTGCATTGAGAAGATACTATGTATGTACATGGCTTAGAAATCAATTACAAAAGAATAGGAATGATTTAAATTACATTGGGCTTTCTAATTTGCCTTAATAAAACATTTATAATGTTTTTTATACCACCCAGAGAATACCAACAATTTCTAATGCAGTTGTTTAAGTACATTATAGAAGATTCACCTAATAAATATTTACTAAAACACTTGATATAAAATTGAACCTTACATTCTATTTATAGGGCCAATCTATAGACAAAAAAATACATTTATGAGTCTATTATCTAGTTTCTCAAACTTTAAAGTACACAAAGAATCACCTGGAGATACTGATTGAAATGAGGTTTGTATTGCACCTCCTAGATTCTGATTCAATATGTCTGGAAAAAGGGCCTATGAATTTACATTTCCAACACATTCTCAGGTAATGTTGATTCTGATGATTTCATGTAGCACACTTTGAGTAACAATGGACTAAGACATAAAATATACCTAAATTTTATAAACAATTTTTTATGTATTCACTTCTAAGTATATTCAATTATCCAACCAGTAATGAAGAGTTGAATTTTTATACAAATTTGCCAAAGGATTTAGTGAAGATTAATTTTTCCTTTTATCTAGTATAATCATGTTAATACATTGCTTCCAGTGAGGAACATGCCCTCCTAAAAACTCAAAGGAAGTAAATTAAATACCAAACCATGTGCATTCAGTTACTATGTGAGACATGTATTAGTGAGTTTCTGTGGTCATATGACTTTAAAAATAAAAATTGTTTTATTACATAATACTCAATGGATTACTGAATTTTGGCAAACATTTTCAATATACTTTAAGACTTAAAATATTCCAAAGTCAGTAGAATAAAGGTACATTGTAATAATTTGTAGGAGGTGCATTTGAAATAAATGATGACTCCAATATTATTGTGCCAGTTGTCATCATATATTAGAGAAGCAGTAAACGTTTGATGAGATGGCATCATTTTTGGCATAGAGTTGTTCCATCCTGAATATATCTTTGTTGAAATAGGGAAGATGCTGTTTTTAGCATTTCAGTTCACTTCTACGCTTGGTTTACTTTAGCATACTTTACCCTGTGTCTTATTCACACATACCTTGACTAATACTGGAATTAATATGTGATGGATACAACTGTTTCCTGGACACTGTGATTCATAATCTTCTACTGTAAAGTTTAAGTTTATTCTTACTGTCTGGGGAGACAGATTTTGGGCATTATTTTCAGTTCTATAATTTGATCTTATAATTGACATGATTTAACAAAACAAATGGAGGACTTCAGTGTATATATATATGCATCAGTCCTGTAGAAAATCACATTATCTTTTAGGGCTTCAGAACTGCAGCTTCTCAAACTCTTGCGTCTCATCTTGGATAAAAGGTAATATATTCATGTGCAACCTAATGTGATACCTTATTCTAATTTCTGATTGCTAGAATAAATTGAAAACCATTTTGAAATATATATTATTTATCGATAATTTCTCATAAAGAAACAATTTAAAGAAATTATGACCTTATGTCAGGATCTGAAAGTGAGGTCAGAATCTCAATGTTTCTGGATTGAAAGCAATTGTTGTACTAAGGAATGATGTGGAACAAGGAGGATATGTGCTCCATCTTCTCTAATGGTGGGCTATCCTGGAAGTCTTTTTACTTCCTTGACTAAATACATGATATCCACTGTGGTAATAATTACTTTTACCTGTAACTTAAATTCAAGTTCAAATTTTATAAGAAAATGATCTCTTAAATAGCATAAACCCCCTTTTTGCAAATGTGTATATTGTGTCAAATACTTAAGTAACCATTTTCAAAGCTACTTTATTACATCACTAATTCATTCTCATTACTTTTTTATTGTCCCTTTCATCATCAAAATAGTTTCTGTTTTGCTGCATAATTAACGCTGTGCAATAGACTATTTTGTTTTAATACTTGATGTCACTTAACACATTTTCATTTCATTTGTTATTTGGCTGAATAAAAAGCTCTTCTAGATCAAATGTTATCATTGTGTTCTTTGGGTAATAACCTTTCAAAGCCCCTAAACCATCCATCTGTCTATCTGTAAAGACCAATTTCTGTGAATTTCCCTCAGTCCTCTATTTTCAATGAAATTTGAGGTATACATAACACTACAAGTTGCATTTTTATTTGTGTCACAACATGTCTGAATATTTGGTAAGTGGTAGATGATAGAAAAACTTCCTTGGGAAATATATAATTCTCACACTTTTTCTAATGCCACATTCTTGAGTGTAAGCCAATGACATAAAAATGAGCACATAAAGAACAAGGAAAATAGCATCAATCAAAGATTCTGTTTTATGTGTTAGAGATTTAGAGTTATCAGGCAGAAGAATATTTTCTTCTATCATCAGACAAAAGATGTCATTGCAGCATCTTTCAAAACTGATGGCCAAAAATTATCAGGGGGAAAAAAACCTTTCACTGACTATTTACCTTATAGTTTGCAAACTATGACTGATAAATAAATAATCAGCTTTACTGATTTTCAACAGCACCAGACTAGGGTCTTTTATATACTGACTTACAAAAACGAATCAAAGTCCTTTGATTTGGTTAATTTTGGTGAATAAGATTATTTGGAGATTAAATCATTTTTACCAATTAAACTTCTCAAAGTACCTACAAACATTATCCCTGAAACTTCTTTTTAATTTGACTTTACAAATTATTATTAATTTTCTAATATTAGAGTTATACCACCTACACAATGCTCAAGCCAGAAACCTAAGTCATTTTCTCTATTATAAAACAAGTCTCTATTGCTTGACACTCTACCTTCTAAACATTTGTTTAAACTCTGCCCTAATTATTTTTTTCTATTGTCATTATGTAAGGACGCTATAATCTCAAATAATCTTAGTAGCCAGCCTGTCTCAATTTTTGTCCTTCTTACTTGCTGAACGATTTCATTTCCAGCATGCTATCCTCTCTCATTTTTGTTTCTTTGCAGGCTCTCAAAACCTGTATTTACTTATCCTATATAACCCAGCACAAGCTTGACCTTTTTTTTTTTTTTACTTTAATAGCCACCCCATTATCTTGGTCTGTTTAAGATGTTCATTATGGTGTTTTTATGCTACTTTAGTATTCCTGTACCACAGCACTTACCTTTAGTTACCAATGTCCCCTACTAGTCTCTAAGTTCCATGATGTCAGGCAAAGTGTTTTCATTGTATTTACATATCTAGTATGTTTCACAGGGCTTTGGAGCATAGTTTGACCAATAAATGACTTGTAAGTACAGGAATGAATGCGTTACTGACCTGTCACATGTGCTTTCACAGGACTCAGCCAAACATGAAGATCTTTGTCTTTGCCTTCATCATGGCTCTCATGGTTGCCATGATTGTAAGTAAATTAGAAATTTTGAAAATTATGTTCTCAGTAATTATTCAAAAATTCTTACTTCTTCTGTTCTGGACCATATTTGCATTGCCTGAACATGGCTTTATCGACTTTAATGTTTTTATGTGGACATTTTCTTTGAATCAAAATATGTACGTTCACTAAGTACTTAGAATAAATCTGGAGCACTCCCACAGACACACACAGAGACATTAACACATGGACACTGAAGTGTAATTAGCTTAATGTAAAACAAAAATTTAAAAAGAGCCCCATACTCATGTGTGGCTGAGATGCTGATAAAAGAGACTTAACTATTTAAAGATCTGGACCCACCAAATGTCAAGAGTTTCCCGCTGGTGTTGTCATTTATTACTGTGTGTCACTAGGTAAAACTGGATCTCTCTGTAACTCTTTCCTCCTCTTCTCCATGCCCTCCTCTTCCTCCTTGTCCGCCTTCACCTCCTTCTCCTCCTCCACTCTGTCTTTCATGTCCTTCTTTTTCCTACCTCCCTGCTTTGTTTTTCCTTCTGTAAAAACTAATGTTATCTTGATTGGATTGTTTTTCATTTTGCTGTTGAGTTGTATGAGTTCCTTATATATTTTGGACATTATCCCCTTATCAGAGGCGCTGTTTACAAATATCTTCTCCCATTCAGTTGGCTGCCTCTTTGTTTTGTTGATGGTTTCTTCTGCTGTGCTGAAGCTTTTTAGTTTGATACAGTCCCATTCATTTATTGAGCTGTTACTTCCATTGACTTTAAGGTCAAATTCATAAAATTCTCTTTGAACTCAAGATCCATAAGTTTAGTACCTATGCTTTCTTCTATACAGCTTACTGTTTCAAATCTTATGTTTAGGTGTTTGGGAGGGGGCCTGATAGAAGAGGGTAAAAAGGTTCAAATATATGGTGATGGAAAAAGAACTGAATCTGGGTGGTGAACACATAATGCAATATATAGATGTATTACAGAATTGTACAGTTGACACCTATTTAGTTTTGTTGAACATTGTCACCCTAGTACATTTTAACAAAAAATTAATGGTATCTTTTGCTTTGGTATTGTTTGTGCTAGTTACTAAGAAATTCATTAAAAATTAATTCTTAAACAACCCCAAAAGTCCTAGTGGATGATACCAAAAAAAAGTTGGTTATGACAACACAGTTTATCACATTATTTTTTGTAAAAGTATAGAAGTGGAAAAATAAAAATTCAAGAACTGAGAAAAACATAACCATAACATCAGACTCTATCAGCACAATCAATATTTGCATGTGTGTAGATTTTCAGCAACTTAAAGTATATCTGTAAAAAGTACTGTTCTTGAACAAATCTAAAGTTTAACTTTTCAATTTCACTCTCCTAGTTACAGGGATAGATTTTTCTCCTTTACATATACAAAAGAAATTTGGGCCAGAGTGAATTGATATTGGAATGTATCAAATTAATTTTAGCAAAATTCTATTCTTCACTCACTTTAAAAGTGCCACTAAAAAGAAAACCAACTAGCTTAATATATCAATTATCTAACACTTCGCCCCATTTTGTTTAATCATAATGTGGCAGCTAAGTGCATTTTTCATTCAATCTAGCATTGCTAAATTATGATATTCACTATTTTCTTTTTTTTTTCCAAGGGAGCTGATTCATCCTCATCTGAAGAGGTAAGACATTTTCATTTACTGGAAAACTTGATAATTAAACTTTTTTATCACAATATTAATCTGTTCTTTATTTTAACAGAGACGTTATAGAGGAGGACGCTATGTAAGTATTCCCTAGTTAATGTGGTATAATAAAACATATTTTATTCTCTGAGTTTTATTCTATAATGAAAATCAATACTTGTGTCTGAAACATATATATATAATGAGTGGCTAAAGTATACATTGAGTTTGTTTATTTATGATATACTAGTAAAAGACCCATAGTTCTTGTGTACTGGTAGTATTTACATGAAAACTCATAATGCCACCCTGGAGAAGTCAACAGTTCTTTCAGAATATAAGTAACTTTTTGTGATAAATAATTGCCTTAGCCTAAAGAACATTCAAAATTTTAATTCTAATAAGCAAAATATATGCCTAATGGAACACAGAGACTGTTAAAAACACCTGTGATGTGGCAAAGTTTCACAATCTGATTCTTTTGAAGGGTGATGGAGTCATTCGCTTAAGTTAAACTGACCTTCTGAAATAAGATAGAAAATTTTACTTATTTAATAGTTTTCTTAATGAAAAATAACCTGAATATCTCATATTATTTTGACAAGACATCAATGTAATAAGGTCTCAAAAAAATTTTTTTAATTAGTTTCAGGTGTACTAATATATTAAATAGATGAATTTTTGCATGGCACCAAATTAAAAGATGCAGAAGGAGGGATTGAGGATACTGGGATAAACAGAAGTGAATATAAAGAAAGTAGGAGTTTTGAAAGACAGTGAGGTCATAATAAGTCAAGAGTGCAAAGTAGCAATTCCACCTAATCCGGGATTAGCAAATTTCTGCTCCTTGAAAAATTTAAGAATTCAGAAAGTAGGAGCTTAAAGGTAATATAAAAAATATTTAAACATTTTGTGAGTGGTTGGCTATAATTAATAACACCAAATTTATTATAAAGCAAAAAAATGGTCAACAAACAGTAAAACTGTAAATACCTTATTATTTTCCTCCTTTTAAACATTTTTTTTCTTATAAAAAAGTGAAGACCTAACTAAAAATTTGAAAAAACAATCATGTAGATGATCTACAAGGTCCTACCAACTTTAACAACCTAAATTTCTAATGGAAAGTTTTGTGAAATATTTACACTGTTATTGTCTCAATTCTCTGCAATTCACTTTTTCCTTTTGCTGTACACAGAGGCGTCCCCCATATTATCAGCCATATCCAATCAACCCGTATCCGAATCCATATCCGTATCCATATCCATATCCATACCCATATCCATATGGTGGTCAGTAAGCACAGGACGTGATTACAGGTAAGCCACATCTAGTGACATTTTTCTGTTCTCCAGAAATGTCAGTGGTGATATTTAAAACAAGGAAAAATAGAATAAAGCATTCAAAACAAAAGCAGCCTCAGTTTAAGCAATGTAGCCATGTGTAGCTCTCCTAAAGTGAATTTATTCATCTAAATGCTTCAAAAGAAAACTTCTGTCCTGGTATGATTAGAGGTGGGGTTTTGTGGATAGGAACACCTGTGTTTGTATCCTGGTCCAGACAACCACTAGTTTCATGACCTTGAAGTATTCCTAATCTTTTCTAAACTTCAATTTTATCATAGACAAATAGGTGTTATGGTAATATGCAATCACTTCATAGAATTGGTGAGACTAATACAAGACAAATTCCATAAAATGCCCTTGATTAAAATTGTTTCTAGTTGTTACTGCACAATGTCTTGCCACTAAATTTGTGCCTGGATATTGTTTAAAACATGTTCTTCTAAAATGTAATCTTTGGAGCAGCTACAGAAACACCATGTGGGAACTTGTCAAAAATTCAAATCTGAAGCCACACTCAGACCCATTCAATCAGAATCCACATTTTAATAAGATCCCTATTTAATTCATAACACAATAAAGTTTGAGAAACTTTGCTTTGGGGATTCTAATGAGCAATTAGTATAGAGACCTCTACTCTGATATAATATCAACAAAAAGATAAGGAAATATTACCAATTTACTTTTAAGATGTGAATTTTATCTTAAAAACATTAAGTAGTCCAAATTCCACAAAAGATTAAAGATTTCACTATGAAATAACGTTTTCCTACAATTCAAAGTTGAAATAGTTCCAACAGATTTCAATTATTTTAAAATGCACATGGAAAATTTATTCAAATTGAGTTCCCAGTATTGACAAGGTAAAGAGTCTGAACTTGACCCCTTAGGCATTAGTAATAGCTGGCATATTTGAAAAGGAAGGATATATTAAAACTCTTTGGGAGAGACAAGTATGGGTGAAATGTCTATGCCATATTTAAGAGAAGGGGCAGACAAACTGAGATAGGTTGGTGAAAAATTTAAAAGAAATAGTAGACAGAAGCCTAAGAAAAGGCAATCAATAGATTTGATGATGGACTGAATGAAAGATCAAATCAGGGAAGAAGAAATGGATGCAAGTTGTCAGAAATAGATAAGCAAATCAAAGTGCCAAGCAAATGGGACTTACGGAACAGAGACAATGCTCTGGTGTTGTCTGTCTGTTTTTCTGGGGAGTTTTTTTGTTGTTGTTGCATTTTGTTTCAGGGAATTTTGCTCTGTGCACACTTTTTACTCAGTTTAAGTAGGGGCATTACATATAATTTGGCTATGATAATTTTGAAAGTGAATAGCATTCAACAAGAAAAGCCAAGTGGGCTAACATGAAGAACTGAACCGCATGTAAGAAGTGTCAAACGGAGAAAAAAGGATGATAGACATTCATTCAATGAATTTTTTCACTATTCATCCAATGTTTCTAAAGTCCCTGAAGTACATATGAGGAAAAGAAATAATAGCTTGGTGTATAATTAGTTTTGCCACAAGATTTAAAGGCATGGAAATATGAGTTCTTTAAATGATCATAAAGAAACAATTAGTAATAAATACTGTTTCTTGTGATATTATTTTAGGAAATAGGGGTCCAGCTGAAATTGGTATTGAATCAGTCATCAGATATTTGTGCACCACATTAAGAACATGCAGTGAGAGGGCCGCTGGGGATGTAAATACCATTAATCCAGTCTCTGTGGTCGGCAGCTTAGTATCTACTCATAAAGATGGATAGAAAAACAGG
>NW_017731736.1:1441329-1446526 GCF_001890085.2 Hipposideros armiger | reverse complement strand
TTATTAAAGATGAGAAATAAGAGCTTGAACTCCAAAAGGAATGGTAGAGATAGCAGCAATTATTCTAATGCAGACTGATTATATAAGTACTTCTCAGAAATTTTAGTAAAGCTTTTTTATGTGAATGATTTTAACCAAGGCATGGTTTTTGGTCAAGGATCCTTTGTCATGTCAAATAAAAACAAATCCAAACTTACAAAGGGAGCCACTTTATTCAGAACAGAGACCATTGGCATGGGAAGGGTAGTCAAATTTCAGAAATCTGCAAGCACGTCAAAATCAAGCAGGAAAAGGCTTTTTTAAATTTTATTTTATTTTAGTTTAGGGAAAGCTAAACAAAGCTTAGTGTAAACTTTTAAGAAGGTGGGCAAGCGTGAGGAAACGACCAGTAGGAAGACGTGCACACTGTGATCAGCCTATTCTCAGGATAAGCTGATAAAGAGGGGTAGTTCCACTTTTTAGTGCCCATGCAAGGAGAGTTCAGGGGCCCAGAGCAGCCTGACTATCATTTGCTTGAGACAAAGCAGGCATTGCAAACGCGTAATTGTGAACACTTGGTCAGGCACAAAGGAATCAATCTGGATATAGCTTAAAAACCAGAAAGCGTAGTGGTATTAACAATGAGTTCACCTGTAGTTTAATAAAATGAATATTTTCTTTCTCCACAGGCTTGGTGAGAAATCCTTTTTGGTCTCTCTATTCATGATGATTCTTCCTACTGAAAAATGCTTTCACCCATCGAGCAGCATGTTATCAGTTCTCATATAATAAATGCATCCAAAGTGCTTCAAAAAGCATTTTATAAAACAATTTTTAAAAGTAGAGTATTATTTGTATTCTCTTCTGTATTAAACTGGAGCTTAAAAACAGTTTGACCCTTAAGTATAGTTTCTTTGTACAAATTCCAGCTTTCGAACAAAGAGATAGAAAAAAATAAAGGAACGCTCAATCAAGTAGTGTTACATTAAGAACAGACACCTGAGATCAATGATCAATATTTCTAAAACAGTAGTAATGATATTCTCTAGACAATTTGATTATTTCCTGTATTGTTCTCTATGTTGAAGTATCATAAATTTAAAAAAAAATTGCCTTTCATGCACAATAAATTGATCTAGCAAGGATATACTGGAAAGCACATTGTATTATTTTCCTAGCACTGCCAAAACAAAGTACCCAAACTGGGAGTTAAAAAACACCAGAGTCTTGCTCTCTCTTATTACTCTAGGGTAAAATGTGTTTTTGCCTCTTCCTAGATTCTTGCATTTATTGGCAATCCTTGAACTTCTTTGGTTTGTTAATGCATCACTTCAATGTTTTTGTCTCTGTTGTTACAGTCATCTTCCCTCTGTCTCTCCTTAGAAAGACAACAGTCACATTGGATTAAGGACACACTATACTCCAGAATTAACTTGCATTAACTAATTCCATTCGCAACAACCTACGTTTTTAAATTAGATTACATCTGAGGTTTTTGGGGTTAGGATTTCAACATATCTTTGGGGGAGGGACACAATTGAACCCATGACACCCATCTTTACTTGATTCTCAATAATATTTTTTTGCAACTACTACATGCCAACATTCACAATGTTCTTCATATGTCAATATTTCTACAGAAAAGACATACAATGTTATTTTATAATCTTCTGGGATGATGATTATGGAAGAAAGCAGGTCATAACATTGCTGGGTGGTGATTCAAAGAGCAAGAAAATTATCTAAGCAATATCATTTCAATTGTGAAATAATCTATACTAAAAGAAATTCCAATCCATGTGGTTTGCATAAAACCACTAGAATACTGATCAAAGTATTGCCTTTAATTTTAGTCTTATTTAAAAGAAAAGCTAATTCACTTTTAGCATGTGGAGGTAAAAAATGTCAGCTATACAATGATTGTAACTATTGGAAGCTAAATACCTACAAATTACAGTAAATTATAATTTTTTATGATAGAAAGTTTTATTCACCGAAAGTCAGGGACACAGGGCTTACCTTCCGAGAAAAACAGTCCAAACTAAAGGCCCATCTCCAATCCACAGAGGTTAGCACAGAGCAGAGTACAACTTTTGGTACCAAAGACATTGGAGACTACAAAGACTCAGGTGCTGAGATAAGACTCTGAGAGCGAAGAAAAGTTGGTAGAATGTTAGGTTATGTGTGCTCTCTCCTGATCTGCCTTTGGCCCTCCACTTTATATATTTGATATGTAAAAGATGTCTGAAATTTAACAAATCCCAACTAGAACTCTTTGTTGTGTCCTTTCTCCAGTCTCAGTTAATTTTTGCCGTGTACTTGCTCAGATTCAAAACCTAAGAATAATCATTTGTTGTGGGGTTTTTTCTCTTCTGTCCTTCGGTTTTTACATATAACCAATGTATACTTGTAGGCTCTGACTCTAATATTAATATATGTATATACATATATATTAATTATATATACATATATGTATGTATATGCATGTGTATATATGTGTGTGTGTGTGTGTATATGCACAGAGGGTGCCAAATATGTATACACATTTTAACAAAAGACTAAGTATACATCCATGAAACCATTGCCACCATCAGACCACACCATCACCTCCCAAATTTCCTCCTGCCCGCACTTATTAATATTATTATTATTATTATTATTATTATTATTATTAGTGTAGGTGTGTGGTAAGAATCTTAACATTAAATCTACCCTCTTAGCAAATCTGAAGTACAATACAGTGTTGTTAGTTATAGGAACTATGCTGTATAGCAGGTCTCTGGAATTTATTTATCTTGCATCACTGAAACTTTGTCCCCCTGACATCACCATCCTGTTCCCCCTCATCCCAGCTCCTGGCAACCTTCATTCTACTCTGCGCTACTATGCGTGGCAATTTTAGATTCTACATACAAGTGAAATTTTACAATATTTGTCTCTCTATGCCTGGCTTAATTCACTGAACATAATACCATCAGGTCCATCCATGTTGTCCAAAGTGGCACATTTTCTCCTTTTTGAAAGCTGGATAATACTCAATTGTATGTATATACTACATTTTCTCTATCTGCTCATGCAGCAATGCACATTTAAGTTGTTTCTGCATCCCATCAGTTGTGAATAATGCTGCAATAAACTTGGGAGTATAGGTGTCACTTTGAGATCGTGATTTTAACTCCTTTGGCTAAATACCAAAAAGTGGCATTGCTGGATCAGTTAGTAGTTCTATTTTTATATTTTGAGGAACCTCCATACTGTTTTCCATCATGGCTATACCAATCGAGTTATTCACAGTGCAACAGGGTTCCCTTTTTTCTTTAGCCTCACTGACACATCTTATCTTCAGGTTTTCTTTCTTTCTTTTTTCCTTCCTTTTTTTTTTTTTACTTTTTACTTTTTTTAATGAATGGTCGTCCTGATAGGGAGTCTTAACCACAATAGCCTTCAATTATCCCCATTCTTCCCTTGGTGTTGTTGCTGTCATATATGTTTAATTCTGCATATATTAAAACCTACCCATACATTGTTTATTTTTGTTTTAAAAATATTTACCTTTAAAAAGTTTTAAAACATAAATAATGGGTTTCATGTTTATCCCAATATTTACCTTTTTCAATGTGCTTCCTTTGAATATATACATATTTACAAGGGGTATAACTTTACTTTTGCCTGAAGAACTTCTTTTAATATTTCTTATAAGGCTAGTTTTCTGGAAATCAATTTTTTGAGATTTGTGAGTCTGAAAAATTTATTTTGTCATCATTCTAGAAATATATTTTCACTGGTTATAGAATTTGTTTGAAAGATATTTTTATTTTAGTAGTTGAAAATTTTGTCACTCTCTTCTGTCTTGCATAATTTGCAAAATCAAGTCAGCTGTCTTTCATATTTTTGCTACTCTATACATGATATGTCTTTTTTTCTCTGGCTGCTTTTTAATGTTCTTGTTATATGTTGAGCTTCTAGATCTGTGATTTAGAGTTTTCCTAATAACTGAAAATTTTTCATCCATTTATTTATTCAAATATTTTTTCTGCCTTCTCCTCCTCATTGTAATATACAGTTTTCTCCTTTATCTGGATTCATCTCTCTCAGTAGATCTCCTTTTGTTCTATCTACATCTCCAATTATTTTTGCCAGTGTTATGGAGATATAATTGGTATACATCACTGTTTAAGTTTAAAGTGTATAGCATATTGGTTAGTCTTACATATATTGTGAAATAATTACCACAATAAATTTAGTTAGCACCCATTATCTCATAAAAAGAAACAGAAAAAAGAAAGGAAGAAAGAAAAAAAGAAGGAAGGAAGAAAGAAAGAAGGAAAGAAACAAAGAAAGAAAGAAAGAAAGAAAGAAAGAAAGAAAGAAAGAAAGAAAGAAAGAAAGAAAGAAAGAAAGGGAAAGAAAAAAATTGTTTTTTCTTGTGATGAGAACAATTTGGGGGATCTACTCTCTTAGCCTACACCTTCTAATTTAAATTGTTGATCAAAATCTATATGTTTACCTAAAATATTAAGTATAAAGGGCCAATATGACAAAGAATACAGCAGCAAATCTTATACTAAGCGCTGATATTTACTGAGTGCTTTAATTATGTCAGCCACATTCTAAACTCTGCCAAAATTAGCTACTTTCATGCTTGGTTTAACCTGTGAGGTTGTTAACATTATCAATCAATGTATAGATGGTATCAGCAATGTACAGGGATGGTTAAATAAATTGCCCATGATCACAGTGCATGTAATAACTGGAAGAGGAAGGTTCTGACACACATGTCCAGTCCTAGAGCCTTTCCTCTGAAACACTCCACTACTGTTGCTACACTGCTCATACAGAGGGTGCCAAAAAAATGCGTGCAACTTTTAAGGAAGGAAAAAACTGTATTAAAATTGTAATACTCAATATATATTGATCACAAAAGATGAATACAAGTCACATTTGACTTATGCAATTACAGGAGGTGCTCAAAGTGGTTACCATCAGCGTCCAGACGCTTCTGATTACAGCGAACAACTGCTTGAGCATAACATCTCTTAAAATGTGTATACATTATTTTGGCACCACCGGTATATGCCAGTTGGAAATTAATTTGAAAAGATGATTTTTACCTTTTAAGTCATTGGTCCCACAACTTGATTCTCTTCTTTGGTTTGGTCTTTCTGATAATGAAAAGGGACCAGATAACTTTTCCAAATAACCTTATGTGACAAAAATA
>NW_017731736.1:1432493-1438883 GCF_001890085.2 Hipposideros armiger | reverse complement strand
AGTTCTTAACCATCGCGCCACTCGGCAGGCCCCATTCTGTGTATTTCTTTTTTACCTCACTTCCTTTCCTACTCACCTGGACTTCATCACTGACCATTTTAAATATTCTCTCTTGTCTTTTCCCCAATTTTTATTTTTTTTACATGTTATTTATTTTTGTAATTTGACATTCAATATTATTTTATATTAATTTCAGGAGGACAACATAATAGTCAGACATTTATGTAATTTAAACTGATCCCTTTGACTAGTCTAGTACCCACCTGGCACTATACATAGTTTTACCATATTATTGACTATATTCTCTTTGCTTTACTTTACATCCTCATGACCCTTTTGTAAATGCCAATTTGTACAACTTAATCCTTTCAACTTTTTCACCTTACCCCCAACCGCCATCCCATTTATCACCCTGATAAATCTACTACCCATCTAAACACCATACATAGTTATTACAATATTACCTATATTCCTTATGCTATATCCTACATCTCCATGACTACTGTGTAACAACCAACTTGTGCTTCTTAATCCCTTTCCTGTTTTCATTCATCCCCACCTCCCTCTCATCTGCTAACCATCAAAATGTTCTCTGTATCTATGAGTTTGTTTGTGTTTTGTTTGTTAATTTTGTTCTTTGATTCCCCATATAAATGAAATTACATTGCATCTGTCTTTCTCTGTCTGACATACACCACTCAGCACAATACATTCTAGGTCCATCCATGCCTCCAGAGATAACAAGAACCCATTCCCTTCCCTGGCCAACCAATACTGCATTCTATATTTGTATGACCTACTATTTATCCATTCATCCATCAGTGGACACCCAGACTGCCTCCACATCTTGGCCATTGTAAACAATGCTGTAATGAACATATTGATTCACTCATGCCCTTGAAGTAGCATTATGGATTTCTTTGGATAAATACCAGAAGTGGAATTATTGGATCCTTCTTTGTCTCTTGCTATACTTCTGTTTTAAAGTTTATTTTGTCTGGTATCAGCATTATTACATCAGCTTTTTGTTTGTGTGTTTCCATTTTCATGAAATATCTTTTCCCCATCCCTTTATTTTCAGTCTATGTGTGCCTTTGATCTAAAATGAGTCTCTTTTAGGCAGCATATGTAAGAGTCTTGTTTTCTTATCCATTCAGCAACCCTATATCTCTTGACTGGAGCATTTAATCCATTTACATTGAACATAATTATTGATAGATATGTAATTATTGCTATTTTATTATTTATATTATTTATATTATTTATTTATTTATTTATTTATTTATTTATTTATTTATTTATTTATTTTTCATCTGAAAGAAATCCCTCTAAGATTTCTTGTAATGCTGGTTTGGTGGTGATGAGCTCCTTTAGCTTATTCATCTCTGGGAAGCTGTTTATCTGTCCTTTGATTTAAATGATAGCTTTGCTGGGTAGAGTCATCTTGGTTGTAGGTCCTTGTTTTTCACCACTTTGAATATTTTGTGCCAATCCCTTCCGGCCTGCAAAATTTCTATTGAGAAATCATCTGACAATCTTATGGGAGCTTCCTTGTAAGTAACTAACTGCTTTTCTCTTTCTGCTTTTAAGATTCTGTCTTTGTCTTTAACCTTTGGCATTTTAATTATGATGTGTCTTGGAGTGGGCCTCTTTGGCTTCATCTTTTTTGGGACTCTCTGTGTTTCCTCTGCTTATACGTCCATTTCCTTTGCCAGGTTAGGGAACTTTTCCATCATCATTTCTTCAAATAAAGTTTCAATTCCTTGCTCTCTTTCTTCTCATTCTGGTACCCCCTATGACAAAACTGTTGGTGTATGTGATGTTGTCCCAGAGACCTCTTAATCTGTCCTCTTTTGTGGGGGGTCTTTTTTTCTTTTTCCTGTTCTGATTGGATGTTTTCTGTTACCTTGTCTTCTAAATTGCTGATTTGATCCTCTTCATCATCTAATCTACTGTTGATTCCCTTTAATATATGCTTTATTTCAGTTATTTTATTCTTCATTTCTGATTGATTCCTTTTTATTTTCTATCTCAATTTTTATGTTTTCTATCCCTTTGTGGAAGTTCTCCCTGAGATCACTGAGCATCTTTATAAGCAGCGTTGTGAACTCTTCATCTAGTAGGCTGCTTCTATCCCTTTAGTTTAGTGCTTTGTCTAGAGCTTTGTTCTGTTCTTTTATTTTGGACATATTTCTTTGTCTCTCCATTTTGGCTGCCTCCCTGTGTTTATTTCTGTGTATTAGGTAGAGTTGCTATGCCTCCTGATCTTAGTAGAGTGGCCTTATGTAGTAGGTGTCCTGTGTGTCTCTTGTGTGGGTTGCTTGTCCCTCCTGTTGTAGTTGAGTCTTGGTTGCTTGCACATCAATGGGAATGATTCACATTCAGTCTGATTGGTTGTGAGATGTGGCAGTGACTACAGTGGAGGAGCTGTAATGCAAGTGTTGACCCTACAGAGCTGGGTTTGCTTTAGTGGGGCTCTGGTCCCTTCCCAGTCTACTCTTTGTGTGTGTCATCCTTGGACATTGCAGGGTGATGCTCTGGCTTGGTGAGAAGTTGGCCACCAGATGTGCCAGCCTCAGGGTCTCCATGGAGGCGATCTACTGCAATTCAAGTTTAGCTGCAACCTGTGCTCTGACCAGGGCCACTAGTATGAGCCCCAAAGCAATCCACAGATGGCTGCTGCCCACACTGGGCTTGGACGTGCCTTGAGAGGCCAAGCCTTGAACTGAGGTCAGCTGTCACTAGTGTCGGGCTTGGGGCTGTTCAGCCAGAGGTACAGGACATGTGGAAGCCAGATGTTCCTTCTTTGGGGTTTGTGAATCTTTGGGACATTTTATGAAAGTCTTCAGCATAAGCTAAGACAGGCTGTTTGTATGGAAAAGTGACTGGAAGTGGCTAGGGAGTGCCTGAAAGTTGGGTGGGGGAAGTCTCAGGGAATTACTAGGGAATTACTAGAGGAATAGCCAGTTTGATGGGGACTCAGATATGATGATCCCTGTGTTTGCACACTGAGAGGGGGACAACTCAACAAAGAAACAATGGCTTCTGCCAGCTCCTTCTTCCATGAGAAAGCTACCCCTGTAGCCCTCACCTTGCAACCAGACAACTCAGTTTCTCTTTGTATGTCCCTGGCACCTTTGAAGCTGCTGCCCCAGTGCTAGAGCTTAGAGCAAGTGAGCCCATCAGTGAGTGAGTTGTGAGTGGCACCTTTAAGAGGAACTCCTGGGACTGCAGCCTCCCTCATCTCACACAATCAAAATCTCCACCGGTTTTCACAACCAGACATTATGGGGACTTTTCTCCCCAGCATTGGAACCCTGGGCTGGAGGGCCTGGTGTAGGGCTGGGACCCCTCACTCCTCCATGGGAGGACCTCCACAGCTGAGATATTGTTTCTTATTTTTAATGGTCACACACAGGTGTGGGACCAGCTTGTTTTGTGTCTCTGCCCCTCCTACCAGTCACAAGATGACTTCTTCTACATGTCTTTAGTTGTAGGGCTTTGGTTCAGCTAGATTTCAGGCAGTTCTTAATGATGGTTGTTCTGTTGTAATTTTGATGTGGTCCTGAGGAGGTGAGCACAGCGTTTACCTACTCTGCCTCTTGACCAGAAAAAAATCTAATATTTTCTTAATAGTTCATACTGCTTCTCTGCTTTTGACCACCCTACCTGGAAAATCCCTAACAGTAAGTATCCCTAAAATCTACTTTTGCTGCTATTTACCCAGGCAGCTAAATTATAAAGAAAAAAAAATCTTCAACCATATTATTGTCCTCTCTGTAAGTTTATGTTTCTTGTACTGTGCTGGACATTCAAAACTGCTTACCAAACATTTTCTTGTTGGACGTAGAGTTAGCTATATTTTCGTTTTTGTTCTTCAAAAACTATTAGTAGCCTCATGATTCTCAAGATTTCAATTAACACCCCTCCACTGATCATAAGAAAATAATCTCCCTTACCCCATCAAAGAAAATATTTAAACAGTCCAGCATAAACATGAACCTCCCAGTCTAAACTTTTTATAGCTTGATCTAAATCTGAACATTGACTTTCACCTTCTAGATTCAAAAATATGCCAGTCCATAGCCACTTTTCTTTCTTTTCCTTCTTTTTACTCCCTACCAAAATTGTTCTTTAAAAAAAAAAAGAATGATTATGGTGAAAGTAGTAATGATGATTTTTTTTTAAAGATTTTTATTGGGGAATTGGGGGAAGGGGAACAGACAAGTTGCTGTCCTTTTGTTCTTNCTGAATGCAGTTGTGTTTTCTGTAGGACTATTTGCTGTCATTCATTCATTCTATATTTTGCAATCACTGATGTTGAGTCCCACTAAGTGAGAGACTAGGTATCTAAGAGTTAGATATTGACTTAAATATCCTTAACTTCAGTTTTAAAAGCAGAAACAAATTGATAAAGATGTTTACTTACTAAGCGTCAAATTAGAATTATGAGCATGATACGGTGGTAGTATGAAAAGGTCAATTGATATATCATCTTAAGACCTGAACTATGACCTATAGGAAACTCAGAAATAGACAAAGCAAGAAATGACAGAAGGATAATATAAGTCAGCAGTAAATAATATTGACACAATAAAGCTATAAATAAAAAGGTTCCTAACAAAATGAATCGTGAAGTATTTATTTTTAAAGAGATAAATGTTTTTGAAAAGAACATGTTGCTAAATACAATTACTTAATAAAACTATATTTTAACTAAATCAAGAAATAGTAACTATAAGAAGTACAGTATATTTTATGTCTAATAGAATACTAAGCAGTAAAAATAATTAAACAATTCCTTCAAAATTTGCTCTAAAATGTAAATATCTCTCATTTAATGGAGGCATTAAATAGATCCACTGCAGAATCTGGCTATTAACTATCAATCATTTAGTCATTTATAGAACAAATAATTACTAACAACCCAGTATGTTGGCATTTGAAAATATCAATTAGTAACAAATACAAATAATTATATTTCTGATCCACCAGAATGTATGTTTGCATTTACATGTATTATGCACATATATATGTATACATATTATATATGTATATTCTGGAACATAACTTTTATAGCTAATCCAGCATTTTCTCTTTATTCATAGGTTTGATGGGAAAAATCATTTCTATATAGTTTCATCATCTATCCTATCACCTTATATTATCAACATGTTTTGACATGCTTGTTGTAAAGGCAACAATATTGAGCCAAAAGACGACTGTGTGGATTATTTTCTGTATTGTTTATACTCTTCTTCTTAGTTCATGTTGGATATGCCAGATCTGGATCATGGTACCACAATAACTGTAGTGTTAATTAATTGAAGCATTTTCAGCACTATTTCTGAGGCAGAAACAGAAAAGTTTCAAATACATTTTTTAGCTGTGTGATCTTTTTTTCCCCCATGCCTAGTCCTTAGAAACTAGTACACTGTTACTCAACTGTTTAGTTCTAAAACGACTAACCTGTAACCCCATTTTAACAGCACTGAAAATAACTGTATACGCTAGGGCCCTTAATTTCAAGTGTGCCTCTTACACCTGATATCTTTGAAAGCTGCAAAGATATTGGCTTCACAACAGCTGTGTTCTCAGCACTATTGAATCCTCATTTTAACGTGTCTCGAATTTGTTCCTGCTTCCAACTGTGCATTCTAAACAATTTCCACCAAAATTATCAAGTCTCCAATCATAGTTCCTGCTTTCCCAGATCAGAACCCACAACATTAGTCCATAGGAATCGAGTCAGGTATTAAAACCTTAAACCTTGTAAGGCCTTCCATCAGTGGTTTAGAATTTTATTTCAACAAACATTGAGCACCTATGATATGGCAAATATTTATTTTCTAGATGCTGTTTGTATAGCAGAAAACAAAACAAAGACCCTGGCTTCATGGCAGTGACAATTCTAATCACTGAAGGAAGAAAAAACCGAGAAGTGACACAATACATAATATGCCAAGTGGCGACAACTGCTGCACTGAAGAACAAGGCAGAATAGGAGAATGTTTCAGATAGGGTGTCAGGAAGGCCTTTCTAGCAAGCTGAAGTTTGACCAGTGAAATGGAAGTAATGTGAGCTAGCTAGAGGAACACAGTCCCAGGAGGAGAAATAGTAAGAGCAAATTCACTGAGGTGTGTGCATAGATTAAAGGGAAAGCACCAAAGAGCTGAGCATGGCTTGAGAAACCAAAGGATAGCAAGAATTCAAAGAAAGTACATAAGGGAAGGCTGAAGACGATTATGGCCTTAACATTTGTGTTAAGCAATTGGTTTGGGGTGAGAGTTCATGTGAGAGTCATTATGTGATATGTATGTATTTTAGGTGAAATAAGTAAAAGCTAGGGGACTTCCTGTTTGACTTAAAAAAACTTTCTAGTCATTTAAG
>NW_017731736.1:1342596-1429753 GCF_001890085.2 Hipposideros armiger | reverse complement strand
ATAAAACTGATGTTCTCCAGGATGCTGACCTCAGCCTCTTCTGACTATAAACCTTCCTCTACCATCTTGCTATTTTAAGAATTTCAATTAACACCTATAGTTTGACGACACCCAAATATGTAGATACAATTCTGAGTTTCTGCATCTTAATTTAGACTGACATGCTCAATCATTTCCTGTTTATTTTTATATTTCCCAAATTAAAATATAAGCTCCATGAATATCTTCTCATTTGAGTCTCTTGTCCACAAAATGTATCCATGTGAACTCTCCTTTTGTTCCAAAATTTTCAGGTCTATGCTGTTTATTATTAGCAAATGAAACAAGATCATATTACTTAATGTAGCTGCTTTTGCAGATAATTAAATAGGCTTCTAGGATTTTTACTCTGTCCTGGGACTCATCAGATTCTAACTTTTTTTATCTATATAAGTCTGCAGTGAGAGATTCCGCCCCCTTCCCTCCACTAACTGAAGTAGTTAAAAAAAAATTAAAACGTGAAAAAGGTAGTATGAAATTTTTGCATGTACTGCATGGCACTATCCTTATAAAATTGCATTAGCTCTTTGCTAAGTTTCTATTTTCTAAATGAAACACTTTTTCATTTTCAAGGTCATGGAGTTGGGTCATGCAGATAAAAGTGCTCTCCACCTATCTTATTGCAAAATATCAGGACATGTTCTTGCCCACCAGTTTTCTAAAACCATCTCCTGTTTGTGGAATATGAGATTGTAAATAACATAAAAATGCCACTTTGTGTTTATTGTCTGTTCTTCTTGTTTCTGTCAAGTATAATTTGCACAATTCCTATAAAGTTGAATTAAAAAGAAAGTTCAATAATGTCTGTATTTCAATGTTTTAAGCTAAAATAGAGATCTAGTTACATTTAAACTTAGTGTTTAAACATTGCATTTAAATGACAGTGGTTACTTTGGAGATTCTATATCCAAATGCCTTCTAATCTCTTCATTTTTATAATACTTTCTCTCTAGAGTCACAAAACCCATATTTTCAGTGCCCTGAGTAATGCTTAATAACTGTTTTTTTTTCTTTTTTTTTTGCATGAAAGAGTGAATAAAGCAAGAAAAAAAGAGATGATGTAAGGTAAAAAAAAATAGCAAGAAAGGAATATTGAACATATTGTAATCCATGTCAAAAGTAACTAGTGCAGGGTGTACTTTTCTTTAAAAATTATCTCAACAGTTGTGAAGGGTATAAAATAGATTATGTACATTGGGGAAGAGTCTATGTAGCTACAATATTTAGAAATCTCTTGTTAAATTTATTTATTTGAGTTATCTAGAGCCCTTCTTCAAACATATACATTCTTTTCTATATTACCCAAAAAGGGGTTAAGAGAGACACTTTCCAGCGGGGCTCTTTTCCTGTGCTCTAGAAATACTTTCTTAAATGTATGATACAAAATCAAACATCAAGTTTAATTTTGAGTTCAAACCAACAGGCAAATAGCATATTATTGAGTAGCAAATTTATCCAAAATAAAATTAACAGTAATATTCTGTTTTGATTAGACTGAATTATCCTACCAAATGAAAATAAATTAAGGAAACAAATTTGTTTAGTGAAGCAGTGAAAAACGCTTATTTCCCTATAACATGTAAACATGTCACCACTTAGCTTCACTTACAGTATATGAATCCTCCAAGACCCAGATTAAGTGAATTAAATTCTATGAGGTAGGATTGAACTTGCTAATTGAGACATAATAAAGTTTTGACCTCAAGACATCTATGGTTTTGAGGACAAACTTATCAAATCAAGCCCAGTGAGATTTAATTTTTGTGGGAACTGTATTTATTTTATTGTTATAAGGAGTTGAGAGAAAATGAAATAACATAAATGTTAATTTTAATAAAACAGTCAAAATCAGTAATAAAACTCCAATCTTATTTTGGAATTTATCTCCATGTAAGAGAAAACAAGTAGAATTAATAATATTGTAGGTTTTCCTTTTTTTGTGTGTGTGCGTGTTTTTTGGTTTTTTTTTAGCTGAGCCATCCTGCCACCTGTTGGCAGCTCAGCGGCAACTCAGCCCAGGCCGGGCATCAAACTGCTGTTGCTCAGAGCTCGCACTCTTGCGCGAGCTCTTAACCAACTGAGCCACTCGGCCAGCCCTTATAAGTTTTCCTTTTGATACAGGATGTCCATCTTGGACATGAGGTTTTTAAAATATAAGAGATGATATTTTACAGAAACACATATGGCATTTAAATTTACTTCTACACTTGTTTTATTTTACAATAGTGTTTTCTTTTTTGACCTCCTTTGTGGAAAGTAGTGAAATGATTAGACCACCAACCTCCCAATCAGACCCTTCTATAATGCCATAGAAATCTGAACATTAACTTTTCCTCCAGTGTTGACCAATTATCTTGATTCTCTCCTATTTTAAAGCAAACGTCTGTCTTTTTTATTTCTAACCAATTTATTTTCTTAATGACAATAATAGTGATAAAAATAATGACAATTATAAATCCTAAAATTTACCGACCAAATTACACTGCAGTGTGCAGTGTAATTTATATGATTTTACACATTTTTTTTGTCAAAACTATTACTATAACTTCTTGCAAATGAGAAAATCGCAGCTGAAAGAGATTAACTTACTTGTCTCTGAAAGTCTCAGTTTTACTCAGTTCTTTTTGTTATATTTTTCTTCTTGGTAATTATCCTTGTAAATCTTGTTATTTAATTATTCCAGGTATTTTCATGGACTTCTCTTCTTTCTCTCATATATAAAATTAATGTTTTCTAAGGTTCTAATCACAGCCTACTTTTTATTGAACTACATTTTTCCAATAGCATCTCACCTACATTAATTACCATCTATATCCTATAACTCACAAATACATCCAACTATCCCCTGGATATCTGTATATATTTATTTGTCACCCAGATTAATATGTAAGCACGTTGAGAGCAGTGTCAATATCTCTTCACTTGAATCCCCTGGACGCAACACCATATCTTACACCTACTTACACTCAAAAATTATCTCAAAGTTTTCATCTTATATTTCTATATTACCATTAATTTTTATAGAAGAAAACAAAGCAGGGAGGTAGGAAAAAGAAGGATATGAAAGACAGAGTGGAGGAGGAGAAGGAGGTGAAGGCGGACAAGGAGGAAGAGGAGGGCATGGAGAAGAGGAGGAAAGAGTTACAGAGAGATCCAGTTTTACCTAGTGACACACAGTAATAAATGACAACACCAGCGGGAAACTCTTGACATTTGGTGGGTCTAGATCTTTAAATAGTTAAGTCTCTTCTATCAGCATCTCAGCCACACATGTTTATGGAGCTCTTTTTAAAATTTTGTTTTACATTAAGCTAATTACACTTGAGTGTCCATATGTTAATGTCTCTGTGTGTGTCTCTGTGTACTCAAGATTTATTCTAAGTTACTTAGTGAACGTACATAGTTTAATTCAAAGAAAATGTCCACATAAAAACATTAAAATCAATAAAGCCATGTTCAGGCAATGCTAATATGGTCCAGAACAGAAGAATTAAGAATTTTTGAATAATTACTGAGAACATAATTTTCAAAATTTCTAATTTACTTACAATCATGGCAACCATGAGAGCCATGATGAAGGCAAAGACAAAGATCTTCATGTTTGGCTGAGTCCTGTGAAAACACATGTGTCAGGTCAGTAACGCATTCATTCCTGCACTTACAAGTCATTTATTGATGAAACAATAATATAACATACACCTAAGTTGCTTGGGGCTTAAAAATGTACTTCAAGAATCTTTCAAGGATTCTCCAGTTTTGGGTTTCTGTCATTGGTAAGAATTAATAGTTAAAGATTATTTTGTCATTGCAGGAGATTTAAAAATATAAAACAGAAAAATGCATTATAAAAATTGACTGGGTTGTATCATGGCACAATACTTATGACTATTAATCTCTCTTTGTTGAGCTGTTTTGTAAATGAAAACCTAGATGCTTTCAATGGCATAACTTTTGGTCTTGGAGGAAAATTATTCATTATTTCTTTATTAAAAGATAGTAATACAAGTTCCGGTCTATTAGTTTTCTAAAGTCATCCATTGGTCATGAAATATAAGATTACAGATAGAATAAGAATGCCATTCCTATGTTTAAAGTTGGCAGTTCTTATTTCTGATTGTCAAACATAATCCACATACTTCCTGTCTTGTTGAATATAGTTTGAATATATCTTGTTTAATACATAACATAATTGTGTGTTCCAGCCTAAAATATATGGTGTGTTAAATTTCACTGTGGTTTATAAACATCTCCATTTTCATTAAAGTAGTATCATTTGAAATTTAACTTCAAATTCCTAATATTCACTTTATCCATTTATTGCTTTTTATCACTCAGCAATGTGAAATCAATTCCTAAAACAGGCATTGTTGTTTGAAAGAATAGGTAAAGAAATACAAGAAGAAAGGGAGGGATGTAGGACGAAAAGGACAGAAGAAGGAAGGAAGGAAGAAAGGAAAGAAGGGAAGGAGGGAGGACAACTGAAAAAAAAGAATATAATCAAACATGTTAGAATAAACCTTGAACATGACAGCATATTTTAAAAGTCAGACTTATTCCAATAGTTATTTAGAGAGAGCCTACATAGTTACAATATTTAGTAATCAGATGCCAAAATAATTTCCTTGAATTATCTAACTGCCTCAATCAAATATTTTTATTTGTGTTCTTATGATCCGAAGAAAAAGAACAATTTCCAATGGGAAAGATGAGTTACTAATTAATTGTTCTGAGTACCTAGAAGCTTATTTATTTGCTGAAAGCCTAATATACATTTTGTTATAATTAATTATAGATTTTTAAATTAAAATTTATTGGGGTGACAGTAGTTAGTAAAGTTACATAGATTTCAAGTGTAGAATTCTGTAATACATCATCTATATATCTCATTGTGTGTTCACCACCCAGAGTCAATTCTTCCATCACCATATTTTTTATCCCTTTTACCTTCATCAACTATTCCCCTCCCCCCTTACCTTCTGGTAACCACTAAACTATTATGTGTGTCTATGAGCTTTGTTTCTTTGTTTGTCATGTTCCTTTGTTGCTTTCAGTTTTATTACCCACATATCAGTGAAATCATATGGTTCTTGACTTTTTCTGTGGGACTTATTTTGCTTAGCATCAACAAGACAAATAATAACAAGTGTTAGAGAGACTATGGAGGAAAAGGAACCCTCATACACTGTTGGTGGGTGTGCAGATTGGTGCAGCCGCTATGGAAGGCAGTGTGGAGGTTCCTCAAAAACTTAAGAATATAATTACCATATGACCCAGCAATCTCCCTCCTGGGTATTTACCCCAAAAATCTTAAAACATTTGTCCATAAAGACAGATTGGCTCCGATGTTCATTGCAGCTTTATCTACGGTGGCCAAGACATGGAAACAACCAGTGTCCTTCCATAGAAGACTGTACAAAGAAGATATGGTATATATACAAATGGAATACTATTCTGCTATAAGAAAACATGAAACACTGTCATTTGCCACAACATGGATGGATCTTGAAATTATTATGCTAATTAATTATATTTTTAATCTCAAGGTAAATTTAGAATTTGCATATGTTATCTCTAGGCTAGCATAAATGATCCTTTTGTAAAATTATTTATTGTTTTAAAAATTTAAAAAGCCTTTCCTAAGTCATTTTATTCCCATATCTCAGTTTTACCTTTTTTAATATTTTTATTTCCATCATTAAAGTTTTCTTTATTTTGCATAAGTAGTAGTACACAACAACTCTTCATCTCTATTTAATTCAATCATTGTATTTAACATCTTAATTATTTAAAAAGAAGGAAGCTTTTTTTCCCAAGTAATTTAATAGTATCCTTTGGATATGTTATTCCAGAGCCAGCAAATATGAATTTTTGGCAGGAAAAGACCATTATCTCTAGGCATCTTTCTTATTCTAATTTAAATATAATACCAAAGAAAAATAGCACTATGATTACATTTTTTCTTGCATAATGACATTGTTGAAAATTCTCTACAGTGCTTGCATGTTGGAAAAATTCATTAAGTTACTCTTAATTCATATTTTGAATAACATTAATGTAAATAAATGAGGGAGACTGCATATAAGAACCAAGGAAAATAATGTATAAATCATTATCATATCTTTTTGTGTTTGATGATTAAAAATTTAAATATCCTACAGAAATAAGTGATTATGCCCATCAAGAGACATGTACAAGAGGTTCATAGCAGTGTTATTCATAAATGAAAATATATGAACAAACAAACAAAAAACCTGCAAACAACCCAAATATCAATAAACAGGAGGATGGATAATTGATAGTTTATTCATACAATAGAATATTACTCAATGATGGAAATAGACCAATTATCATTACATGTAATAACATGGATGCCTCTCAAAAACATGAATAAAAGCAAACAAATGCAAAAGAATAAATACATACTGCATTATGCCATTTATATGAAGTTCAAAATCAGGTGAAACTAATGTGTTTTAGAGGTTTTCACAGTAGTTACATTTTGGATGGAATATTGACAAGGGGCAGATAGAGGCAAAAGTGAGCCTTCTGGGGTGCTGGAAGGTTCTGTATCTTGATCTAGGTGGTTGTTACACAGGTACATGCATATGCAAAAACTCATAGACATAGACAGTAGTTTAGTGGTTGCCAGAGGGTAAGGGAGTTGGGGGTGGCAGAAGAGGGTAAAGGTGGTCAAATATATGGTGATGGAAGAAGAACTGACTCGGCACACAATGCAATATATACATGATGTATTATAGAAATGTACACTTGAAACCTATATAATTTTATTAACCAATGTCACCCCAATAAATGTAATTAAAAAAATAAAAGCTTGCCAGCTGTATACTTATGATTTGTACATTATGTAAATTCCTCAACAAGAAAGGAACAAAATAGCTTTAAAAATTGGGGGCAGAAATGTAGTATTTCCATTTTCAGGTGCAATATGGTTCTGTAATATTTCATTATTATTGACATGAAAATTTCAGGAGAAATTCCTTTATTATCCCTCTTATGTACTTCAATTAGATAAAATATGAGAGTTTTATAAGCTCTGTAATGATTAAATATTCCTCACAATATATTTTAATTTTGATGTGTCTAATTTAAATATAGTTTATTTTTAACTGCACTGGTTATGAACTCATTTGTATACAACTGAGCTGGGGACTATAATAAATGGTACAGATTAAGCTTTTATTTTCTTTTTAATAAAATGGGAATAATTTAATAAGTTTTTTCCAACTCTATTTCTCACAGCAGATACAAAACAAATGTCCTACAGATTTTGATTGGTTATGTAATAGTCTGCCACTCCTTCCTTTAAATATTTCTTCAATTTGTTTATTAATCTTCATCCCAAATACCATTTTCTACAAATGATCCCTTATAGTTGTGCACCAATCTTTTCACACACCTTCTTAAATGGTCATCCTGTCTGCTGTGTTGCTTCACTGCTAATCTTTCTCTCTATTGATGTCATGGTCATTCATCTAAAATGCAATTCTTCCCATGTCAGAAGTTGGCTTAAAGTCTTCCATGCTGCCCTCAGTCCTCACAACGAGATGTAAAATCTTTAGCCCCTGTGTGCTTTACCCTTATTTTTTGCCACTCTTTCCCTTGCACTCGAACTGTTGGCTCATCCAACTTGTTACACTCTTTCATTTTCATGTCTGTTCAGGCTTCCAACACCTTCAGGAAACCGTCAGTCTCCTTACCTCCTTATTTCTGTAACTCCCATCATATTGTAGAGCCTACCACAACATTTACTCTGAGCCTTACCTATATGACCCCATTTATTCAGTGTGGGCAGTATAAACATTTTCAGCATCTCGTAAGATTTTGACTCATGCATATTCCCATCATAGTATTTTAATTAACTTATTTTGTATAAGTTTATCAGAAAGTAAGCTCCTTAAAATAAGGGATTATAATCTTAATTTTCTTTGTATCACTAGCATTACAATGCTTTAGCACATAAAATGACCAGTACGTGTTTGACAAAGTGTTGAATGAGTTAATATTTTATCATATCAACTTTACCAGGATTAAAAATTGAGCTCTATTAATTACTTTTATTCTTGTTCTTGTGGTTGCCATGCTTATAAGTACATGAGAAAATTTAGAGGATAAATTCTTATCAGTTACATTAACAGTATCTCTGTGTGTTCTAAACTGTATTTACCTATATGTTGTTTATTAAACTATAATTTTTCACATAATATTTTTTAATTTAGTTTACAAAATTTCTTTAACCAAATATGCTTTCACACAAACACACTGAGATGTATTTGACTAAAAAACAAATTTGAAAATGATTACTCACTAAAGAAGTGCTCTTACATGTAAAAATCACTGGACTAGAAGTCAGTAATTCCTGATCTGAGTCCAATTGTGTCCTTAGGCCTATATCATGACTTCCTTGGACCTCTCTTCTGCTTCTGGTAAAATTAGAGAACCTTTTACCTCAGGTATATTCCTTGTATTTAGTTACTGGGAAAGTTACACAGAATTAGTGGCAAAACTCCAAATACTAACACGTGCTCTATTCTGAGTTTAAAATTACAAATGAGTTATAAAACCATAGTTTGCAACATCATATGGCATGGGAAAGAGAGGGAGCATAATAGAAAAGAAGAATAAAAGAGTTATAAACTTATCAGCAAAGCAAATATTTGAATTTAAGAAACTCTAGTTCTTAGCACTGAGGTAAAATCTTTTAAAAAAAATCTATGTCCACTACTAGTTTTATATTAAGTCTTTAAATAGAAATGGTAGGTTAGTATATAAATTACCCAATAATCTACCTCAATTCTCCTTTTAATCATAATAGTGGCACAGTGTCAGTTGTAATTTTATTCTCAACCATGTTATAAAATTAAAATACCTCTTTATTTTCTGCTTTTCTTTTAAAGCCAGAGATTCATCTGGAAAGGTGAGACATATTTATTCACATGAACTCTTCACAATCTATTTTTCAAATATTTCTGCTTTATTTCAACAGATGTATTATTATAGGGGAAGCAATTACCTTATAAGAATTCTCTGAGAAAAAAATAAAACATATAATCCTGTATTGCCTGAAGATATTTTTCTCCTAGGATTTATTTTATCTTCAGAATCAGTGTGTCAAAATGCCACGCTTTTTAAATTCCATTATTTTCATCTGGAAAATAAATTGGTTAATAAGAAAAACTATGAACTTCTCCTGTTAAGTATGGTATTATAATATATGCCTAAATTAGGATTCTAATGACATTTATGATCTTTGTTTCTAGCCTGTATTTGTTAGATGATGTTAATTATTTAAATTGGTTATAATAAATAAGATAGCATAATGCAAGAAAGTATTTCTAAATTTCACTTCTTATAAATTTTTTCCCATGACATGTGACTTAGATATCTATAACACTTGGCATGGCGTATCAATATATTAGGACTTCAAAAATCTTTTCTTAGTAATTGACATAATAGATAGATGAATAATGACTACACTAAACAAAAGATGCAAAATTTTGACCAGAAACAGTACAATAATAAAGCATCAGAGGCAATTGGCTTTTAAGAAATAAATTCTAAAGGATGTAGAGGTTAGTGCTCAACCTCTTTAGTCATCAGGAAAATGCAAATAAAAATCACCATGAGATACCACTATACACATGCTAAAATGGCCAAAGTCAAAATGCCTAAAAAACTAAGTGTTGGTTAGGAAGTAGAGCAACAGGAACTCTCATATATTACAAGTGGGAGTGTCAAATGACCCCAGTTGGCACCCTAGAAAACTGTTTAGCAGTTTATGAAAATATTAAATGTGCATCTACCATATGACCCAGAAATGTCATTCCTGTCTTATCCAAAAGAAATAAAATCATATGTTTTTAAAAAATTATTGTACAAATCATATTATAGCATGTCAACTCGTGATAATCCCAAACTAGAAACAGCTAAGGCGTCCTTCAACAGCAGATGGATAAACTGTCTTACAATAGATCACTCAGTCATAATTGCAACAACTTGAATAAATCTCAAAAACATTTTGCAATGTGGAAAAAGGTAGATACCACAGAGTATATGCTCTAGGATTACATACCAATAATGTTCTAAAACAGGAAAAACTATTGATTAACTCAGATAAGTGATTATTTCTGAAAGGGGTAATCAACTGCAAAATGTCAGTAAGAAACTTTCTGAAGTGATGAAAATGTTACATATTTTGACCCTGGTAACTGATCAACCTAAAATATGTGTACTTCACCATGCATAAATAATACCTTAATTTTTTTTTCTTTCTGTATAGATTGTCTTTTTTTGAGGGGGGAGGGGTTGTCAAATAAACCATGTATTGTTCCATCTTAAAATGAAACATCTGGCTGATTTAAAAAGAAAATTAGCTCAATTATTTCTGAGTATCTAACAGAGAGAGGTTAACTTCCTTGTTTTCTTAAATATCCATTTTTTATTGTGAAATAAACATTTTTTAAAATTAGTTTCAGCTGTACAACACAGTGCACTAGTTATACTTTTTACCCCTCAAAGTGACACCTCCCTCCTCCAATCCGCCACCCCACTCTCCCCACAAGGGAATTGTACCTTAATTTTTTAAAAGTCCTTAGTTAATGAAAATAAAAAGTTAACAATAGAACTAAAGTTTAATTCTCACTACTCAATTTCATTCCCATCCATAGCTCCTCAGAGGTAGCTACAATTCTGAAATTGGTGTGTATGCTTCCCAGGTGTGACATTATACACACACATATAGCTATTATAATGGATAGTAGATATTTAGTTTAAAAGTATTTTTTCTGTGTATTAAAGTAACATTTTGATTTTATTTGTTTATTTATGTATTTATTTTACTTTCTTTTTTACTAAATGTATTGAGGTGACATTGGTTAGTAAAATTATATAGGTTTCAAGTGTACAATTCTACAATAAGTTGTCTATATATTGCATTGTGTGGTCACCACCCAGAGTCAGTTCTCTTTCCATCACCCATATATTTTATCCCCTTTACCCTCTTCTACCACCCCCCTCTCCCCTTACCCTCTGGTAACCACTAAACTGTTTTCTGTGTCTATGAGTTTTTGCTTGTTTGTTTGTCTTGTTCATTTGTTGCTTTTAGTTGTATACATTTTGACTTTAAAATTAGAGGTAACTGTGCATATTTTCATTTTGCATAAGATTGCATCATTGATTTTTTTAAAGCATATCAATATAATATTGAATTAAACCTTCTTTATAGAAAGAAAAATGGTTAGATGTATTTTTCATAATACATCTCACACTACATAATACAGCTCACACTAATGTTTTTTTAACAGAGACCATTTCCCCCCAGACTCAGAAATTAATGAAAGTTTCCAAGTTATTTCCAATAAGTCAACATTCACTAATCTATTATTAACATTATTAATGATAATTGACTTTTCTTGAATTATTTCTAGGACTTATGAACCTGTGTTCAAGCTTTGTTTCCAGTTTTAGAGGGCTGTTGGCCTTTTGTTTGGTTGTTTATGATCTAACTCTCAGTTCCCTCAACTTTGCACAAACTCTCCCAAATGTTATTTTTTTCCTGGACTATCTGCTTCTTATGCCTAAGGACATGTCTGTATATAAGTAAGTATCTTGATGAGGTATTAAATATATGACAACAGGTATATGCATCAAACCATTGAAATAACACAGGACTTCCTATATTATAGGACTTTCTTTCTTTCTCTCTGTTTATTTACTACTGAACTTCTTTACTCCAGGCCTTTTATTTCTAACTGGTGGTAAGAGATTCCTTTACTCTCATATTAGCTGTACATCAATAGCATCAGAAAAGGCTGAAATTAAGGTGATAGGGAACACTGATAAGGGCTTTGTCTTTAGTCTGCCCTTTAAATTTTTCATCAATCCCATTAGGTACTTAAGTGCCCTGTTTACTTTATATTCCAACTTAAGTTTTTAATTGGCATCTAAAACTCAACTTTTAAAATACTAGGGCCTGCCGAGTGGCACAATGGTTAAGAACTGGCTTGGGACGCCAGAGGGCCCCAGTTCAGATCCCACATATGAGGGCCAGTGACACTGCCCTCCACAGCAACTTGTCTGTTTCCCTTTCCCCAATTCCCCAGCACTGTTCCCATTCCCCAATTCCCCAATAAAAATCTTTAAAAAAAAAAAAAAAACCTAATCTCCTATTTTTTCCTTCCAAACCAGCTCCTCTTTTGATCTTTGCCATCTCAGTAAATGGTAACTACATTATTCCAGGTGATCAGGCCAAAAATCTGGAGAAATTATTGACCCATTTGTTTCTCTCACATTTCACTTCTAAACTATTAAATTCTATGTGCTCTAACTTTTAAAGTCTGTCTAGAATTTGGTAATGTATTACTATTTCTACTGCTGCCATAATCATATATCTGGATTAATACAAAATCTTCAGTGTAGACATATTTTTTCCTTCAATGCCTTCAGTCCACTTTTTAACAGGTAATCCAGAGTTATCTTTTACAATAACATCAGTTTTCAATCAATGTAATTGTTTTTCTGAAGTCCCTCAATACACAAAAGTCCTGCATTATTGGCCGCATTTGCCTCTCTGAATTTATTTCCACAAAATTCACTATTTTCTAACCACCCTGGTCTATTCAATATTTCTCATACTTGCCAAGCATACTCATATACCAGGACCTTTGCAAATGAGTTTCCTCTTGAACTATCTGCAAGTTTTGCTTCTTTATTTCCATTAAGTTTTTTCTCTTTTGCTCAGGGAGGCATTACCTAGCCATCCTATCTCACAGTGAATGTCCCAATCCTACCAATATTTCCTATTCTCTTTCTCCAATTCAGTTTCCTCCATAACATGCATCATTACAAACGAACAATTTACTACTTATCATGTGTTAGTCTCTCTTGGTCAGTTAAAACTCCATGAGGGTAGAGATTTTTATTTGTTCGTATCTTTCTTCCAGATGCTTAGAATAATTCCTGGCACATTCTAGGTACTCAGGAATTATTCACTAAATAAAGAATCTTAACTACATTTTCAATTCAGCATCTGTGTAAATACATTGTTCATAGCATATATAAAATGTTAAAGTACATCAAAGATTTGGGAAATCTTTTAACAGATAGTTTAAATTTCAACTGGATCTTCACGAACAGATGGGCACTTGCAAAGCAGAGAATGTGCTGGAAGGGCATTCCCAGTCAGAAGGAACATGGGACATTTCACAGTGTGCTCTGGAAATATTATGAATGAGGAGTAAGACATGTCAAGAAATGGAGCCAGAAATATCTCCTGGTAAAATTTTTGAATGACCTTATGTTAAGCATTCTATGTTAAATATTTTGAATATTACCTTAGACAGTATAAGAAACCATAGAACTGTTTGATTCAGTAAAATTACTTGTTACATCTATTTTAGAAAGAAAATATTTGTGATGAAGCTGTGAAAATGCATTTTAGAGATAACAGATAAGAGGTTGAGATCTGGTAGGAAGTTCCTTACAATTATCTTAGCAATGGAACATAAACTGGTGCAGAAGCAATGGATTAAAGAGGTTAGGAGGAAGCCACAGGATGAAGCGGTTTGGTGGTGAGTGAAAGAAGAAAAAGGGTGATGTGGCTAGTGGGTGGCACAGAATGATGAGATGGCATCTGTAGGATGAAGGAGAATGGAGAGTAGAGTAGGCTTAGTAAAGGAGCATGTAAAGCTGAAGCAAGTAAAACTGTAATAGGAAAAAGGATAAACATCTAGGGAAGTTCTTAGAGGAGGAGAGAGGAGCAGATGGACTCATAACTAAGTAATTCATAGAACAGTTGCTGGAGAGTCACAGACATGAACAAGCATGGTTGTCTGATGTCTATGCCCTTAAAAATTAAAAGCAATAAGTAAAAGCTGAAACTGTTGCTTTTAAAGGCAAGTTGTCCTGATTTTTAAGGGAAATTAAAGTGTTTACTAATTATCAACCAAGTGTCAGGCCAACCTAAGGGGCAGATCTGAGACAATTAAAAGCCAGAATTTTTCTCCTTCTGAGGAACAAATTAAATAGTTCCATTTAAAATAATAATAATAATAATAATAATAATAATAATAATAATAACAAGAACAATAAGATGGTTACTAGGGAGCAGCAAAGGAAACATAAAAGTTAGAAACAGATATTTTTTAATCTTTTTTTTTTAAATATATATCTTTTAGCAGTTCCATGACACATAATCCCATGGGAGAAATAGCTTTAAACTGTTAAATACCATATGTAGTCACATGTGTGGTAAATTTTGCAAATATTTCACACAAAATTATTAGGAATTTTAACATCTTGATGGTTACACATTAATGCTTCAGCTAACCAGAAGACTTGGTTTTTCAAAATGATTAATTTTCTAATAATTGCACCTAGAAACTAGCATTTTCTCCAGGAGTCACAAATTGGCAGCACTTGCATAAAATCCGGCAGTGCTTGGGTTCTATCAACAGACACAATCTTTTTCAACAGTTTTAATTTGTTGGCAGTCAATGTAGAAAAATATTATGAATAAATAATAAAACAGTGTATCCTAAAAAAATAAAAGATGTGATGATGGTCATGTATATTACATGTCAAAATTGACTGGCGCTGAGTATTAATCTTTCCTTTCAGACCAGGCTTGCACTTTTAGGAAAGTTGCAGTCCCCATGATATCTTATTTTTCTTAAAACTGGACCTACTTTATGGACTTGTATTACCTACTCTAAGCACTATAAACCATTTCATTTTGTGACTTGTGAAAAAGCAGGTGCTATAGAGATACCAATTCACTTTACATAAATCAGTCATTACAATTTTATAAATTGGATTAAATGTAACTATTATTATTTTACAGATTCAGAAGCTATTGAGAGAAGTTAAGAAAGTAAATGCTTATGAAAGTTACTGGTAATTAGTAGGTGATCTAGGTTCCCCATTCTATCACATAGACTTGCATATGAACCATATTTCTAGTGTTGGCAGATTGTAAGCACTGAATATGGGGGAAAATTTTTTTCATACATTAATAAAATTTTAATTAACATATCCAAAATGTCATGTTAGATATTTATTCAAGCTGTTTTAGACTAGAAGTAACATTAAGGTACCTCTGAAAAAATTAAAACTTATTCTGAACCATAGAACTAGTACTTGGCAGAGGTGAGCTACACAAATATAGAATATAGAAAGTCACTACATTATAACATCTTTATTTCCTGTTATCATGTTCTAAATCAACCTGAGGGGAAGCACTCCTTGGAATATGTGGTACAAACATTAGAAGGAAAAACGATTTCTAATCATAATTTCTTAGAATTCAAATCCTTTTTACGTATATTAAACCACAGAATTGGAGGAGGAACAAGGTTTGAATAGTGCTGTGATAACTGTCTCAGATCTCCCACTGCCTGGTCATCTGGCCTTCCATTTAGAAAATGAGGTGATATTTGTATTTATCCTTTTATATTCTAAATGTCTTAGAATACTGTAAATATTTTTCTAAAATATTTTTTAAAGAAACTAATGTCAGTGCACCTTAAGACACTTTGAGAAGTTGTTTTATTTTTCTAAAATATTTTTCTAAAATATTTTATTTATTTTTTTTTCTAAAATATTTTTTATTTATTTTTTTCTAAATTTTTCTAAAATATTTTTTTCTAAATATTTTTTCTAAAATATTTTTTTTTCTAAATTTTTTTTATATTTTTCTAAAATATTTTTTAAAGAAACTAATGTCAGTGCACCTTAAGACACTTTGAGAAGTTGTTTTATAATTAACATAAGCTACTGATTTACTTCCTTTTCAAGTGCTTCTGGATACAATTAACATATAGACACTGGCAACTGTCTATTATGCTGCTCTATCTTATAATGAAGTGCCAAACGAAGTCTTATTTTAAGGGCAAGGTCATCATAATGAGGTTTTTGGAAATCCAAGACACTGCATATTTGATGTGTGGCCTCCTGGATCACTTTCTTCATCCGTTAATTAGGCACATTAACCTAATATAGTTGTTCTGAAGACTAGAGATAATATTTATAACATACCCAGCACAATTGTCTGGCATAGAGCAGGTGCTTTAGTATCTGTACTATTTTTATGTTTCTCACTAATCAACATGCTAAAAGCATTTCTATAACTCTCAGTTAACACTGCTCATGTTCTAATTTCTTTTATACATGGAAAATAAAATGTCTATCCATGAAAAATAAAATTGAGGTAAGCCAATATATATAATAAATTTATTTCAGATTTTAAAAGGTAATATGTTTATAATTTTATTTTAAAACATTGTTATTGTGAAATGTTTCTAAAATGAATATCATATATATCCCCATCATAAGAGTAAACAAATATATCTAAGATTTTTAGTAGGATGAGAAATTAATAACAAAATGAGGCAAAGCAAATCTTAGCGAACACTGCCTGTGAGTACACATTCATTAAGGTGCATAGGTATGGACCACCAGTAAATTTAGTACTGTTTGAGTAAAATAAAATCTTGCCCTTTAGAAATAATTAATTTAACGTTTCTAGATGTATAGAGTAAAACACTGTTATATATAAAAAATGCGTTTGAATATTTTACTTTTCAGTTCTTTGTTGAACTACAGGAAATGTTGAGTTGATATGTAGTCGAAAAATCTCAAGGACTTATGTATAGTCACAGTAATAGAGGCTGAGCAGGAAAGGCTCTGAGAAATTCAGTCTCCTTAGTCAAGTCTCTATTTTGCTAGATATAGGAAATGAGGTGCGGTGATATTCAATGACTTGCTCAAGCTTCAGCAGCCAGCTACAGATCAAGCTGGGACTAGCACACCTCCTTGTCTGTGTTCAACATAGTGATACTTCCACCTGCTACTTCTGCTTCTGAGGGAGCCACACTGCATGTTTTGGCTCACCTGAAATCTGATTTAAACATTACTTCCTTTTGGATATTGCATTTCTGATAGACATTCTCTGCAAAATTTAACAAGAGTTGTAAATAATATGGCCTATTAGATTATATTTCTTTTTTTTTTATCATTGTATCTTCATGTCTGGAATGGTACCTGACATGTGGTAGCAAAAAGTCATTGAATGAGTAAGTTAATAAATAAATTAACCATTTACACATAGGGCTAATTATCCTGCTAACTTGCTATACCAGGAAGGAAATTCTACATTTTAGAAACCAAGAATTTATACTGTGTTCTGTTAATAAAATTTCTCAATATAAAGAACTTGTCATATTCATATCCATGTATTTCTTCTCAGTGAATATGATTTTATCAGTCTTCATTTCCCTTTCTCAATTATCTGGAAGAAAGATAAATTACTACATAAACAATAAAGAAATATGTGATTATAAGGAGTGTAAAACCATTACTAATTTGCTACATACCTATTTAACAGGGCTTAGTAAATATGAAGTTCTTCATTTTTACCTGCCTTGTGGCTGTTGCTCTTGCAAAGCAGGTAAGTATAATGACATGTTTATGAGTATCTATTCTTATTTAAATATAAGAAGAGTGAATCATTTTATGCAGATGATAGCAGGGATAGACAGGCAGCAAGGAATAGGGACTAAGTGTGTGATCTTTAAAACCTATAATCAAAAGTAGAAGTGACCCTGCCTTATATAAGTTACCAAGGTGGACAAACTTCTTTTTCTAAAATATTTTCCTTGTAGGTTTGGGGAGATTTTACTTATAGGTTAAAAGGCATACACTTCTTTCCATATATGTTTAATTTACTGGGGAACTATTTTCACTCCAAGAACCACTTTCTAAAAGTAAGAAATATATAACCCATATATATGCCATTTATAGCCATATGTAAGCCACAACAAGGATACGTTTGAAAGTGCAGGAAAGCCACAGATAAAATGCAGATTCCAAAACCATCTCTCAAGCAAGTGTCAGAATTTCACCATTCTTTATTACAGTAGTTCAGACTCCATGATGTTTAGACAGGAAACAAGAATGTGTTGAAGAGTAGTAACTTTGAAAGTTCCTTTCCAAATAACCTAATGCAAAGTAATCCTTAACTTCTCATAAGTATTACATTCTTCTAGTGAAAATGTTGTAATATTGATACACAAAATTATAAGGCTGGACTAGATATTTTGTGCAAAGTGTTTTGAAACAACCTACAAGTAATCTATAAATTTCCTCAAGAGTCATAGATTTTGCCCTTATCCTGCAGCCTTCACCTTCAATCCCTCTTCCATACCCAATATATCATTCCCCATAAGTACACCATATCCTTATAGTGATCAGAGTTCTTTGCTTCCTCTGCGTTTCTATATCTCACACATAAATCTTGAAAAGTTTTTGTTATTTCTTACCTGTAAAGCCAATTCAAGGACATAGGGTAAGAATTCCAGTTAGATAAATGGAAATAATAATAATGCTTTGGTGATAACTCTTACATCAAGGTTGACTGTTTCTTCTGCTTATTAATGTAATCTTACTAGTCTTACTAATGGTTACTCTTCTCCCTTTCTCTTAGTAATTGTTCTCAATCTTTTCTTTAAAATTAATTAAATCTAGCAGTGAACACAAAATAAAATGTCATGATATTATAGCATTTTAAGATTCTTTAGCACATCTACATGTTATATTTTAAACCATGATAAAATTAATACTTAAAAAACTAAGAACCCAACCACTTCCTTGGTTGTTTCTTAAAAGTAAGAAATAACATTAAGCCATAATAAGGATTTATTTGAAGTATAGAATGATTTGCTTATTAATATTATAGGAAACATCAACGAAACCCTAAATGTTTCCAGAAACATATTTCTAAAAGTCCCTTACCACCAAAACAACAACAACAAAAATCTCAGTGAGATAGGTTGGCATTTTAAATAAACGACAAAACTGAAAATAGTATTTCTTTTTGTTTTTTATATAGAAGATGGGGGATAGCTCTTCGAGTGAGGTAAGACACTTTAATATAAACATAAAATCCTTTCACCTAGTAAAACCATAATATGCCCAGAACTACTAAATCTTTATAGTTGCTTTTTTTATCAATAAATATAGAGCTATAAAGTCCAAGAAAATTTAAGTTCAGTCATGAAACAATACATACAGAATAGTAGAAAACAAAAATTTACACATTTAAATTACCAAGATTAGATTTGTGCATTTTTAAATATAAAGGTTTCTCAATATTAATATTAGTTCAAAATAATGATGAACATTCTATATTTTGTGAGTACAGTGACAGGAATCCATTCCATGTTTCTGCTATAGGGATTCATGCTTTTCTAAATCCACATTAAATGTTAATTTCCAAATGACTTCTTGGCCATGGGTGCATAACAGATCCCTAAAGACATCTTCAATGTCCTCTAAGAATTTTCTTGTTTTCCTGTGATGTATTTTATCTCTTTAAGAAAACTCAAAAGAAAAAAAAAAGTAGCAACAACAACAACAACAAAAACAAAGAAGGTAATTGGATATTGTACAGAGGAAATAGAAAATCTTTTCTTCTCAGAAGATAATATTAGGGGAAAGCTTTTGATTCAGTTATTCATAACCCAAATCACAATGTAGAATGAGTTTATTATCTGGAATATAAAAGTTAATTATATAGAGAAAGTGAAACTTTGGTCAACTTTGTTCCATAATTCAGGCAAAGACTAAATATGTTATCTACACAATATTGGTTGTAATGGTGATAGATTGTTTATTTATTGCTATTAATGTAAGTAACTAAGTTATATATTTTTTCTTTTTCTAAGGAATTTGTCAACATCGCACAGGAAGTAAGTCCTAATTTCTTAAATGACATATATCTTAACTTTCATTTTATTTAATCAAGGTTAGAAAATTAATTTATTTCTTCTGTAGAAATTTAAGCAGGAAAAGCATGTGGTCATTCATCATAGCAAGGTAAAGTTTAATTATTTTATTCTGTTAATCTTAGATATTTTTTCTATGAAACATGAGTCATTTTCTTATTCACCCAAAATAAACATTATTTTTAACTATGTTTGTAAAAATGGTGATGCTTGCATTGTTTTACCAAAATGCTATAGACTAACATGAAAGGGATCCAAGGAAATGATTTGTGAGCCCTTTGCAAGTCACATTGTTAAAGCAGAATATCTTTGAAAGAATGTAAAAGAATTTCTTGTTAGTGGTTTTTCACACTTACTTTTCTTCCCTAATTCTGAACAAAGGTCACAAAATTGTATTTTCTTTGCTATCATCTCATGCCCAAGGATATTCTACTACATTTCAATAAATGCTATCTTCCTGTTGGTTTTGTGTTTCTTTTAGCAGGGCATTTGTTCCACATCCTGTAAGGTATATATTGGTTTCACATCTATAGTACAATGTGAATTACAAATATTATATACTTTGAACCAAACTGAAATTAAACTGGATTTGGAAAACATAGTCCCAGTCAATAAAATTTGAAAACCAAGATTATTTTTAAAGAATGAGACCAAAATTACATACACCCTCTGATCTTAATTTTATGAATAATTCAATTAAAGAAAACATTTCTGCATGAATCAATACACTTGATTCTCAGATTCTAGGAGGAATGGAGAACTTGTCTCTTAGTGGTTTTGTTTGTAAAAGACCCCAATGCAACATCTTCTTTTTTTAAAAAATTGTTTTCCTATTGCGATATTTTTCTTGAAATTGACTCATTTAAACTTTTTAAAAATAGCTTTAAAATAGTTCATTTGTATATAATTGAAGCAATGTATATTTCCTCTAAAAAAAAACATGTTAATTGGCTTAGTGATATATTTTTTTCTGATACACAATACAATAATGACTATCAAAATGAAGAAAAAGCTTATCCACTCATTGCCTAAATTAATTTTGTGTATTCACTCACCCATTCATTTGTCAAACATTTATTGTAAAAAACCATGTCCAGAACACCACCTCAATCTTTACGGATACAATAATAAATACAATAAAAACAATGATAAACAGCAATGGTTATATGTTTATTACCAAATGGGAAATTATAATATAATTCATATAAAACTCATACAATAAAGATGAATTCCATTCTAACGCTCCTCTTTATGGAAGAAGGATTTTTCCCTTTGTATTTAGGAGAAAATGTTTTATAAATAATGCTGTGGAGGTAATAGATCTAATTCTTTTTCTTTTCTCTTTAAAGAAACCACAAGGAACATAAATAAAATGGTGAGAAATTTTTATTTCAACAATTTTGGATTCATATTACCAATATATAATATTATAGTATTAATGGCATATGGAAATATCTGTAAATTTTATTTTATACTAAACTGAATAAAAGATGTATAAGTTGCTTTAAAATGACCATTTTCCCCTGTCCACTTTAGTAGTATCTACCTAAATTGGTCCACATTCTCTTAAGACACTTTTATGTAATTATAAGAGATCATTTTGATCTCTTCCACTTGTTTTGCAAAGGTAATAACAAATAGCCAAGAAATCTGGTTGTGTTGCTTGTATTTCAATCATTTTAACTTACACTAATGATCATGTAGTTAATATGAGACATATCTCAAGTAACCACTAACATTAAAAAAATAATAATGCTGAGGATCTCTTCTTGTTGCCAAATTTTTATTATATTTATTATTATTTTTCAAAGAACATACTAGCGTCTCATCTAATGAGGTAAGGTAACTTTTCTTTTAATATTTAATAGAAAGTTCATGAAGAACTAGCAGATACCCAGCAAAGCGTGAATTAATTTGTTGTTAAAGTCACAAAGCGGTAAGCAATGAAGAAATCATTTACTTAAATTTTATGTCATTTTTAGGAAATTGAAAGTAGCTAGCTACACCACAGTGTACATTGTTGCTCTTTCACAGAGATATCAGATATCTGACTTGGGAGGAAAGTGCATTTTAAACCAAGCCAGTGTCAAATCAAGAGCCTGCCATTTGCCCTCCGCATAGTTTTGTCCTGAAAAATCTCTCACTGTTGCTGAGCTCAGTGGTGTTACCCCTCACCTAGCAGTGCCAGCATCACCTGGGCACTTTTAAATTTGAGAACCTCTTGTTTAAGGAGAGTGAATGAGGGAATGGATTAAGATGTACATATTTTTATAGCAAGTGCCTTTGTTTTCTTAAAGGAGAGTTAAGCTCACTGAGGAAAACAAATAAACAAACAAACAAAAACCACTACTTAAAATAACTGGTAAATTTCAACTACAAATTATAATTTCAAGTAAACCATTACATTATATTTTTCTCTGCTCCCAATGTTCATTTAACTCACTCCATTCCAATGAGATATTTACCCCAAAATTTATAGTTAAGTAACATATATCTTAGTCATCTAAGTGATTTTGAAGGAGTTACGCACCTCAGAAAATTTGTTCAAGTTTAAATGATGCAAGTTAGCTACTAGTGTAGTTGAGGCATCACATTATTGCCCACTAACTTCTTTTTGAAAATGGCATCCTACATGGGTATCTCAAGAGTCAAGGTAGGTTTTCAAGTCACATAGGAAGTTCATGTAACCCATCTTCTGCAGGTTAGAGGAGTTTGCTTTTTGTGCAAAGAAAGAGCACATGCTTTGGAGTCAGCAACTTGTATTCCAACCACAAATTCACACATTGTTACTTAACATCTCTTAGCTCAGTTTCCAAAAGTAAAAATGAAGATAGTTATATTGACCCCGCAGAATTATATTACATAATATGTATATAAATTCTGTAAAAAAAAAATACTTGGAACACAGTAGATAGATGCATCTAAAAAAGCTGACAATTATTATATCACTAAACAGAACAGATACTCCTTCTGAAAACTTTATAACAAAAACAGCCTTTTATTGAACAGTTAAAATGAGACTCTCCAAATAAAACTTTTCTTTTTAGAAAATTCTAATTACTATAAAGGTCATTCTTATACTTTGTCAAAATGCTTCTAGTAGCATTCTCCTTTTGTACCACTCTTAACCTAACTATGGATTTGTTCAGTAATTATATCTAAGCAATTCTAAAGACCAATTGACATTCTACACACCCATTTATTTTCAATATCTATGAAATGAAAATTGTCCTGAGGAAAGATGCCGCATGGTTTCATATTTAACTTCTTAAAAAAATCGTTAGAATCAAATCAAAGGGTCTGGAATTTACTAGAATTCTTATTGAGTCTGATAGATGATAGATGATATATGTATATTTATTCTCCATCTATCTATATATGTATATTTATATATCTAGATTTAGATATGTGTAAAACAGGCACCATGCAAACTGCTGTATATTTTAACAGATATAATCCTACATGGCACTAATGCTCAGAGAGAAATCTAATCAGGGTCTTGATTCTAGTGCCCAAGATCAAGGAAATTAAAGTTCAGTTCTATCTGACTACAAAGACCAGATTTCTTACACACATGGAAAAGAAGTGACAGACACTTACCTTCTAATTCAAGAAACTGTCCTTTTCCTTTCTTATATATACTTTTGTGTTTTTTTTCACATAGATATTGTTCTGGAGGCCTTAATTGTCTGATAATTTCTTTAATTCTGCAATTTATTATAAATGTAGGTAGATATAGTAAAATTTTTATGCCTAAACTGTTCTTTTGTTAGGTAAATTTGCACAATTTATAAATTATCTAATTAAATAAACTTCCAAATAATTTGGTTCTGCCAAAATCTGCTCTCACTCGTGGAAGAGATTCAATATTAGATTAAATTTGATAATTTTCTATCTCTGTAGAACAAAATCAACCAATTTTATCAGAAGTTGTAGTTCCTTCAATATCTCCAGGCTCTTCATCAACCTCAGATTGTTATAAACCATTGGATCAGATTAAGACAAGTGCCTACCCCTTTTTCCCCACTGTGGTGAGTGTTGCTTTATAGTTTGTTGTTGTTTTGGTTTTTGTTTGTTTTTTGGGGGCAGGAGAGAGAGAAAGGAGAAAGAGAGAGAGAGAGAGAGAGAGAGAGAGAGAGAGAGAGAGAGAGAGAGGAAATTATGAATATCTGATATAGTGAGAATAAAGTCTTTAATTATATTATTTTTTTTAAGGAAACCCCAGACACTGCTGATATGGTAAGGTATTTTTTTCTATATGAAACTATATTTAATTCACATTTAAAAAAACTAATATTAAAATATTATTAGTTAGAACTATCTAAAATGCTCTTCTTTTAATAAAATAGGATGATATTTTTATTACTTAAAAATAATTTCTCTCTACCTCTTAACATTGATTCCTTCAAGTGTTCTGAATTTTTTCAGTTAAGACCTTCCATGTAAACCAGACTCTTCTACATAACCTAAGTTTTATATGGTTTCCACTGTTTCTTTCTTTTGAAAAAAACTAGATTTTTACTATTTCATGAATGGGAAATTTTACTCCAATTTTCCTTTCTTCATTTGTTATACTATTACATTTATTGTAATATGAGGAATATCTTTAATTCCACAAATATTAATATTGCTAAGGATTTAATTACTGTGATCTCCAAATTTTAATTATTATTATTATTTTGTATTTCTCAAGAAATCTAGCAGTTCATCTAGTGAGAAATTATATTTTGAAAATAAAATGGCCAACTAATTTATTGAGAAATACTGTGGTTTCCTGCTGTTGATTAACTATCTTTGGTAAATTAGATATTGCTAATTTTTTAACAGAGCCATATCAAAATGTCCAATGGAAATAAAGAAAAACACTTGTAAGAAATACACACAGACTCAAAGTTATTTTAGAGGTCTGAAATAAGCTATTATATCTACATAGACAAGAGCAGCTGTTTTATTCCATGCTTTCTGATAATGTGCAGCTGGATTCTGGTTCATTGGAAAACTATATTTTTAAAATAAGCCAATGTCAAATCAGGATCATGCCTTCACCAGTCTTACCCTGATTCTCTCTCACATGGTTTAGGGGGGCGAATACTGGATTGGGTTATGAGTATGTAAATCACAGGTACAAGAACACCTGCTGTGTTACAGCCAGGTGGGTGCGCACATGGGAAAACATCCTGGGAAAGGATGAAACATGGATTGTAGCTCATCTTCCTCCTCAGTGAGTTAGGAATCAGTTTACCCTCTCTAAACTGTGGGCCCAAGGCCACTAATAAAAACAATGATCTTCCAGAATGAAATTGCAGGCTTTGCCACATGCCTCAGCAGGCCTGATTAGTTTTTCTTCCATCACTCACTCTGTTTATTTTTAGCATCTGCCTATACTCCATGAGAATTTGGCATTATGTGAGCAATGCAGATAAATAGAAAATTTGAAATAAAACATATTTTCAGCTAAGTACCATTGTCTTGACACAGAGAATACTCTGCTAATAAATATTTAAACTTATTTAATTCACAATAAATTACTAAAAAGTAGCACTTTCTTACTTGGCAGCAGTGGCTTGGCCCTAAATCATTAAAATAATTAGCTCTAGTTCTTTGATGATACAGACAAAATTACTGGTGTGCCATCCAAGTAAAGCTGATTCTCATTTTTTTTCTCTAAGGAATCAACTGAAGTTTTCACTCAGGTAAGTTGTTTTCATTCAAACAAAATTAATTAAATATCATCTCATAGTATTTTCTTTTGTATTTATCAGAGTTTATTTTTGTTATTAGCAGAAAACTAAGCTGACTGAAGAAAGAAAGAATCACCTGAAACTTCTGGTAAGTTTTTTATGCAAACATTTATAACAGAACCAGACTCTGCTTAGACACTGCTGAACTATTTTCCTCTCAACAACAAAACTTATTATAAATTATAATTTCTATAAAAGTCTTCTGTAAACTTAGTCAAAACTGTTCCAAAAACATTCTTCCATCGTACCAGTTGTGTCATAGTCATGTATCCACCCAATCATTTCCTGATTATTTAAAAAACTCATTGATTTTCCATTTTGTAAAAACAGGAAATTATCTTGAAAGCAGGTGCCACTGTGTTCAAAATTCCAATTTTAACCTCTATAATATCTATAGCCAGGTACATATAGGTGGTTCAAAATAAAGCATGGAGGAAAAGAATATTTATTGACCATAAAATGAGTGACAAATACTATGCAAAGTGCTCTCTCTCTCTATTAATTCAGTTACCTTGTAGAAACAAGGTAAGTTACACTCAGAGAAATTAACAATTGGTTCAGTGTCATATTCTACTAAATCAAATCACACATTGTATTTAACTCTAAGGACCTGTGTTTTTCACCAGACATGAAGAAGGAACCACAATCTGAGACACTTATTTTAGTAAATTAAAATTTTTTCTTCTTGCCGTCTTACAAACTCTTTTCCTTTTCCTTTTCTTATCTTTTCCTTTTTGGTTTTTGTTGTTTGTTGTTGTTTTTAATATAAAGCATTTTGGCCTAAGGGTCTGAATTAACCAACAAATTTTCTGAATTTTACAGTTTATTCTGTGAATATAAATACAGAATTAACTTTGTATGAATAAGCTTTCCTTTGGTTAGGTCTATTGGGTATCATTTAGAATTTATCCAAATAAATAAAGTTCTAGCTTATTTGATATGCCCAGATGTGCTCTGACACATGGAACATTGGGATAATTACTTATAATTTATTTCTAGAACAAAATGGCCCAATATTATCAGCAGTTCACTATTTCCTAATATTTCAAGACTGTTCATCAATATCAGACAGCTATGAAGCCAAGGAATCACATTAAAACAAATGCTTACCAAATTATCCCCACTCTGGTGAGTTCTGTCTTCCTATTTTCAATTTAAAAAATTGTTATCTTTCATAGTTAAAGTAAGCTAACAAATGAAACAGAGGAATAAAATCCCAACAAGTTCTCAAGTAGAAGCTGAAACAAAATCAAATTAGAATTTCTAGACTAGAAATTAAATTATAAATCATATAGTGCAAATACAATCAACAAAAATAATTATAATGATAAAATGCATCTACATTGGATTTAAATTTCTTAAGTGTTTGCTTATATCAGTTGATTCCTATAGCAATTCTTAGAGGTAGGTCAAGAAACACAATATTATTTTCATTTTACAAAAATATCGGAAATTCTAACAAGTAGCTACACCAAGCTCTAGTTAAAATTTCTTCTTTATTTAATTTTTTTAAATGTGACTTAGGAAACATTTTTTTAAAATATGAAGACAAAATGAGAGAGCAGGAAATTGAATGCAGAGAAATATCATCTTAATATAAACAACATAAAATTTGAAATCATATGATCTGACGTATACAAACTTTTGACTGGGGCAAGTCACTTCATTTCTCAGGATATTTTAAAAATATAATTCAGTTTTTTAGGTGTACATGTAGCATTTAAAGATATCATCCCCATTAAAGAGAAAATAAGAATTTGTTATGTGTAGTTTGAATATGAGATACCTAAAGAAAGTTCTAAATATTTCCATGGAGCTGTAAATATTCTATTTGTTATTATAAACACTTAGCTAAACTATATCATTTCTTTCTCTTTTAAAGAGGTACATTTAGGATTCTTAAATTAACTGCTTCTAGTTGATTTTGGTAAGTGCTTAGAATTTAAACAATAATTTAAATAAGATATTTATGTGAAGAATGTGACTTAAAATTAAGTAATGTAGCTTCACCTTAAATGAAATCTTATTTTGACATATTTTAAATTCTGCTTCTATCTTACTTATTCACAAATGTAAGGTATCTGTAATTTTCATGTGTTTTATTTTGAAAATAAATTATAAGAAATTTTCTCTATAACTGATTATACATGCAGCCAGAAGCAATGGTTTTGGGTGGAAATTATCACAAGAATAACATTCACGGAGGTGTTTACCTGACGCCTTTGAATTGCAACAAAAAATGCAGGCTCAGCATTTCCATTTAGGCAAAGATATCTACAGTACTATCAAGAGAATTTCCTACACAGTCAAGATATTTTTAAACAAATCCCTGCATCATTTTCTCCAGCAAATCATTTTTAAAAAATACACAAGACCTCTTTTTCTAGTTTTCCTAGTTTCTCTCTTTGACATTTTAATCATTGCTATAATGCCATGATAGAGATCCAAAGAAAGAATGCATATCAGTGTTGCATTTTGTCACCTTTTATTTATTTTTTATATTTTCCTTGCAGTGTATAGGTTATTTCCTATCTTGGAATTCTTCTTACTCAATTTATCTTCTTGTTCTTTGCATATGTCCTGCAACAGGACAAAGTAGATTTTTGAGAAATGAGTAATAACAGTAATAATAATAATTTATTGAGGCCTTATAATGTGCCAGTCACAATTCCAAGCTTCTTGCCTAAATGAACTAACTTCATGCTCACCAAAAAGCCTATAAGCTAGTTAATATTATAAGCCAATTTGAGACAAGGAAACTGAGGCCCATGGATTTAAATAAATTGTTCATGATCACCCTGTCAAAGTGGAAGAGCTAAGAATCTAATACACTCCACTACTGAAGCCACACTGCATCCAAGGTTCAGCCAGTAGATTTTTTTCAAATTATTTTTTATTATGAAGAGCCAGTAGATTTTTTAAGAGGATTATTTTTTTTAAACTTTAGGTATATTGTCAGAGGTTTGGTTTGTTTTATCATGTCTTTATGGCCCTCCTAATGATGAAAAGGCCAGACAACTTTGCAGAATAACCTTATGTGAGAAAAATAATAACATTCCTATGGATAAATGCTGAAAATACAGTTGTTTTTTATAAATAGCAATATTCCCTTTGCTATCATTATTTCTATATTTATTCTACATTTTTAAAGAGCTGATCATGTGTCCCATAATGTGAGAGATGTGAAAGAGGCAGAAATAAGATACTGAATTTGTCCTCATTAAGCTCTGTTCTAGACAAGGACCCAGAAATGGCAAAACCATGTGCTAAATGTTAATTTAGAGGAATGAGAATGATGTGGTAGGTCAAAAAGGTCAAGTAATGCATCAGAGTTAAGTCCTAAACGAAGTCCTTACATATAATTAGAAATAGGCTAAGCAAAGAAATGGCAGAGAAAAAAAAAAGGCAAAAGGTTTTTAATTGATAGAAAAGTTACAAGAGAACCAGAGAAATCAAAAAGTGTACAATAGATTTTGAAGAATTAAATAATTTTTAGGTGATTTCTTAAAATATCAGCTCAAAGTCACTATGCATAATAATATTATTTTACTAAAATCTAGATTTCAATTAGATAAAAAGGTTTGAGATGTAGAAAGCAGTAATATTTTATGTCAAATAAACTATTCAGAAAATAAGAATAATTAAATGTGGGCCAGCTGAGTGGCGCGATGGTTAAGAACTGGCTTGGGACGCCAGAGGGCCCTGGTTCGGATCCCACATATGAGGGCCAGTGACACTGCCCTCCACAGCTAAGATGCTGAACAACAGTTCAACCTGGAGCTGGGCTGACGTGAGTCACCGACAAAGGTGTAGGCTGCAGTCCCTGTGGCAGTGGGTTGCCATGGGCTACCGTGTGTAGCCAGCAGCCAGCGTGAGCAGCCAGCAGCTGCAGTGAGCTGCCGTGAAGCCGGCAACTGATGTGCCTCGCCCGGGAAGAGCGCAATGATGGTACCAACTTGGGCCAGTGAAGCAACGTCCTCCACAACTAGACTGAAGAACAAAACGACAGCAACTTGTCTGTTCCCCTTTCCCCAATTCCCCAGCACTGTTCCCATCCCCAAAATTCCCCAATAAAAATCTTTAAAAAAAAGAATAATTAAATGTTCCTTCAAAATTGACTGAAAGTGTTAAACATTTACCATTTAATAAATAAATAAATATTACATTTTGATACTAGATTGAAGAAACTGGCTATTAATTTTCCCTCACTCACTAATTGTTCAAAATACAGAGGGTGCCAAAAAAAAATGTATACACATTTTAAGACAGGAAAAAGCTGTATTAAAATTGTAATGCTCAATATATACTGATAACAAAAGATGAATAAAAGTCATATGTATACATTTTTTAGCACCCCCCGGTGGTTATTAAAATCCTATCTGCCAGGTATCATGTTGGGCACTAGAAAATATTAAATAATAATAGTTATAAAAATATTCTGCCAGACCAGGCTGGATGAGTATGTGTGTGTTTTCTATACAAACACACATTATTTCTGTAATACAGCAGTCCCCTTATCTGTGGGATATACATTCCAAGACTCCCAGTGGATGCCTGAAACCACAGATAGCACCAAACACTATACACAGTATTATGCTTTTTCCTATACATACACATGATTAAGTTTAATTTATAAATTAGGCACAGTAAGAAATTAACAACAATAACTAATAATGAAATAGAACCATTATAACAGTATACAGTAATAAATGTTATATGAATGGGATCTCTCTAAGTATCTTAGTTTACTTACCCTCCTTCTTGTGATGATGTGACATGACACAGCCTGAATGACGAGATGAAGTGAGGTGAATGACGTATGCACTGTAGGCACTGTACCATTAGACTACTATAAGGATTACTAGAACACAAGCATTGTGACCACGGAAGTTGATCTGATAACCAAGAAGCTACTAAGTGACTTATAGGCAGGTAGTGCATGGAGCATGGACACATGGAACAAAAGGATGAGTCGCATCCTGGGTGTGAGTGAGAAAGAGTGAAACAGCATGAGATTTCATCACACTACTGAGAACAGCATGCAATTTAAAACTTATGAATTGTTTATTTCTGGAATTTTTCATTTAATATTTTCTGACCACAGTTGACCACAGGTAACTGAAATCACAGAAAGCAAAACCATGCATAAGAGGAGGACTACTGTAAATTCTAATAGATAATACAGTATTGTCTTTTTCCTTTTAGGTTTGACTTGAAAATCTATCTTCTACAGTTTCTTATCTATCGTATCACTTATACTTCCAACATATTTGGACAGGCCTATTAATAAGGCATACATACTCCGTCAATAGAAGACTACAGAATATTTCCTGAATTGTTTATACTGTTCCTGTTAGTTCATGTTGAATATGCTGTGTTTGTATTATGGTTTCATACAAGCCAGGATTATTTAAGATGTTTTCATCACTCTTTTTTTATGATAGGACCACATTTCTTTTCCTCAAAAAATAAAATTTCAAATGCATTCTTTGGTGTGTAATCATCATTTCCATTGTTCAGACTGGCCCACTAGGCTACCCACAATAATATAAACAGTCCTTTAACAAATACATTTAAACCAGCTTGTCTACCACCAAAATAACTGTACACTTTTCGGTACTTCAATTTTACTCCTCATAATGGATAACCTTGAACACTATAAATTATATTCTCCCATCAAAGCTGGGTTCGCAGTACTATTCAACCATCATTTTACAACTCTCTGATTTATTTACACACATAATTTGCCACAGCCTAATCCAAACTTTCACTAGAACCCTCAATTCTCCTCTCTCAGTTCACATTATCACAGTACAGGAGGAAGTCAGCCATTGAGAACACAGAAGAGCAAGAAACTTTCCTCTACCCTCAAGGTACTTTCAGCTGGTCTAGTAATCAAATAGACATCAGAAAAGTTAAAATTTAATTACATACATAGGTATGGGAACCGCACATACACGAGGGAGTCAGAGACATAAAGGGAAATTGGGGTATATAGAACATTCTGAGCCAGGAATGAGGTGAGGCACCTTGGGACTTCAGAAGCTAATTGCAGGGAGAGCACATGTTCAGTACTTATTTGTTCGCCATACCATATAGGTAAGTAAAAAGTCATTTCTGGTTTTAACTTACTGTGGGCCAGGCTCCTAATTTAAATTCTTCTAGATAATGAAGGAAAGGAGCAGATGTTTCTCTCGAGCCTAAAAGTTCTTTAGCTCAAAATAATCCACATACCACTGAGGAATGTCTTGGGGTGGTGCATTCTGAACCCCCCTACAAGAACCTAAATCTTCCAAGGACCTTATTGACGGCACCAACAGATGAAGAAACAGCAAAAGCAAATAAGTGGGTACATGCATGGGTTATAAGGGAAACTCTAAGAGGGTGAACTTGTACAGAGGTGATAGATGGGGAAAGTTAAATGCAAGTGGATCAGGGAAAAAGGGATAAAGATGAAGGTTAGAGCTTAGAAATTGTTGGTGATGGGAAAACATTGGAAAGGTTGTCACAGGGGATTGACACTATATGATAAATGCTGTTGGTCTGCTCAACATTGTCCCAGAGGTCCCTTAAAATATTTTCATTTTTGTGGATTCTTTTTGCTGTTCTGACTTGGTGTTTTCTGCTACTTTATCTTTCAAATTGCTAATTTGATCCTCTTCATCATCTAATCTACTGTTGATTCCCTTTAATATATTCTTCATTTCAATTATTGTATTCTTCATTTCTGACTGGTTGTTTTTTACGCTATCTCCATTTTTATGTTTTCTATCTCTATTTTGAGGTTCTCCATGAGATCATCCTTATAATAAGTGTTTGGAATTCTGTATCTGGTAGTTTGCTTGTCTCCAGTTTGTTTAGTGCTTTGTCTGGAGCTTTGTTCTGTTCTTTCATTTAAAACATGTTTCTTTGTCTCCTCATTTTGGCTGCCTCCCCATGTTTGTTTCTGTGTATTAAGTAGGCTTTTGTCTCCCAGTCTTAGCAGAATGGCCTTATGTAATAGGTATCCTGTAGGGCTCAGTGGTGCAGTCTTCCTGGTCAATTGAACCAGGTACTTTAGGTGTGTTCCTTATGTTGGTGTGTGTGCCCTCTTTTTTGTAGTTGAGCCTTGATTGCTCTTGCCACATCAATGGGATCGATTGACCCTCAGGCTGACTGCTTGTGGGAACTGGCCGTGACTACAGTAGAGGAGCTATTGTGCAGGTGCTGACCCTACAGAGCAGGATTTGCTTTAGAAGAGCTCTAGTACCTGCCACGTCTGCCCTTTTGATGTGTCACTTGTGGAGGAGGCTGTGTAGTGCTCTGGTGTGTTATGAAATTGGCCACCAAGTGTGTTGGTTCTGGTGCCTCTTGGGAGGTGCTCTGCTGCAGGCCAAGTTTAGCTGCTGCCTGTGCCCAGCCTGGGCCACTTGGTATGAGCTGCAGTGTAATCTGCACTTGTGCTTGCCACTTTTGCTTGGCTTGGAGGTGTCAGGGAGAGGCTAAACTGAAAAATGAGGCTGGCTATCACTAGTTTGGCCTTAGGGCTGGTTGGCAAGAGGTACAGAGCACACCAACGCTAGATGCTGTTTGTTTCAGGTTTGTGAACCTTTGAGAGATTTTAGAAAAATTTGCAGAATGAGCCAAGAGAGGCCTTTTGTATGGAAAAGCCACTTGAAGCAGCTTGGGGGGGACAACAATTTTGGTGGGGAGGAGTCTCAGGGAATCCTCAGGGCAGGGAGAACAGAGTTAGCCAGGTTGGTGGAGATTCAGATATGGTGTCCACCTGGGTATGCATGCTGTGTTGGGGGAGGGCTCAACAAAAGAACAATGGTTTCTATCAGCCCTTCTTTCTGGCAGAAAGCCACCCCTCCAAGCCTTGCTTCAAAGCCAGATAACCCAGCTGCTCCCCACATGTACCTGGCACCTTTCGAGCTGCTGCCCCAGAGCTGGAGCTCAGAGAGAGTAAATAAGTCTGTAAGCAAGAAGCCTGTGTGTGGACCCTTTAGAGAAATACCCGAGACTCCAGGAGCCCTCCATCTCATTCAGCCACAATCTTTACTGGTTTCCACAGCCAGAAGTTATGGGGACTTCTATTCCTGGCACTGGACCCCTGGGCTGGGGAGCCTGGTGTGAGGCTGGGACTTCTTGATCCTCAGGAGGGACTTCCACTGCCAAGATATTCCCCCCTGATTTTTAACTACTACACATGGATGTGGGACCAGTTTCTTTTGCATCTTTGTCCCTCCTACTAGCCTCAAGGTGGCTTTTTCTGTATATCCTTAGTTACAGGATTTCTGTTCAGCTAGATTTCAGGAGATTCTCAATCATGATTGTCTATAGTTTAGTTGTAATTTTGAGGTAGTCTTGGAAAGAGGCAAACCCAGTATTTTCCTACTTTGCCATCTTGACTGGAAGTCAAGGGTTTTTCAAAAGGAAGTAACTTTTGATATATACTTTGAAAGGGTGGAACAGGTAGAAGCTAAGAATTTTTCTTTGTCTCCATAGAACACTCTATCCCTTACCATTCTTATCATTGGTTTTGCATTCTCTTTGTCCTCTATGAGTCTCACTTCCTTTCTTACACAGCCCAGGCTTCATCCTTGATAATTTTAAATATTACCTTGCTAGTTCATATAACTCTTCATCCCCTCTTTACTTAGTCCCACCTGAAAAACACCCAACCATGAACTCGGTTTCTGCCACTTCTTCCAACCAGCTGAATCCTAAAGTAAGCTTGTTTTCTAAACTTTCTTGGTCGCTGAAGTCTGCTTATCAAACTTTGTCTTGTTGGCATTAGAGTTAGCAGCTTTCCTCAACTATCCTTAAGCTTCCAATTAATCTCACTAGAAAACAATTTTTTTCTATTTCATTTATAATATTGAGGTCATCTGCCTAGTATGACATTTCAATAACTTGATAAATCTGAATATAACTGTGTTTCCTTTAAGTCTCAAAGGATATGGTGATCTTTTTCTAATTAAAAGCTTGGTGTTTTTAAAATTTTCTTCTGTAATCTATCATTTTTAATGATGTATACTGTGGCAAAAGTCATAATAATGACTATAATATCTAAAACTGACTTAACAGCAATGTGCAGGGTAATTTATATGTCTTATTAACCTACAACTATTAATATTACTAATAACTATTAATATTATATCTTGCAGATGAGAAATAATAGTAGAAAATGAACAAGTTGCCCCCAGGCATACTATTTTATTTGGATGTATTAATTATGACTTCCTGGTAATTCTTATAATTCTCTTTTTTGGGTATTTCTTCTAGGTATTTTAAATGGACTTTTCTTCTTTCTCCTACATAAACATTGATTTTTCTCTAGGGCTCTGATTCAGCCACTTCTTTTCTAACTCTACATATTGTTCCTATATGATCTTATCCACTTTAGCCATTTTTTAATTGCCACATACAATCAGCTGATTAAAGTTAGTTCCTAATTCCCTAGATTCAGTTTTAAATTGCTGTACCCCAAATTTAGACAGATATTCCCAACTGACTCCTCATTATGTATGAATATTTGTTGGCTTCCCACATTAAAATGTAAGCAATATGAGGAACAATGTGTAAACAGTTTCACTTGAATCAATGCACAGATAGTTTCACTTGAATCCACAGCAGTCAAAACTTTATCTGGTATTTAGATGAATTCACAGGTTATTCCATATATTTCAGACCTAATATTTTATTATAGTAAATTAAACTGAAGCACAGCATTTGTCATAACTTTTTTAGCAATCAGTAAATAATCTTCAAGGATTTTTCAAACTAGATTCAAGTTTATCTTATTGGTATAGATCAGGGGTTGGCAAACTTTTGAGACAGAAGAGCCACCAGGGGTTGGCAAACTGTGGCTCACAGGCCACATGCGGCTCTTTGGGTACATACATGTGGCTCGGAAATAAAATTGAAAATGAAAATGAATCTAATAGCTTCATTTATATTACTTTAAATTTTCCTTACTTGGAAAAATATACTTATGGCTGTCAAATAATTTTTAAATTGTTGTGAGGGACAGGATTGGCTCTTCCAGTGGCCAGCAAACTTTTGAGACGGAACGTACCCAGAGAGCCGCATATGGCTCTTGAGCCGCAGGTGCCGACCCCTGATACAGATGAATGGCTAAAGATTTTCCTGTAATTGGAAGAGTTTTTTTAAATTAAAGAAGGAAAACACTTGCAAAAATCTGCCTGTGGGTTGCACACTTATGGGAGCACTATTTTGTAGTATATCTTTGTTGAGTATTTCTCTTTTAAATTAAATACCTTGACATTTTAAAGAGCAAAGCTGTAAAAAAAGAAAATGTATCCAATTTCCATTACTGTAAAAAAAGCAGGGCATGTTCTGGTCCATCAGTATGTAAAATCACCTACTGTTTGTAAACTGAGACATTGTAATAACAAAGGAAGGCTATTTTTATGTTTATTGTTCATGTCCATTTTTTCCCAGCTACCTAGAATAATCTATAGATTTTTTATCCTGTTAAATCACAAAACAATAGACTTAATAATGTCAATTTTTAGTGTAACAGTCTAAAACAGGGGGTTAATTATGTTTATATGCAGTTTTTTTACTTCTTCATTCACAAAAACATAATACATTGGAGATTTAAATTCCAAAAGCCTTATTTTATTTTTATTTCCAGATTATTTTTTATCTACTGGGTTGCATTTCTCATATTCTCAAGGGCCTATAATGCTACTTAATAACCATTGCTTGAATGAGTAAGTGAAGGATAGAAAGAAGGAAAAAAGGGAGGGAGGAAAGAAGGAAAGAAGGAAGGAAGGAAGGAAGGAAGGAAGGAAGGAAGGAAGGAAGGAAGGAAACACATTTGTAAGTTCTCTGGTTCTTTTGTAAGCTATGTTTAGTCTATTGATGAGCCAATCAAATGCATTCTTTTTCTCTGTTATTGAACTTTTGATTTCTAGCATTTCCATTCTATTATTCCTTATAGTTTCCATCTCTGTGCTGAAATTACCTATGTGATCTTGCATGTTTATTTTACCATTAGCGCTTCAATATATTAATGAAAATTGTTTAAGTTCCCATTCAAGAGTTCCAACATCTGTGTAACAACTGACTTTGGTTCTGATGATTGTTTTTTTATATTCAGACTAGTTTTTCTTGCTTTTCTGTATGCCTTGTAATTTATTTCTTTTTATTATTTTTTTTTTTACTAAATGCCAGACATGTTATAGTTCAGTATATAATGAGGCAAACATCTTTATGCTTGTATATGAGCACATATTCCCTTCTGGTAGGTCTTTAGTGTGGGTGGTTTTGTTAATTGATTTCACAGAGAGAAAATTACATGCTTGGAATAGAGGGTTCTCTCACTATGACAAAAACTATACCCACTATTATGATTCAAGAGGGTATCAAGCTAAATCACTTCACATTACTCTGATTATCACTTGGGCATATGACTTGCCAGTTAGTACTATGTCTTATCATCATTTCTCATTTGTTATTACATGTAACTCAAGATATTTAATTGTCAATAATAAATTCACAGGGTGGAAGGGCTCTTTTAGCTTTTAATATTTTTTTCATAGTAGGCAATTCATGTTTATAACACTATATAGAAAAGAAACACCATGCTGTTATTTTAAAAATATTTCTGTTACTCCATTATATTCCATGTTTAACATAAAATGCAAGGTTCCTTCATCACAATTTCTAATTTATGCCAAAATTCAGTCAAGTAATAAATATTTGCAAAGTGTATGTCAGAATTAAGTTTAATGTAATTTCTAAATTTGTCTCTTACTGTAATATCATGGGAACTTCCTTATTTTTATTTCTCTGAAATGAGGGAAGTAATCTACAGTCAAATCAGTCAGATTGATGGTTTTATTCTTTCAGATTTGATGCTGATTTATTTCAAAACAAAAGAAGGAGCATTAAATTAAAGACTTCTTATAAATATCCCTAGAGGAAAGAGAGTGAGACACGTTGTCCAGAACAAGACCAGTATCTACAGCCACTAGTTTTCATCTTGAAAACAAGGTACTATTTTTTCCATATGAACATGCTCCCATTTAAAAAAAATTCTCTACTGGGTTTCAGTTAGATAAACTTTAAGAGAGTGCCTATAAATGCAGGGCATATTTATCTTCCCTCCTGGTTTGGAGAAGTTAGTATGACACAAGGTGCCATATAAATCTAATCCACCACACACCTGAATTCTCACTTCAAGCTTATGTGAGAGGAGACTTATCAAAGGAATTTGTTTTACTTTAGGTTAAGACTGGAATCTAGAATTTACATATACTCTAGAAGGATGAATTTATTCTACTCAGGAATTCTCATGTTCTTCTAAAGAGCTGAACGGTGAAGTCAAGTAAACCTCTCTAACTTAAAAGCTATTGGAAGAAACAATGAGGGAAAAACATTTTATTTTATATTCTTTATGAACAAGAAATACTTATTCATCTTTAATAGAATTGCTAATGCATTAGAACTTCATTAAATTAATAATTGTCATATCAACAAAAAAGTCAAATATAAGTAAAATATGCTTATTAGATTAACTATAATATAATAATTTAAGTTGGTATTATTTGAACAACTTTAAAAAATTGAGCCTAGTCAAGTCACACACCTGGATATATGGCTGCCGGCCCACCCCACCCCCAATTCTCAGAGACAGAGGGGAAAAATGGTGACCAAGAGCCTAAAGGTGCCATAGGACATGGTGGCAAAAACTTTAGAACTAGAAACTTTTCCAAGTAGGTGATACCAATCTCCCACTGAATCTATATATTTAAAATTTTTCAATAAGGTACCTACAGAATGCTTACTTTTAAGCAACTTTACTTCCTGGCAAGTCCTCCAAGACAAATTAATTGCAAGATGTATCCCTAGGAAACTAAATGAGTTGATTTCCATTTAAAGAAGTTTAATTAGAAGCCAACTAATTGTTGAAAGACATCTGCCAAAAAAGATAATTTTGTCTGTAGTGTTATTCTTGTTAGTAGTTAAATACTGACTACTGACAGAAAAATAGTGAGACCAAACTTTCTGTTAAGGTTCTTGCTAGTCAGACTAATAAAGTCATGGGTTCTTTTGTCTCTCTCTCTCTCCCTCTCTAAGAGAAGAAAAAAGCCTGAGAAATATATTGTGTATTTTCAGAAACAATTAATTTATAATATTAATGTTTATAGGGTCAATCAAAATGAAACTTCTACTTTGGGCCTGCATTTTGTGTGCTGTTTTTGCAAAGAAAGTGAGTAAATGAACTTTTAAAATGGTAGCAATAGTATAACCATCAAATAATTGTAGACAGGGATTCATGTTAATAAGTTATTGTAGTATTGATAATGACGCAGCACAGAGACATGTTAATGAGCATAAGGTGTGTTGTGCCAATCTTTTCAAAAGAAATTTTCAAAATCAAAATAATAAAGTTGTGTTACCTGAAAATAGATAAACAGCAAGGAAAAGAGATGAGTTCAGAAACGCAGTGGGCTAGAGGAGGATAAAATTATAAGGAACCAGAATACAATGTAGATAATCCTAACAGAGTTTATGTCTTCAAATTGTAGAAAACCGGACTAGCCTTGCTCTGGTAGTGAAGTTGCATTGCTGGGTATTTATATAATTACAAGGAATAGTTGATGGAATAAAAGTAAATGTATACAATGACCTTCAATGTACTGTAAATAAATAAATGAGACTTTAATATAAGAAAGAGCTAATGGAAAATTCTTAATTCTAACCAATGGGTACATTAAATATTCTCTTTTGTAAAAAGGAGGAAATTATGACACTTATCTCATAGAATGGTTTTGAAAACTAAATAAGATAATTATGCAAAGTGCTTAACAGTACCTACAATATAGTAGAAACTCAAATGCCAGTTGATATTATAACTATTACAATTATTATTATCGTCCTGTGAAAATTTCAAGATATTAATTATTCTATCTCCTAAAATCACCTGAATTAATCTCTAATTTTAAAAAAATAGTCAATGATGAGTTTCCTACACCATTTTATTCTTATCTTAGGCATAATCTCTAGTGATTTCATAAAATATTTTAAAGCTTAACTGGAGAAGAAGTGAATATATTGTCCTCTGCATCTGTAAAGAGGTGGCAATAGACCAGTTACATAGACACACACATATGTGTGCGAGTGTGCACACACACACACACACACACACACACACACACAATGTAAACACAACCTGAGGGGTTGTGAAAGGGAACAGCAAAATTGAATATATGAGTAAGAGTTGAGTGATCTTTCTGATGGTAAGATTTATGTATATGAAGACTATTACAAACCAAAATCCATCAGCCAACATAAAACTTCCTGAGACAATTGTTTAGATCAAAACATATAATGGTAATAACAATAATAAATAATTTATACTACTGACTCATTTTTTTTTAAGATTTTTTTTATTGGGGAATTGGGGGATGGGAACAGCGCTGGGGAATTGGGGAAGGGGAACAGACAAGTTGCTGTCCTTTTGTTCTTCAGTCTAGTTGTGGAGGATGTTGCTTCACTGGCCCAAGCTGGCACCATCATTGCGCTCTTCCCGGGCGAGGCAGATCAGTCGCCGGCTTCAGGACAGCCGCTCCCTGCGGCTGCTGGCCGCTCACGCTGGCTGCTGGCTCCACACGGTAGCCTATGGCAACCCACTGCAGCAGAGGCTGCAGCCTAGCCTACACCGGCGACTCAGGGCAGCCCAGCTCCAGGTTGAGCTGTTGTTCAGCATCTTAGCTGTAGAGGGCAGTGTCACTGGCCCTCATATGTGGGATCCGAACCGGGGTCCTCTGGCGTCCCAAGCCAGCTCTTAACCAACGCGCCACTTGGCCGGCCCCTGACTCATATTTTTTAAAAAGTTAAATATACTAAGGAGACTATACACATTCTTCAGTAATATGAAAGTCTGGGTACAGGTTTTTTTAAATAAAAAATAGTAAAATATTTTTTTCTTTGTTTTAGAAACGTTTACAATTCCTTGGTGAGGTAAAACGTTTTATCATTTACATATAAATGTTTTTGCCTTTACCTTAAAGTGTGTTTTACATTTTGAAATGCTCTGATTCTGTTACAAAGCAATTTTGGGACTACTATTGCTGTTAAAATATCAGTGCTATTAATTTCTTCTTACTTGATAGAAAAATATTTATGGACTACTAATATATTTGCATTGAACATATTTACCCTAAGGTCTTTACTTCTATTCTATGACTAGGAGCATTAAATAAGTGTACTCCCTTTCTAGGATGACAGGATTTTTGCTACGCTCAGCTTTCCTCCCCATGCCTCTAAAATTTTATGACAATCTATGAAGTTTACAAGTGATGAACCCAGGAAAGCTTCGCCTGTATGAACGATTAGAGCAGAAGAAAGTTTGATCTAGGAACTACTAGCAGGAGGAGTATGTCCCAAGGAGTTAGCTGACTTCTGTGCAGAACATACCCATAAAGTATCCCTGTATAGGAGGCCAAAGCATTCATCGATTGACTGTTGTTAGATTTTTTTTTTAGTTGTTTGTTATTTTTGCCTCAAATTATGACAGGAGTGTGCTAAGAAAACTATGCTTGTACCTATCCACAAGTGTGCAGTAGATAAACATGATGATCTAAAAAAGAAAGGACAAGAGATGATCTGGATGTGCACACTTTTGACCAAATACCATGAGACATATGGTGAAAGAGCAGGAAGGTTTTAAATATAATTTGAAAATTTAAAACAATATGAGCTATCATTTTGAATATTTTATGAGTTAAGATTTTAATCATAAGAATTTAGGGCCGTATGGTCACAATACAAACCACCGACATTTGTTGCTGTGAGCACTCTGGAACACATATCACTTGTGCATCTTGCCACAGGGTGACAGGATCCATGAGCATACATTTTAACTTAGTAATCCAGGAAAGCAGTCTATAGTTGGAAAGGACTATTATATACAATATTAAATTTGAATGAGGAAGCGTGACTGCCTGGGAGACTTAGGAACCCAAACACAAATAAAGGAACCTTGTCTGTTCTTTCCAATACCTAGCATGTGGGCACTATGTGGACAGCACATAGTGGGCACTCATTTTATATTTTTAAAAATAAATTCTTGAATATCCATTAAGAAAAAGTTTAAAATATCCTAAAACTACTGAAGAACAATCTACATTTGTTGAGAACTTCTATTGCAAAGCTTAAGCAGTCACTAGGGATTTTCTGATAAATACAAATCATGATCTAATGTAAATATCTGGTATAAATAAGCAACTACTACAGAATTGAATCAAAGCATTTGGTGCCCTGTATGTGAAAGTTCATAAATAGTATGAATAAGAAATTTAATGATAGTGTAGAAACACTGGAAATAGTAGGACTTTAAAATCAGTCATTGCATATCTACTTTGTAAGAATGTATTTAGAATCATAGAATTGTGTCTACATAGTCACAAGAAAACAAGGCAAGCAACTATATTGAGTAAGAAAAAAAATTCAAAGTTACTTGGAGAGTTTTGTCAGTTATAGTCACTCGGAATGTAAGTAGAGATCTAAAAGAAGATATTTTCCATTTATATAAAATTTAAAACCAACACTGTTTTCTTTGTTGTTTTAGAAATTTCTCTTGTCTAGTGAAGTAAAATATATCATATTTGTTTATACTTTAAGATATTAAAATGCATTTTATATTATTAATTATCTTTTTAAAACAGCATTTCCTATCTAATAATGTTAAAGAATTCCGTTCTGTTTTTCTTTGAAAAGCTAAGGAAGTAATTTAGGAATATGTTTTCTTCTTGCTATGATAGGACCAGGATCATGAGATGATCATGCTAAGCAAAATAATTCATATGTGGGATATAAAACCAAAAGCAATAAATGAACAAAACAAACGAACAAACAAAATCATAGACACAGACAACAGTTTAATGGTTACCAGAGGCTAAAGGGGGAGAGGGGCAGTAGAAGAGGGTAAAGGGGGTCAAATATATGGTGATGGGAGGAGAATGGACTCTGGGTGGTGAGCACACAATGTGATGTATAGATGATGTATTACAGAATTGTACACTTGAAACTTATGTAAGTTTACTAATATATGTCACCCCAAAAATTTAATACAAATTAAAAGATAAAAATGCATATATAAGCATAAACATATTTATGTTTATATATCTTTATATTTATATAAAAATTATACATAATTTTTTATTCCTACTGATACCCTACCTAGTATCACTGTCTGGTCATTAGGTTAAATTCTTTAAAATAAAATTTAATTATATAAACAAAGTTTTTATATCATAGAAAAGCAGTGTTGATAAAGAAGGCAGTATTTTCCAACAAATATGATAACTGGGCCTGTGTTCATAAGTAGTGTCTGTTATTGATATCAGTCTTAAGAAAAAGACTTAATGGAATTAAAAAAGAAAATAACCTCTATTCATTGTATATCATCACAATCATAACATGAGTAATATATAGATAGGATAGATACAAACAAAAAAAGCTTTCATTTCTTTGCTTTTCCTTTAGGATTACAATGACAATCCTTACCCAGTTAATCCAGCTCCGGATATTCCTTATGCCATATCAGACAATGATTTCACTCCTCCTGTCTATCCTGCAGAGAATAATTTCCCCAAGTACCCTGGGAATCCTGACACTAATCCAAGGACATCTGCGTATCCCAGGATCCTCAGCGCTCCTGGAGCCCTCCTCAACCGCATTCCTAGTTTTTTCATACCTACTTGGTTGGCACCTCCTCCTCGTCTTCCTCAGAGGGATTCTTTCCCTGTCCCTGCCTCAAGCAGACTTGCAGGCCCTTATGACCCATATGATACAGATGCAGCTGAACCTTATGTAGCTGAGTCGCCGACGACACCCACACCTTCCACCCCAGAGGTTGCAGTTGGGCCTGCTGTGAATGAGCATGATGAAGCGGAGTCCGATGTACCCTCACGTGCTGCAGCCACACATGCTGCCCCAGGAACTCAGTCTTCTTCTCTTCACCTGGTGGGTTACCTAAATATTATTCCCATAATGCATGACATTTGTGGGAGAGGGAAAGAAACACAATCTCTCCACAAGCAAATTGTCAGCTTAAACATTTTCAATAGCTTTATTGAGATAATGATTGATATACAGCAAACTATATGTACTGAAAGTGTACACTTTGGTAACCTTTGACATATGGATATGCCCATGAAAAAAAAATCACTGGGATAATGAATATACCCATCACAGTGAAAAGTTCCCTCATTTTTCTTCATAATCTCAGCTACCCCTTTCCTACCTCTGCTCTATTTTCTGTCATTACAGACTGATTTGAATTTTCCAGCCTTTTATATAAGTGTAATCATACTACATATATATATATATATATATATATATATATATATATATATATATACACACACACATATATGTGTATATTTAGTATAATCTTTTGTCTGGCTTTTTTCACTCAACATAATTATTCTGAGATTTAATTATGTTACGGTCTATCTTTTTTTTTTTTTTGCAGAGTAGCATTTCATTATATGAATATATCATGTTTTGACCCATTCATCTGTGGATGAACATTTTAATTTCCAAACTGAATGTCATTTATTTCCATTGAATTATTTATTTGTTGCATACTGTACAGGCTTAAACCTCCAGGTCAATGCTAAATAAAAGTGATTAGATCAACATCCTTATCTTATTTCTCTCCAGGCAGTAAGCTAGGACAATCATAGGATTCATTTTATTTGCTTCCTGTCTCTTAGGGGTCACTGTCCTCAAAGCCTAATGTTCAGATCTTGAGAAACTGTTGCTTCTCATAATTTTGATACATTTTAAAAATATGTTTCAGGCAAGAGGGTAAATCCAGTTTCTGTTATTAATCTCGACCTAAAGTATAGTTCTCTAAACTTTTAAAAAACAACATATTTTTTGAAAAATATTTAAGATGCACGTAGTCCCTAAGTTTCAGTAGATGTAGCCCAAGCAATTGAGCTATTTTATGAAAAGGAAAAGTACGATTCCAAACTATATAGAAGACACACTGAACTCTAGGCACAGGCTGAAAAAAAATTGCTTAAATCCATCAATGGGTAAATTCTGCAGTATATTGCCACTAATAGGATACTCCTAGAAGTTGTTTCCTACAAGGAGGTACAAAACTTTTCTTCTTGTTCCTTTGTTCCTGATAGGAATCCAGATCAAGTTAAATGGTTGTTTAGAACTGTTCCAGGGAAGTATAGAGCTAGGCTTATTCTGCAATGCTCCACATATTAACATGTTCATTCAGTAGGATTCTTTGCCACAAAGCACTTTCCACCTTCCTGTATATAACTGTAATTTATGGCTCATATAGGGGTAGAGGGAAATGTTCAAAAGTATGGATAAATAGAAATAGAACTTCATAAGAAGAGGTCTTAAAAACACCGCTAAATTCTTTGCACTTTATCCTGTAGCCAAAGTTATTCATTAAAGACCTTCATTGAGAGAAGTGATTTGACCAGTTTTCTGTTTCCAAAGCTAAACCTGGTGACACTATATTCTAAATATGAGTCAGAAAGAGATCACCGGGATACAATTTCTTAAAGAATAAAGATTATTCAGAAAAGATAGCCCTAATACTATGAAATTAAGTATGTTTTATTGTGTATTATAGACTTTTTTTTTGTTTAGGTAAAGAAATGAAATTTTCTAGAGAAGAGAGTACCATGCATTTGTTTCTGTAAGTCATATACAGTAATTAAATTTTAAAATCATATTAAATAGACTAACCTGACTCATCTTCTGAAACTACCTTTGAATATATTTTTACCAAGTGGAAACAAAAAAGTGGGATGTGGAGAGGTACTGGTTATCTGTGTCCTAGAACCTCTGAAATTATAAATTCACGTCCTGTGTAAGAAACTCGGGCAACTTTTGGACAACTAGAAAGGTCTTCCTTAAATTCATCCAATTTGATTATGATGAGTATTTTTAAATAATATTGGTCAATATAGGGAAGAAACTTCCAAATGAGGGGAAGGCTTTGAACTGTAGATGAAAAGAACCATTGTTCAAGTTCTCACAGATCATTCTCTATGCTACCCATTCAGCTACCATCTTTACCCCACACCTAGTACCACTGTTTTAGTAACAAAGAAACAATTTAGACCTGAAATCTCTCAGTGCCCAACTTCTACCCCACACAGCCTTATCTCCATCCCTCATTATACACTGTCTTGGGAACAAAGGCACTGCTCAAAAAGCTTAATTGGGTTAACTCCATTTTAGTCATCTAGGCAAAAAAAAATGGTTAACCTTATTCCAAGTTCTCATTCTTTCATTCCTTCCCAAAGTGGTTCCAATTTTACTGTTACAAAATTCACTGGACAGGAAAATGGTGACTTTTTTTGACCATCAGCCAAATCAGAATTTCTACCAAAGTAACATCAGTAATTAAAGTAGAATTGAAAACCAAATGTGGTGACATTATTCTTAGTGATGCCTCTTAATGGCAGCTATTGTCAGGGAAATTAAAAAAAAAGGCTTTAATTTTTAGTCAAACCCAAAGATTGCTATATATTGTTTGGTTTTTACTTATTCTATTATTATATAAAAGGATATTGGCTAGTGAATTAGTTCATGATATTAAATTTAATAATTTCATATTTTCAGCAAGTATTTGTGTTTAGTTTCTTACTATATTAATTAATTCACAACAGGCAAAGGAAAGAGTGCTACTTTTCTAGAAAAGTCTCTTAAGGCAAAGAAGGAATTTTACTTCAAATCATTCAGTATCAGGAGGCTGTGCTTATCTGATATAATACCCACACACAGTAAAACATCCTGTATACTATATATACATGAATGCAAATAAATCATAACATTGAATTAATGTTGCATTTTAAACAAGTTCATTGTTACAAGAATGCATAATGTGTACAAGAAGAACGAAGAAAACAAGCTTAATTATCTTAAACATGTACTCTAATTATAGCATAGATTTGTAGATGTCTATTTAATATAGTCTTTTAACATTACAATTATAAAGCAACAAAAGCTATTTTGCTGTAAGTACAAGTAATTTGGTAACTTTACTGTACACAACTGATATGTTGTTTTCCTTTTTTAGATACTGGTGCAGAAGTCAGAGAAATTACAAAAAGTTACTTTTTTCCAAAGAGTTTCATTCTGTTATATTAAAAATATCAGTCTCATCATATAGGTTGGCTTGTGATATTTTTTCATTGAATTTAATTTATACGGAAAAAATGCTTATGATATACTTTTTCTAATTTAAAAATTTTAAAGGCTACTTTATAAATATGTAAATAAGAATTGTCAGAGAATTAGGGCTGACCGAGTGGCTCAGTTGGTTAAGAGCTTGCTCAAGAGTGCAAGCTCTGAGCAACAGGATCACCAGTTCAATTCCTGGCCCGAGCTGAGCTGCCGCTGAGCTACCAACAAGTGGCAGAATGGCTCAGCTTAAAAAAAAAAAAAAGAAAAAAAGAATTGTCAGATATTTAAACATGTGCCTTTCTTTTGAATGAACACTGTCCAAGAAACAAAAAAAGAAGAAGAACCCTTCACAACACAAGTAGAATTTTTTTAAATCATTTTTTTCCCAAATTATTTCTCTTGAAAGTGGACAGAAGGTATTTGAAGGGAAAACAAAAATCATTCCATGGCTTTCTCCCCATTCTCCTCCCCCCAAAATGTTTCATCTACTTTTTAAAACATTTATTTAATGTCAACTTACCCAACACTTTCTAGTTCTAAGAGCTGTTCTAAGAGCCTAAGAAATATTAGCCTACTAAGCCCTTATAATTACCATATAAGTAGGTATTAATATTATCCCTATTTTAAACATTAGGAAACAAAGTAACAAAGAAGATTAATGATATTCCAAAAATTACATAGCTAGAAAAGTGTCAGATGCAGGATAAGAAAGCATACTAAGAAAACATGTAGTTACAACTTAATTAGAAATTAGAAGATAACACAAACTAACATGAAGTTAAGCATGATGGTTGTATTAGTTTCTTCCGGCTGTTGCAAGAAATTACCACAAAGTTGGTGGCTTACACCAACAAAAATTCATTCTCTCACAGCTCTGGAGGTCCAAAGTCAATTTTACTGAGCTGAAATCCATGTGTAAGCAGGGTCATGGTCCCTTGATGAGATTTTGGAGAGCTTTGAGTCTTCAGCATCTTTCTTTGATTACCAGCATTTCTTAACTGTGGCTGCATCATTCCAGTCTTCAAGGAATGCATCATAAACTCTGTATCTACTCTGTTCTTTACACTGCTTTCTCCCATGTGTATTCAAATCTTCTCCCCCTCCCACCATAAGGATACATGTGTGATTACATTCAGGTCCGCCAAGATAATTCATTTTAAAATCCTTATTTAATCATATCTTTCAAAGACTCTTTTTTTTTTTTTGTACAAACAAGGTAATACTCACAGGTTCCAGAGACTAGAACAGAGACAGCTCTTGGGGCTGGGGTTTGGGAGTGGGCATTTTATACCTAGTCACAGTGGCAATAGATAGAATTCAGAATACAGTTAGGTATTGGGTTGATGAAAGAATAACTCCTTAGTTAAATCACCTTACACAGACATGGGAAGATGGATGATATTTGTTTAAGCAATGAACAAATGCTATGGCAAACTCATAGCTTCATGTATTCAAATATATGAATCTTCTTACATTAGCTCCTAGTGAAGTCTGTTTGAACCTGAAAATCAGGGGAAAGAGTTGTTCCTACATGAAGTAGGAAGGAAAGGAACTTAATGAAGAAGTAGGTTGATATTTTTTAAATTTACCTGGGACTGCTCATAAGAAGTACAATGAGATCCAAAGGCAAAGGATCACTGGAGTCACATCCCACTGCTGGTGGAAAAGTGGGGGCAGAAAGTTATCTATCTGCTGCTAGTGCAGTGACACAGGTTACTAATGGCTTGAACAATTCAAAAGTTGAGAAAAATGATTTGAAATTTTGATTCCTTGGGGCCCAAAGGACACAAACTCTGACATCATTAAAACTTTCACTTCATCTTTTCTTATGGAAGAATAGTATTCCGTTGTGTGTATATACCAGAACTTCTTTATCCAATCATCTATTCAAGGACACTTTGGTTGTTTCCATGTCTTGGCCATCATAAATAAAGCTGCAATGAACATCGGAGCAATTTGTGACAACATGGATGGATCTTGAGATTATAATGCTAAGCAAAATATGTCAGACAGAAAAAGTCGAGAACCATATGATTTCACTGATATGTGGTATATAAAAGTGGAAACAACAAAAGAACAAGACAAACAAATGAAGAAACAAAAACTCATAGACACAGACAATAGTTTAGTGGTTACCAGAGGGTGGGGGGGAAAGGGGGTGGTAAATGAGGGATCAAATATATAGTGATGGAAGGAGAACTTTCACTGGGTGGTGAGCACACAATGTGATATATCAATGATGTATTACAGAATTGTACACCTGAAACCTATATAACTTTACTAACAATTGTCACCCCAATAAACTTTAATTAAAAAAAAAAATTCACTTCAGCAAATGGTTGAGGGTGATTCTCCATCTCCTGACATAAATTCCATACTCAGTGTAGGACTGCACATTTAGTAACACAAAGAGCAATAAACAACATAAATTAAGACTTTTAAGAAGATGGGGAAAACACCAAATGGATAAGTAAGACCTTGGATAAAAGTTCAATAATAGAAATGTCCCAAGATTCAAAAATTTTGCAATCTCAGTATCACTCCCTAAAAAGGCTTTATACATATGTAAAATTTCCCTATCAAATAAGATATATGGTTCTACAAATGACAACTATCTGAGAAATTTCTGATGCTAGTATTCATATTTATAGTTATAAAAGATAATTGGTACAAACTAGTAGCTATACAGGTGGCAACATTAATCTTTTCTGTTTTCTCTTACTATTTCTCTATCCTCCAATATTAAGTTCGATGAGCATATCAATGACAAGAATCAACCATATACTCAATTCTGGAAATTCTCTTGGAAACATACTCTGAGAATGAGAATTTATGGCCCAGTTTGCAGTTGCTGAGTATAAGACCCAACTCCATCCAGCATGGGTAATGAAATGGTCAGACTCAACTGAATAAGAAAATGAAGGAGTCATTTTCTTTTAACTTTAAAATAGAACTTTACAAGGAAAAAGTAATTTAATTTTTTGAGAATATAATAATTGGGAGGAATACATAATTTCAATGCAATTTTTATCATGGAGCATAAGATAACCTTAACTAGTGGATTTGAGAGATACCCAGTTTTCCTTATTCCTGAGCCTTCTGGGAGAAAAATTGAATTACTCACCTTTCATGATATAAAGATACAAACAGTTGCTTGTTCTGTTACCTTTCCCATAATGAAAATTACCACACAAAACTTAGAGTCCCTTCCACTCATAAAGCACAGCCAAGCTGTTAGTATATACTGTCAACTCTACCTATCAAATACAGGCAGAATCTAATAAATCTTACCCTTTCCACTGCTACCATCTGGCAAAAGCCACTACCATTTCTGATGTGGGTTACTGAAAAAGTCTCCTAATTGATGACTCTGCAAACACCCTTGGAAATTTATTATCTCTTTCAACTCTAAGATCATGTCATTTCCCTAACTCTAAAGAATTTCATGGCTTCCAGTATCAGAATAAATGCCTAATTTTACCCCTGATAACAGGACCACACATTACCTCTAGGAATTCATATATTTGTTTACCTTAGCTACTCTCTCAAGTATTAATTAAGCTGATTGCTGCAACATAGAATCCTAAAATCTCAGCAGCTTAAAATAATAAACAAGTATTTCTCAATTACATCACAGCCCAGTTTAACTCAGATGGTTCTGCCAGGGGCCTTTCATTCTATTAGTGAATCAAAAATCTGAGTTCTTTTCACTATGTTGCCTTACCATCTCAAAACACTTTGCTTCCATCAAAGTTGATAAAGGAAAAAGAGGAGGTAAAAGATCTCAAAGCAACAGGACTAAAAGAGGCTTTATCACTTCTGCCCATCTTCTGTTATTTAATAAGCAGTCATGTATTCCCCATAATAATAAGGGTATCTGGGAAAAACTAGATTAGAGAATATATAGCCTATAGCTCCACATCTCACCTTGCTAGTTAAAATATATTCATTTCACTCTTCCACCCAGGCATAGAACACTGTCACTTTCTTGCCAAGGAAGACCAAATTCAGGATTCCAATTCTCCCCCACACTGTAATATGGCTCCTCCTCTTCCCGAAAAGTGAGTTGAAAAGCCAAGTTATCTGCCCCATAAACATACCAATGTGCAATGAAAAAATCGAGACAGAATAATAAAAAGAAACACTCCCATTTAGAAAGTCATCACCGTCTATAAAAATTCTGTAATCTCACAGAACTGACATTGTAAAGACTTGAGGTGAAAAAGTTACCTGATTTTTCTCTCTGGAAATAAGTACTGGATCCATTGTTCTCTGCAAACATGCCTAAAGTGGGTTTTCCATCTTTAGTGGCTTTCAAAGCCTACCTTCTGCTATAGAAGACTCAAAGCTCAAGAATTATTTAAGTTTCAAACAGCCAAAAGATTTTTTTAGTCTCAGCTCGAGGTTTTTGATGACAATCTAGTTCAATAAAAAATCTTGTAGAAATCCAGTCAATTACATGTGTCAGTAACTGCATAGAATGTCCTTTCTTAAAATAATTTTGTCTCACCCTGTGCTTCTCTCTCTTAATTTTCTGATGACTTCAATAAAGTTTTCAGGGAAAATAAGTGGAAATGACACAACTAAACTGACCTTTTCCCCATGTCACTTTATTTAACTAAAACACTTATTTGGCTTTTGTTGCTCAAAGACTTTTAAATCTTGTTACGTATTGTTTGGTGTATGTAAGAAGTCAGTTTTCCACCCATAAAAAGTCACAAATACTTTTCTGTATTACCTCTATTCACTTTTTTTTAAAAGATTTTTATTGGGGAATTGGGGGGATAGGAACAGTGCTGGGGAATTGGGGGAAGGGGAATAGACAAGTTGCTGTCGTTTTGTTCTTCAGTCTAGTTGTGGAGGATGTTGCTTCACTGGCCCAAGTTGGCACCATCATTGCGCTCTTCCCGGGCGAGGCACATCAGTCGCCGGCTTCTGGCCGCTCACTGCAGCTGCTGGCTACATACGGCAGCCCATGGCAACCCACTGCCACAGGGGCTGCAGCCTATGCCGTCGCTGATGACTCATGGCAGCCCAGCTCCATGTTGAGCTGTTGTTCAGCATCTTAGCTGTAGAGGGCAGTGTCAATGGCCCTCATATGTGGGATCCGAACCGGGGCCCTCTGGCATCCGAAGCCAGCTCTTAACCATCGTGCCACTAGGCCGGCCCTCTATTCACTTTTCTGTCTGTTTGTAAACCAGCCAGTTCTTTTCTTAATTCTTTTTTGTATTACTTCATCTTATGTAGCCAGTAACAACTAACACATATTAGTTCGACTATTTTTCAATTGCTTCCTAAGAGTTGATAGCTTACTTAACAGTAGACATGTCTTCTGCCACCTGTTACTTCAAGGATTATATTAGGTGGAAAAAAAAAAACTGCTTTAAGTCCCACAGAAAAGTTTAATGTAATTGATGGGCTGGGCCTGGGTAGCAGCATTTCAGCAAACTGCGGCTCACAAGCCACGTGTGGCTCTGAAGTAAAATTGAAAATGAAAATAAAACTATCATAGTTTCTTTTATAAAAATTTTAAAGGATATTATTCACATAATGTTGATTTCATTTGTTTTATGGCTCTCGAATAATTTTTAATTGTTGTGAGGGACAGGATTGGCTCTTCTGTCTCAAAAGTTTGCTGACCCCTGCCTTAGATGATTTCAAAGGGCACATAAGGTTGGGTGCACTGACCTTTATATCATGAAAAAAGAAGACATGCAACATTTATCTAACTACTTCTTAGAAAAACAAGTTCATTCATTTTTGCATACAAAGTTATATCCGAATTCTATGAAAGACCATTTACTCAAAAATAGGTATGTAAGTTTTTTGACAGTTTAAAAAAAGTAGCCTATCTATGGTCAAATGTCGATAAAATTGAAAAGGATTACATGCATGTTAAAGGACACTCTGAAAAGATTATCTAAATTTCAGTAGCCTGAGAATATGGATTATACACAGTATATAACAAGGAATTGAACAGAGCCACTAATCATTGTGCAACCATTAAAATTTTTTTGATCAGAAAAGGATACAGTTAAAACATTATTTTTATAATGATAATATAGAGACAATGTGTGTCCTGTATTAGAAAGAAAAAACCCCAAATTGAGGACACCAGTTAGAAAGTCTTGGCTAATGACAATATAAATTAAAAAACAATTACTGTGAAAAAAAGACACCTACAAGAAAATTAAGTAAGAGTTGATGACTAATTAAATAAGATAGATGAAGGGTAGAAAAGAAGAAAAGGGGAATTCAGGGTTTCTAGATCTTTTTTACCAAATGAAAGTGGAAAGAAAATAGGCAAATCATAAAAGAGAATTATTGTTTGTTATGTGGAGTTCTGGGTTAAAGAGGTAAAAAATAAACAAAGAAGACAATTTTGTTATATCAGTTTTGAAATTCTAAATGTGACAGAAGAACATCCACTTAGAAACATCAGGTAGACAAAGAAGCAGAACAAAACATCATGTGAGTGTTGAAAACCGGAGATAAAGATATGACAGATTTTCATCTGTATATAATGAGCACTCCCCCTGGGCCAGATCACTTTATAGTTGACACTTGAATTCATGGAAGTAAAGTCTAGAAAAGTTAAAAAACAACAACAAAAATACCTGCTTTGTATGTCATTTTACATAATAAGACAATCAAAAGTTTTACTTAATCAACTATTCATCAGATGGTAATTGAACACCCACTGCCCATCAAATGTACGATATACAGAGACTAAAAGGGTATCACCTCTAGTAGTTTATTGCCTAGTTTTAGACAAAATAAAAGTAGGAAATTATAACATAATCTGATAAGCAGAAAAATGACGTGACTATATGTGTTAGTGATATAGCATATAGAAAATGTTGAAGGCAGATTGGAAAGAGAAAAGAAACTCATAATAGAAGTGACATAATGTGGGGGGAGAACTGCAGAAAAATTAGATGGAAGTCTTCCTGCAAGTACCTGAATGGCACCTGATAGCAAAGCACAGAGGAGAGACTGTGATTAATAGGTCATAATTGTGGCTAAAATCATAATTATGGAAGGTTGACTCACTCTGACAAATGTAACAGAAAAGCAGAATGATGTGCATGAAGGGATTCAAGTGCAACATCTGCAAATCCATCTCTCTTCAATTGATTTCAGTATTCATAGATACAAAGGAATTTTCACATTAAAAATTATTGGTATTATCTAATTTCAATTTCTGCAGCCTCACTATAAACTTTATTTCTATCATAAACTCCTCCTGAATAAACAAAACAAAGCCTCCAATGGCTACTAGAAAAATCTCAAAACCAGCTTTCAGACTTGAAGCCCCTGAAAGTCTGAAAGAGGATGATACGGGGAAGAGGTACAAACCGCCACTCAAACTTTGTGTAATATAATTTTAAATACTGTGGTACTCAGTTGTCCTATTTTATGAGGACCAAACCATCTCAGTCCTTTGTATGCAGAAATCAATCTCCCAGACATTTAATCATCTCAGTTGTTTCCCTGAGATTATCTACAGATCCTCCAGACACCTCAAATTACAAACCTAGACACAGTAATATGAATACTTAGCATTTATTTGCCTAATTTAGAACAAAATTTTCCTTATCTCAGGAGAGCTATTCTTTAATTCCAGCAATCTGAAGAGTCAAGAAAATGACAATACACAAAGGACAATTTTTAATGATACCACCTCCAGGAATAATTATAAAATGGGCAAATATCTTCAGTGCCCCCAGGCTCATAAACTTGTTCTCTTCTATCCCAATATATGGTCACTCTTTTCCTATTCTATTCTTAGCTAAAACTGGTCTTTCAAAGATGCCTTCACAATATAAGTGAGCTTTTGCAACTAATTCTGTCTGTGGGCAGCCTGCACTTCCATTCTAACCTTCTGAGATTCTAAGTCCTGAGCACAAATTCATTTAATGTTTAATCATTTAAACATTAACTGTTTAAATGTTTAAGCATTTAAACAGATCTCAAAAAAGCCTGCATCTGAATGGGGTTCAAAAATTCTAAAAAAAGTAAAATAACACTGTTTGGGGTAAACTTCTGACATCAGTGAGCAGGTGATAAGCAGAACTTGAATGGAAAAAAAAAAAATCTGGCCCTCGAAATTGCCAGGCCACATAAACAACTGAAAAAAAATACTGTTTGATCATGCATTTAAGTGTGTACACAGGTGACTGGCCCTTGGTCTTTCCATTTAAGCTTTAGAGAACCAAATATCATCATTGTCCACGAGACACTTTGAATAAGCCATTGACTTTACTGGGGGGTGAATTCAGTTCTATTGACATTTCCTTGTGTCTTTGTTTCCTTTGGCTTTCGTCCGGCTGGCAAACAACATGTCTCTGTTCTTGTCTATGAATGTCTTTATTGATTTCTGTCATCACATTTATTTCCCTTGTACTAAACTTTAATTCCTGGTATATGTGCTTTGGATGAATTTGTCCTTTGTTGTCATAAATGACCTTACTCTATGCCCTTCTAAGTGGAACTCTTACAGAAGCTGGATATACCTCCTAATGTTATCATGGGGCTTGAGGGATCAATTTGTAAGTTTATGAGTTGGCACTGAATTTCTTCTAGCATTTAACATTTGGAAAGCCTGCCACATTAAAAAACATCATCTCTAGATTTTTAACTGATTCTCACTGTAAGAGCTACCACTATGTTACCTTACTTTCAAATGGTCCTATGTATTGGCATTACTAAATCAACAGTAAGAACCAAACAAATGGCACCTAGCCATCACACGTTAGATCTCATAATTCGGTTTCAACAGTTATAGAGCTCTTCTGACAGAGGCAGTTTGAATATTTTATTTTTACACCTCAATATTTTACTTACAAAAAAAGTACCAGATATGCATCCACATTTATGATTACCAATGAGCACCATAATCACAAATCCATCCAGTTAATTTGTCCCTTAGCCCTAGTATCTGTAGCCTTTCAAATTCTTTAACATATCTACAATAGCTGGCTAAAATTAAGTTTGAATTACCTACAGTTATTTGGAACATCTTTTATAAGGCATGGATCCAGGGTGTTTGGAAAATTTTTAATGTAGTATGATAAATTACAGTTTATATTTTCTATTAGAAAAAAAGAATTACACTAAAGGAGAAACAAAACACTAAAAATATGTATATCTGATGAAGAGAGCGCCCCCATGTGGTGATGTACAAGCAGATCCTGAATGCACTGGGAACTGCCTAACCTTTATGGCTGACAGTTTATCATGTCATGAGGCCTATCCTGCGCCCACTGAAGCCATTACCAATTGATTGAGCCTTAAAATCTATCTGAGGACAACATCCTATGAAGCTACACACGATCAGTTGTGACTGGTACTTAAGATAAAATTTTAGTTCTTTTAGTTAACCACGGAATTATTTAGGTAAAACACCCAAAAGCAATCAAATTCACCAGGGACTAGTAAGACTCATGTGTTCAAGTATCTGATTTTGTATTACATTAATTTTTACATTTCACTAATTCTATGTTAACAATTTTTCCAAAAACAAGCAGGATAGGAAGAAAAACTTAATCCTCCAACAATATCACAACACCAACCATGTATTCTCTCACTCTCACTCATGTAAACACATACACACACATACACACACGCACACACACACGCGCACACACACACATACACACACACGCATGCACACACACACACACACACACACACATTGTGCTTGAGCATCATTTTATTTAGAGATCTCTCGGCCTGTTACCTGTAGCTTATTCTTACCAAGACAATCTAATAATATTTATTCTATCATTACCCCATTTATACACAGAGTCATACAATTTCTAATGTTGACTGGCTCTATGCATACATAGTTCATGGACACTGAGGATTTTGCATCATAAATTAAAATTGACAAATACGTATAGATATATATTTGTGAATGGGAACCCTCAAGTAGCTGGTAATATTTCAAGTGTGAAATTATAATTAGAAATCGTAAAGAACTGATAGCATCAAGTCAATCAGATCAGTGGAGCTTACAAAATGTGCTGAAACATCAATAACAGAGTTACAGGACTTGAAATTCAAAGGAAGGCTGTGACTGGACACTGAACTGATTACCTGTTATAAAAATTGAGTGCCAGGAGTTGAAAGGTTGAAATGAATAAAGTAGAAATATTCGCAGTGTTAATAATAATGATGGTTACAACTTCTATTTAACGAGCATCCATTACATATCAGACAATGATAAGGTACTTCCTAGAACATGTCTTAATTCTCACAATAGTCCATAAAGCAGACATGACTTGTTTTATTTTACAGATCAGAAAACAAGGCCTTTGAAAGTTTAGGTAGCTCACTGGAAGTCACATAGGTAATATATCACAGAGCTAGAATGGCCTGATGCCAATGCAGTTTACTGCCCCCCCGGAAAATAAGGTGGATGGAAAAATCCTAGGAAAAAGCATTAGTAAAATTATGGGAAAAAATACACTTGAGTCATCTGCATTTTAATAAGAAAGTATTGTGGCAAGGTAATAATGTGCCTGGGTAATAATAAGGGCAAGCTAAATAATTCTGCAGTAACGAACAACTCCAAAATCTCAGTGGCTTTAAACGATAAGATTTATTTCTCCCTTACACTACATATTCACTGTGGGTCAATTTGAAGTTCTGCTCCATGTTATTCTCACTGGGGGACTCAAATGGAAGGAATTCATGTTGATGGAAAAGCTACTATCTGGAACGTTGCCAGTGGCCACAGCCAAAAAGAGAGAGTGGTGGGTGAATTATCTGAAAGCTTCCTGCCAGAAATGATACATACTATTTCTTATTTGTATTTAATTCACCAAAGCAGTCACTAAGTTCAAGGGCTGGAAAGTAGAACTTTACATGTGGTCAGGAGGAGGAATGGAAATATGTGTTAGACATTTCTGATGATAACACATGTGTCCCTTGCTTAATTGATGGATGCCAGCTGCCAACAGGATAAAATCCAAGCAAATTTATTTGTCTTAGAAAGCCCTCTATGATGTGGTCTCTGAGTATGTGCCATACTTCATCTCCCATCAATCTCCCACAAGAGCCTATATTTTAATTATCTTAAATCAGTATTTATGGCCTCAATTGTTAAGCTATGTAATGCCCAGGCATGTGCACATGATGTACAATTTGCTTGAAATGTTAATTCCACCTATGTATGCCTGGTGAATCCCTACTTTTCTTTTAGGGCCCAGCACAGGTATTCCTCTGCCTATAGTTTTATCAGCCCATTCCATTCCTGATCTACACATACCATGGCCTTACCTCTATTCTATCCTCATCAAGTGGTATCATTCTCATTTGCTTTTATGTAAGCCTCACGTATCAGACTGTTAAGTGCTCTGAGTGCAATCTCTCTGGATCAAAGTACTCAATGTTTGGTTGGAGGAATAGAATTACCTGCATTTTAATAGGTGAAACCAAGATTGGCAAAAAGAGTACATCATGAATATTAAACCATCATCAATAAACTAGGGAAGGTTTGAAAGAAATATGTAGGACAACAAGGGATAGGCATATGGGCAGTAACTTTTTCTTTAAAGAAAAAGCTAACATTTTTTTCTAAGTAACCTTTCTTTAATGCAATTATTTTTAATTAAATTGGAGTGTCACATACATGTAAATCAGTTTGGGAGGCTTTTTAAATCTTTGTCTCCTAAAGACTTCTCCCTGGAAATCAGATGTGTCAAGTTTTCCTTAAAATGGTTTCTTAAGAATCATTATGATGTGAGCAATGCATCTTGTCATTTGGTAGCATTTACTTTTCGTAGATACCCTGGAGATAAGTATAATTTTTCCCATTTTACAGAGAAGAAAAGAGGTTCAGAGACATTACATGGATGGTAAACGCCTGAAATAGAATTCAAACTCAAAATTTTTTATGATAAAGCCAAGCTATCAACAATGCCATTTATGTAATAAATGTAATAGATAGTAAATAAATTTACCATATCAAGTTGATATTCTAATAAATCACCATACCCTGTGTTTTAGTAGGGGTCTTCTCTTCACAGAATTTGGATTCTCTTCACAATCCAAAGAGCATTGATAAGTTATAAACTTCAGGCTTTATCACTTATATAGGTGATAGTTTGGGATATTTGGGTACAAATTTTGCTAAAGTTGTACTTCACAAACAGCTACTGTTTTTGCCAAAGTCAAGGGCCTATGTTAGACCTGGTACTTCATGGTGTTAAACATTCAGAAATTATATTACCATCTCACCTACCCTAAATGACACATGTCATTGGGTAGAATATGTCCCTGAATTCTTTGGTACTTTTGACATTTAAGGGAAAAAAGCAATGCACTTGTTTTCTAGGAATTTTTACCAAGAATTTCCTAATATCATAATGGAACTGCTAGGGGATTTTTAAAACACATTCTCCTAAATGTACACATTTAGCCCCAGGCCAGGTTTTCACAATTATTCCTTTCTAGACTCAAATTGTATCCATCTGTGCCAACAGAATTTTTATCTGAAGGCTCATCTAACCATTGAATCTACATCTCTGAAGTGCCTATGAAATACAGAACTAGGAGCTCCATTCTACCACCCAACATAAAACGATTCTGTATTCTTTACAGACATATTTTTATATGGAAGTATTAAAGGTTTCTTCAAAACTTCTACTTAGAATAGAGATTTTACTTGTTTATTCCAGCTTTCAGTGAGATCCTGAGCTTAGAATTTGTGTGAAGGCCCAAAGCACATGCAATTACTTTTTCTCAACAACAAGAAACCCCATGAGCATACTTCACTGCTCAGTAAATTTTATCTTCTAGAGAAATCAGGATGACTAATACCTAAAAAAAGAGTGCCCAAGTGGTTAGTTCTGCTATTCTTGCAACCAAACAGGCCATGCTGCTTCAAAATTACTTCCCACAAACTGTCTTTAAAAGAGTTATTTCAACCCAACCTAACACTTATTCAAAGTCTGGGCTTAGACAGATAACCCATCTTCAGACATTTTGCAAATCATTACCTAATGTTTACTCATGAACTACTTTAGTCTCTTTTGTAGAGATTAGTTGCCAATTTCGTGAATCATTCTCAGTCATACATTTTCATCCTTTCATACCTTCAGGGTTAGAACTTACTTTGTAGAATTTTTAATTAATTTATCTCAAGATGCCATTTTTAAAAAACTTTTTGCCCATAAATGACAGCATGAGAAATTGATCTTTTCTTCATTAATGTAAAACAGATAGGACAACAGAAAGGGAAATTTTAATAAAAAATTATCAATGAATCTTAAATTTCTTCAGCTTCTATATATATTGGATGTTACAGAAGGATATGAAAAAATAAAAATATATTTGTAGAAATGGAGGTTTATACCCATTAGGCTCATGCCAAAACACTCTTTAATTCACTAAGTGGGATTTTTTTTAATTTGTAAATATATGAAAATGCAAAAATTACAGTTATGCAATAGGTCCATAATAAGTTATGTGTTTAAGTTTAGTATGGTTGCTAAGAAAAGCATTTTGAAGTTGTACAAACGTTGATTCAGATCCTGGCCCTGAAACTCATTAACTACATACCTTTGAGAAGATTTCTGAATCAGTGATCAGTATGTTATTAACCTATACAATGAGAATATCAATATCTAAACCTCAAGGATTAATCCAATTGAGTTGATTTATATAAATTAAGCACGCACTATAATACTTTATATAATCCACATGTTAGTAAGCAATTTTTTTTCTAATTAATATCCTCATTCAGAAACAGGTGCCGAATGTGATGCTCTGCAGAAGTTTGCAAATAAAAGTTTACATGTTTGGTTTACACATCTATATATAGAAAAACAAAGAATACAAGAACAAGAATATGATCTAGAAGATAATAATACATACATTTAGAAATTTGATGAGGCATCCAATGTAGCCATGAATTTAAATTCAGAAGGAAAGAAGAACTCTTTGTCAGTAATATTACTATTTATCAAAAAAATCACATGAAATTCTTATTTGACAAAACAGAAATGACTGGTAATTTATAAATGTTTCTGGCTACTGAATTTAAAATATCCAATGATGCAGATTCTTTATGAAGACACAATATTGGTGTTTCCATAGTTTCTATATTTTTAAAAAAGCAGTCCTAATGAAGAAAGTTATCTGTGACACTGCTTTATTAGTTCTTGGCTTCTGATGCTATAAGCGATTGTTTATGCAGGTGGAAGACCTTCTTGGAAAAGGAATAGAGAAAATCAAACTTCCTTCACTGAAAAGTCACCAGAACAATAAGTACAGTTATTAGGTGACCTTCATGTTGGTAATCTAAGCTGAGAGCACTTAAACTGTAGACCAGAACAATAATCCTGGATATATTTCCTCACATTTCCTCCTACTAAAGAGGGGTTGGTGGAAGTAAGTGCATTCTCCTTAATAAAATATTGAAATTAATATTTTGAAAATTTTCAAAAATATTTTTAAAGAACTAATTGATTGGTTATATATATCCTCATTTTGTTTTGGTTCAGGGGCCTACCCCTACCTAAGTACTCTGTGGACTTGCTATTTCTAATATCATACTAGTTTTTTTGTTTTTCACTTTTGTTCTGCACCAAATGCCATTCAATTTACCATGATGGCCTTTTGTAATAATAGGTATTTCTGTGTATTATGCTTCATTTTCTCATTCATTCAACTAATAAATACTTAATGCCAATCTTGTGCCATTCCCTGGCATACTCAAGATGCCACAGTCTAATGCTTAATGTAACTAACATTGAGTACTTTTATATGTCCAGAGCATTAATTATATCAACAACCCTATAAGGTTATCCCCATTACAGAAAGGTAAACTGAGTCTCAGAGAGATTTAAAACTTACCCACAATTCAAGAACTTGCAGCTGGCAGTTAGGGTTACAGCCCGGCAAAATGACTACAGAGTCCATGTTTTCAATGTTGATCCTATACAGCCTTTATTTGATATGAAGATGAGTTTAAAAATGGTAACAAATGAATGCAATAAACTGTGAGGTTTTGTGATTTTTTTGGAAATTAAATTTCCATAAGCCTGGTTTACATTGCTCCTAACTTGGTATTCCACAAATGCATGCAGTGCTAAACTTTCGGGTGTATGCTGTGCAAAACTGCCAGGTACTTTTTACTCTGGTGAGGTCTCTGTTCTCTCATTTTCTGAAACTTGGTCAGAAATGCTTTGAAATGATGTAGTAGAGGGCAAGTTTTATCAACCATTCTATAAAAAGAAGAACCAGCAAAAATCTCCTACCATTGACTCTATATGTAGGGCCTTAGGGTTTTTCTGTCTAAGCATTTTATGCCAATTGGATCTTATACATCTAATTTCTAGAATATATAATAACAAGTCTAATGAGAAGCTTAATTGGAATTAGATTATGGCCTAAGGCACAGAGATGGCCATTCACAATTCCATAAATGAAACTAGGAAGTTAGGGGTTATTTCTCAAAAATAATCTACTCTCTATAGTGATTCAGAGCTACCTAACCAATAAGAAATAATTAAGACTTGATGAACTATGACCAAATCTTTATAACATGTCACTCAGAGATAATATTTTTTATAACTGAAACCTTGGTGACTATCTCAGGTTGAGATCCCAAGGAAGCCAACTGAGGTGGGTATTAATGTGCAGGAAATTTGTTAAGGGCCCTTGGAATTAACACCATAGGATGGAGGAGAAGGACTCAGGAACAGGCAAAGAGAGAGAAGTCAAGCTGCTATATGTGTAGTCTACAAAGTCTTCAGTCAATCCATGAAAAATTCTGGAGCTGGGGTGGTGAGAGGCCTGGCCTTTGGTGATGAGTTAGAGGGTGTTTATTGTCCTGCAAAGGGACAATGCTCTTAGGGGAGTCAGGTGATGCCAACCCTGAAAAGGGTGTCCGCTGGCACCATTTGCAACAACTGGGGAGTTAATTCCTTCATTACGGAATGGAACTCTGGGTTGGAGAATCAGAACATCTACTACAGAGACTGATACAAAATTCTGAGAAGGTTAGAAACTAAAGATAACTCTTTTGTCCCATCACCAGATCCAGAGGACAGGGTGATGTGAATATGGGTGACCAACTGACCAACACTGGTCATTTAGACAGAATATTTCCCAAAGTGGAGCAAGATGACAAACTACTGTCTATCAGCTCTTTTACCCATATGTGTCTAAATAATCTGAGTTTATTATATTGAGTGGACTTCAGCATACCATTCCCAGTGAAGCACGATTTTTCATAAACTTCCTACTGATATTTTCCTACTTTTAACACTCTGTTTGCTAATCCAGCTTTCATTTCTGTCCTTGACTCAACAATCAGATTTGACGCTCATTCTTATTTTCCAAGCAAAAAATATCAGTTCTGTTTTTCACTGTTCAAATACCAAGCAGAAAAAAAAAAGCAGACATTTCTAAAATTCCTAAGGTATGGATTAAGACATTTCAAATAGAGAAACAGGTAATTACAAATGACCACTCCTTCCTACCAAATTTGTCATGTGAGTTAGTTCACCAGAAACGAGATAACATATTCTCTCATAGAAAAGTGTTTAAATTAAACTAGATTATAACTTTTTTGGAATATAAACAACATTGCTTTAACAGTTTTAATGTCTGTCTATATGACAGAGTGAATTTCTAGAAAGAGTAACGGTACAATATCTTATCATCAAACACTTCAATGGCTTTAAATATTTGTTAGTGTTGTAACATTTAATCTTATCATGTAAAAATGTGTGTTTGAAATTTTCATGTAAGAACAGTCATCATACAATTGTTCACAACAAATATTTGTGTGCCAATTAAGGGCCAGGCACTGGGGATAAAGATGTGAGCAAAACAAAGATTCTGCACTAATAAAATTATATTCTAGTGGTGGAATGTAAAAAAATAAAAACAAAATTATTATAATGTAAAAAAAACTAAGAAAACAATCATATCAATTATGAGATGGTAGCACAAGCTTTGCAGAAAATCTACACAGAGTGATTTCACAGAGTGATTACACAGAGTGAGAAGTTGTTGTTCTAGATTAGGTCATCTGGGAACATCTTTCTGTGGTGTGATTCCTAAACTGAATGACAAGAAGGTGTCAGCCCCAGCCCCTCCGTGATCAGAGAGAGAACATTCCAGGCATGGAGAATAGCAAGTATAAAGCCCTCAAGGCAGGAAGAAATTTAACATGTTCAAAACTCTGAAGGCAAGCTAACTTGTTTGGAGTTGAATGAACAAGGACCTGAGTGAAAAGCTGTGAAGTAGAATAAAGCAAAGGCGGGATCATTAAGGGCTTTGTAAACCAGGTTAAGGAGAAGAAAAAAAAGTGGAGTAACAGATGAGAAAAAAGAGTAAATGACTAGATGAGATGAAGGCAAGGAGAAAGAAGGAGTGGTAGAAGGAAAGAAGACAAGATAGAAAAAATTTTTGAGCAATAGAATACCGTTGCTATCAGAAAACAAAAAATCTTATAAAGGAGATAAACTTTTAATGTAGCAAAATGGAAAAAAAAACAAAAAACAAAACACAGTCAGCAGAATTCTGAGGGAGAACTAAGGCTGAATGGCCTGGGGTACTACTCCCCTCGGTTGGGACAGTCACAAGAATGTTCCATGACCACAGCATGAGCATGGCTAGATGTCTGAGAAGGAGAAAGCCAGAAATCAGCCAAAGACATAATACTAATCTTAAATCAAGTTACTAGAACTATAAGATTTTGATTAAAATGAAATTGTTTGTTTCTGGGAGGATGTAGTACAGAAAGCATGTTTGGGCCAAACTCTGATTTCAGGCCCAAACAGAAGAAACAGGTACAAGGATCATGAAAGTGGCAGGCCTGAAATTCACAAAGAACAAAGGACACAAATAAATACTATAAATTTTCAGTAGAAAAATAAACCATTTTAGGGAAGGGGATAAAAGAAGTGATTTTTCAGAGAAGGTGGATGCTGAGTACGCCCAGACCAGGATAGGTTGTACTTGAGAGGATGTGCCTTTCATTGAGTACTCTGGAGACCATGCTTCAGGGAATTACAGGCAGTTGATAGTTTGTAGCCCAAGTTTAGTTTTGTGGGCCAGCCTCTCTCAATTACCCTGAAACTCACGGCTCCTTTTGTGAAAGGAAGTGTTAGGTATCACTTTATTTTTCTTAATACCTCTATTCCTGAACAAACTACTGCTAGTAATTACACGTTATAGTCATAATTCACATTCACATACATACAAATCTTAAATACAATAAATTTACTCTCATATAATCAAGCTAGAGCCATTAAGTTTGGATGCATTGTCATAGTGGACATGTAATGATTGATGTCCAGTGATGTACATTACTAAACAGTAGGGGACACTTCACTAAAGTCTCATAGAATTTAAAAGTAAATACTCTATGTAACAAAAGTGATTTTACTGAGAACTTGCTTATTTGCTGCATAAGTAAGTAATAAAGCAATTGTTAAAGTCACAAAACCTATTACCTTCATTGATCTGAGGTTCATTATTCAAGTATGGCAACATACGAAAACACTCATTTTTATAATTTATTATTTTTATCTGTTTCTTATATTTGAAATTGTGCTATGTCTCTCTTCTCTCTAGTTAGGTAGCTTAGTGCTTTAGGAAAACTACGTGATTAGGAATCAAAAGATCTGCAGAGGAGCCACAATTCCGTTACTTTTTTAACAGTGGAAAAAACAGTAATTTCCATGAAGGCAGAAACCATGTCTCTTTCATTAACACTAAGTGCTCAGTGACTAGCAAGGATGTGGACTGCAGAAGCTGCACGCTGATATTGTTGTATGAATGAAGTCACTGAGCTTTCTGTACCTCTTCTTTCTCATTGAAATGTGGAGGTGATATATGTATCCTACCTACCTTGATGTATAAATAGAAGTTCCTGGAAAATTATAACTCATATGTAAGAAAATAATTTTTTGTTATAAGCAGTGCTAAAGTTCAAATCTATTCTCTTGCTTCACAGAATATTGGTCTACTTCACAATGGCTCTCTGTAAACCTTGTCATTGATTTTTCAGGTTAGTTGAAGGGGAAAAGAAGGAGACATTTTGAAAGGGCTAACTTCTAAGCCATTGCTGTTTCCTCTTCATCATTTATGTGATTGGAACAGAGTTAAGACCAAGAAAATTTCAATAGTACGCAATCCATCAGTCATATGTACTTGGCATTGATATGTGTTTTTGTACTTTTAGTTGAATTAAGGGTATCTGGTGTTCTGGTAATTGAACTAAAACAAAATAATGAAGTCACAGTGACAATACCTAATTCAGGGTTTCCTCATCTTAAGGTGCCTCAGTTTAAGATTTCCACACCTTAATCCATACAGACTGACATTATTCTGGATTTGTATCACCTTTTTTCTCCCCTAAATAAAGGAACTCATTTATTTAATTTCCCAGTGGGAGTACCTATGGGGTGACTGACATGGGATAGAAAAATAAATAAGTTCAACATATCTGAGTTGAAGAAATACAAAGACAATATCCACACTACGATGTGATAAGAATTAAACCAGAGCTCCTTGCTACTTCCCCTCCTACTGGGAGATAATTTTGCCTCCAAAGACAAAGGGAGTTAGAAACTATTAGGCAGGAAAGCATAGCCTATTCTTTTCCATTTTAACTTGTTGTATAACCAGAACATTTGAACTGCTTTCGTTTAGAATATTCAAGTATCAGAAAACAAAAATAAAAAGCAATGACAGAAATTTCCTTTTTAACTACCTTCCAATATGAGGACTGTAGCTAGGTAAAAACTATTCATCACCAGGATAATTTTTACATTGACTATATTTTGGCTTTATAATATAGTTCCTAACTTTTTCAGTACTTGGCCCTGACAACTTTTTTGGCTATGAGTGGGGTTAGCTGTCTACGACCCTGAACAATGCAATGGAAAACCTGGGGAGACTGAGAGTTTATGGTGTACTAAATTTAACTTAATAATATTCAGAATAGACCATGGTCATTAACTGTAAATATATACCAATAGGCAATGTAACACCATCTACCATGTTCACCCACTCAACCAATCTACTGGATTTTTCAGGCAACAATTGTTTACGTTAACCGCCCAGCTCTACTGAAATCTGCCATCAACATCCAGGGTGGTCTATTTAGATAATCTAAAAAGATAACATTCATAAATCTTGGGAAAGTTACTTTTTAACAGATATAAAATCTTAGTAGTAGCTGTCCTTCTTTAGTAAAGAAAAGGGTTTTGGTATTTTAACTAACTTTTTTTGTCCTTCTGGCTTTTTAGTCTAGATATAAAAAAATGCTAATATTATTTTAGTATTAATGAGCCATGCAAGTTCTAAGAAGTGGCTCATCCTACTGAAAAACTAAATTCATTTAAAGGCAGTAACTTTGTTTTTCTGTATGATAAGGCCACCATTAGTTAAGATTAAGTTAGCCAAAGAACTCTTCCATGATCGAAATTAATTGATAACACATTATCACAACATTTATGACCCTGGGCTGTCAGAGTGGAGTCAATATTAACATGTTGTTCCATGAGTGGAAAAGAAAAACAAGGCAAATAAACACAAAACTCACTTTATGAAGAAAATTTAAATAACAAGGATGTACAAATAAGGATACTTAGTTGTATTCTAAATATTAAAATCATAGTTAGCAAAAGAAAAAAAAATTTTTTTTAAAGATTCTACTTGGGGAATTGGGAGAGGGGAACAGCGTTGGGGGATTGGGGAAGGGGAACAGACAAGTTGCTGTCCTTTTGTTCTTCAGTCTAGTTGTGGAGGACGTCGTTTCACTGGCCCATGTTGGTATTATCATTGCGCTTTTCCCAGGTGAGGCAGATTGGTCACCGGCCTCTGGACGGCCGCTCACTGTGGCTCTTGGCAGCTCACACCAGCTACCCCGGCTGCTCACGCTGGCTGCCAGACACACACACGGTAGCTTACAGCAGCCCACTGCAGCAAGGCTGCAGCCTATACCATCGTCAGCGACTCTCGGCAGCCAAGCTCCAGGTCGAGCTGTTGTTCACCATCTTAGCTGTAGAGGGCAGTGTCACTGGCCCTCATGTGGGATCCAAACCAGGGCCCTGCTGCTCAGAGCTGGTGTCCCAAGCCAGCTCTTAACCAACGTGCTACTTGGCTGAATAAAAAATTTTAAATGCAAAACACACACCGCTATTTTAAAAAATGTAGGCTATCATGCTTTGTATTTATTAAATTATTTATCCCAAGCAACATGATCACATGGGGACATACATGTCATAGACACATAGAGATTTAGTAATTGTTTTTAGGGTTTCATTCCATAGGTAGGAGATTTACTGATGTTTTCAGGGTTGAACCTAAAAGAAATTAGCTCATATTTACTCAAGCAAGCATTGAAGAGCCAAAGAATCTTTACTGCCCATAACTAGGTTTTGAATTTTTGTCTTTTAGACCTATGCCTTATGTCTAACAAGTCTATATTTTATTCTTTAAAATCCCCATTGATCTTTGAATTTAATAAAGGCTTTTAAAGTTACTCTATTAAGGTAACCATTTTAAAGATGTAGAATGAAATTATTCTAGAACAGCGGTTCTCAACCTTCCTAATGCCACGACCCCTTAATACAGTTTCTCATGTTGTGGTGACCCCCAACCATAAAATTATTTTCGTTGCTACTCTATAACTGTAATTTTGCTACTGTTATGAATCATAATGTAAATATCTTCTTGTTTTCCGATGGTCTTAGGCGACCCCTGTGAAAGGGTCATTCGACCCCCAAAGGGGTCGCGACCCACAGGTTGAGAACCGCTGTTCTAGAAGATTTAATCATAACCAAAGCAGAAATCAGGAATGATCACAGGGAAACATTTCTCAGGGGGTAATTTAATGACATTACTAAAACTGTGGGAATCCATATACCACCTAGATGATTAGGAAAGGGGTTATTAGCTAAGCCATTGTCTGAAACCCACTGAATCACTGGTCCTTTTGAAAAATGATTGGTCCTTTTTTTCCGAGATGGGTTTTAAAATATAAGAGATGTTCCAAGCAGCAGAGCTGAAAGACAAAAAGAACACAGACCTTGCATGGGTCTAGATATCTCTTCATAGGCAAAAGAGAGAGGTAAGATATCAAATCTTTGCTTTCATATTATTATAAATCAAAATCAGTCAACTATATAGGATAGACTACCAAGATCACCCTGACTGCTTATATAGGTCAGTGATTTGAAGTAGGGCTGGGTTTTCACATTTAGAGGACAAGAGATAATATACTTCCATAGATTGTACTATAAATCAATTTTGCAGTTTAATTTTATAAACTTTTTCCCTGAATTGGAAAAATAATGACTCAGTTTCTTCATTTTAATACATTTTAACGTTACTAGACTTTTAGATGAAAATTATCTGGTATGGAACTTCTATAGTAAGATCTTTATTGCAGTATTTTTACTACTACATTAAATAGACATTAAAATTGTTTTCTTAATAAGGATCCAGTCATGGGCCTCCCATTGTCAGAAGGACTCACACCCTTCAGTGTAAAACAGTACAATGGATGAAGCCATCTCATCCATAACTCATTCAACTACATCATATGCCACCAAATGAGTTATTTAGTCAAGCTAAAACCATGAGCAAACAATTTTGGTTTTATAAGCAGCTGCTCTGGGAGAAAAGAATAATTTTTCTTATAGCTATTTATAAATATACTTTTTATTTTAAATCCTAATATATAAGCAAATACTATAACTTTCACCCAACTACCCTTCTGATTGAACGTCAGCAAATTTTTGTTATGATTTTACATGGTCTTTTTAAAGTTAAATTTCACAATTTATTTTCTAGATACTTCATCTGAAAATGAAAACCATAATTCTTTTGGGGCTACTAGGAGCCACGATGTCAGCCCCAGTAAGTGATTTCATGGTACAACTGAAGTTATTTTGTAAAACCTGTAACAAATCTTTTTACCGTTTTTTTTTGTTTGTTTGTTTTTTAGCTTATCCCACAGCACCTTTTGTCTGCAAGCCACAGCAACGAGGTTAGTTTAAAAACTTAAAACAATCTCTTTCTTTTTGTTTGTTTGTTTGTCTTTTTTAAAAACCCAAGGGTGGGTGTATGTGAGGGGGTGAAATTCAAAATCTAGCTAGAGACCATAAGATTCTTTGGTTCTTCAGTGCTCTTATATCCAAAGGCATTTCCAGTGTTCATCTTTGCTTTATATACCAGATTACTTCTAAAATATTATTAGCCTCCTTTGTTTGATTGTAAATTCTTTAAAGGCAATGACAGTATTTTGCATATCTTTTTATCCTAATAGCACTTAATACAGGTGTATATAAGTGTTTAAGAGCATGAAATGACTAACTAAACCACTGGAATGGACTCAAGTTGTACAATCTGACACACAGCAGGGAAGAGGTAGTTAAATTCCAACCTCTAATCACTGCTATTTAGTATAAGCTTAGTGAGAAAACATTTCACCTCTAACAGGAAACTATGATCAATCAGTTGTGACTTGTGCTGTACTTGTAGTAAACACTGTTATTAATAACTTTAGCATATGTATTAATCTTGTTTTTGTATTATATTTCCTTTTTTAGTTACTGCTGAATCTTAATAATGCTCAGCTTCAGCCACTACGGCTTCAGGTACCTCTACCGCAATAATTATTTTAAGAAGGTTTTTCTACTGCCCATTTCTTATTATGGTACTTTGTATGAGAACAAACATTTCTCATTTTTGAAATCTCACTTTTTAAAGTTATGAATCTGTCCTATACATTCTAATGACCATTGGAGACTAAAGTAAAACATATAATCTGATTAACACGTATTTATTGAGAAGTTGGTATATGCCAGGCACAGATTCTCACAACTATGAGATACTTAAATTAACTATTTTACATGAAGTCATACTCAGCTTACTGGTTAAAAAAAAAGATTTGAAACTAGTCTGGCAACTGCAGAAACTGTACTTTTTATCCCCCTCATTGTGCCCCATATTTCTCATGACCATTGGGAGTTGAGCATTGTTCGTATTATTTGCACAGCTCATAATGTGCCAAGATGCTGTCCTTTTTTTAGAATGTAACAATGAAAATATAGAAATTGTTTACATTTTGTCTCTTTCCTGCTCAGGATTTATTTTCAATTATTTCTAAAATGAAAGGGAAATATTTTCTTTCTTTTGTATCTTCCCAGGGTCCATTTAATTCATGGCTTGCTCCTTTCTCTGGGATTCTACAACAGCAACAACAAGCTCAAATTCCAGGACTCTCCCCATTCTCTTTATCAACTCTAGACCAGTTTGCCAGACTGTTCCCAAATCAGGTAACTTTCCCAGGACAGGCCAGTTTTGCACAAGGAACCCAGGTGGGACAACTGGACCCCTCACAGCCTCAAACACCACCGCAGACCCAACAAAGCCCAAATCACGTAAGTTGAGCCTCTTCCATTTTGTTGTTCAGAGGAGAGATAATGCACGTTGAATGTGAAAATATGAAGCAGCTTTGAAATAAGATAGGAGTTACTGAGCAAGAATTTTCTCACAATAGGTTTCTACCACCACTGGAAGTACTTCTGTATCTTCTTATTTCTAACATGAAAAATACCATTTAAATCAGCTATTGTAGGTTCACAGCCACAAATCAAAATTGTTAAAACATGCCTTGGAAAAGATAATTAGGGAAATTTCACCTTTAAAAGAAGACAATTTGCATTAACGATGGCACATATAACAGGTGACCTCTGTTGTCATAGAAGTCAGCTAGTAAAATTATAGATTTATATGGTTAGGTCTAAGAAAAACAGCTCTGGAATTTTAAATTAAAAAGTCAAGTACAACATTTTTATGATTCCTTTTTTGGCAGGTGATACCCTATGTGTTCTCATTCAAAATTCCTCAAGAGCAAGCACAGGTAAATAAATAGGATATCACCACTCCTATAGAGAGAAAGTACATACATTCTCGTTAAATGTTTTTTTTTGTTGTTGTTTGTTTGGGTTTTTTTTGCTTTTTTTAATATCTATAGCTCTGACTCCTACAGCAGGGCTATAAAAACCCATACAATGATATTACTGTCTGAATACTGCTATTGCTGGGCTGTCATCATTTGTTAATGTCAGATTCACTTAATAACTCCTGAAGAAAGGCTCCTAAGGTGAATCCCCAGGACCCCAGAGTTCCCAGAGCATTACTGTGTTGGGAATAAAGGAGCTCACTAAGCCCTAAGTTATGTCCTTTCTGCATCCTAAGTGCTGCCATTTGGGAAAAACTCAAAAGAAATACTAGGGGCTGACTCTGCCCAACCCTAATTTTTTTTCAGAGGGAAATGCATTGATAAAATATGATACGATGTGCAGATAAGAAACACTTTCCCATATTATTTGATAGTTATGCTCAAAACATTTTCAGGTTCCTGTATATTTTCAGCTTAATTCCACATTACAATCAAATGGTGGTTATGTTCATAAAATAGGAGAATCTTAAAAACAAATGTAAACTAGTAGAATCATTAGAGTAATATGGAAAACCCTCTCAGGATTAGGCTAATTAATTTTATAATATTCTGAGTTAAAGAAATAGGGACATAGATGAACTATACTATTCACCAGCAGAGTATTGACCACTCATAAAAAGCTCAATCACTTGACTCTACCGTAATTATAATTATTTAATTTTGTCTGAAAACAAAAATTACTTCTAGACATTATCTCATTGTATGCCATAGTATTTAGACAGTTAGACACATTACAGGTGGAATTACTTCATCTTAAGGATCAGGAAACGAAGTCTTAATGAGATTAAATTCCCAATCCTAATTGAAGTAAATAGCTGAGTTAAAATATAATTTTTCACCCTTCCTTTAACCACTAAACCAGTGGCTCTCCACCCTGGCTTGGATTAGAATCTTTAGTGGTAATTTTGAAAATTACATATGCCTGGGCCCTACCCACACCTAATGAATCAAAACCCCATGAGTAGCACCCAAATATGATTATCTGTTAAAACGCTCAATAGGTGATTTTGATTCAGAGCCAGGATGAAGAACCACTGCACAAAATGGATTTCTCAAACCATAGTTGTTGTTGTTGTTAATTCTTATGTCTAATATAGTCTCTTATTTAGTAATACCCACAAAACAGCATATAAAACTATGTAGGTACTATGATCCCCATTTTCTATAAAAACATATGCATATATACACACAGATATAAGTGGAAGCCAATACATGATAATGTAGGTGGTGAAGTTGCAGGTCACTTTATTTGTTCCTTGTCTCTGGATTTTCAAAATATTCTAAAATCTATATGGATTGTTTTAATGAAATTTCAATTATTAAAGGCAATTTAATTCTTGACATTTCATTCATTATGGTAGGATTTCTAATACCATGTCATGCAGAATAACGATTCTCAAAAAATATAGAGGAACTGTTGTATAGGCTATCCTCGTCTTAGATATATGCAAAGTGCTTTGTATATAAAGTCTAAAATTTGTATATAAAGTCCAAGATGCCCCTTTTAAAAAGCATGTTCTTTAGTTGAACCCACTACTTTCTAAATTCATTTGACAAACAACCTTGAAACAAAGTTCAGTTCATGTGCAATATAAGTTGTTTCTAAAGTTTGGGAAGGACTGCTTTATGCATTCTTTTGTTCATAAAATTGCTAGATATATATCAGCTGTAAAATAATTTTGACATTAGAAAAAAATTTTTAAAGGCCTATGTTGATTCAAAGGAAGCTCTTACAAACATTTCTGTCTACAAATAGATGCTTCAATACTATCCGGTTTACATGCTCCTACCCTGGGAACAACCTCAGCAAACAGTAACACAGTCACCTCCACAAACAGGACAGCAGCAATTTGAGGAGCAGGTACTGCAAGTGTTTGATTTTAATCTGATTAGTTCCATGTAAGAAAAGAGAGAAGAAGGTACATTTCCAGAGGAGAAAATATCTGAGTATGTTTAGTGCAAAAACTCAATAGTTTGAACTGCTGGTCATAAAAGGATGCAGTGCTTTCTCTTAACATATCACTAATTTGGAAATGCTCTAAGGCTGGATTTTTAAAGAATGAAATCAATTAGCATAATAACCTCAAGATCTATCCATGTTGTCGCAAATGGCACTATTTCATCTTTTCTTATGACAGAACAGTATTCCATTGTAAGTCAGACAGAAAAAGTCAAGAACCATATGATTTTACTGATATGTGGGATATAAAACTGGAAGCTACAAAGGAACAAGACAAACAGACAAAAAACCAAAAACTCATAGACACAGATAGCAATTTACTGGTTACCAGATGGTAAGTGGGGAGGAGAGTGGTAGAATAGGGTAGATGGGATCAAATATATGGTGATGGAAGGAGAACTGACTCTGGGCGGTGAACATACAATGTGATATATAGATGATGTATTACAGAATTGTACACCTGAAACCTATGTAACTTTACTAACCATTGAAACCCCAATAAACTTTAATTAAAAAAAAGAGAAGATATGAACTATCAAGAAAGCATTTGATATAATATAGTATGTATACATGCTTTTATGTAATCATTTATTACAAAATTATGACAAAAATCATCATAGAAATTCTAATGTATGTTTTCAAAAATCTGACAGATACCATTCTATACTCAATTTGGATATATTCCACAACAAACAGAACCTGTAAGTAAATGCATACTTTTCTATTAGAAAAAAAAACAAACTTTTGAAACTTCTTGCTGCATAACCTAATAAATCTATCGGTGCCATTCAGCCCAAAACCACCCCACCAAGAACAGATTCCTGGTTGAACAAAGTTGGATTCATCCACTCATTGCAATGAGGGACAACACACACCATAAGGAACTGTGGGGTGTCTTAATAGGGAGGTATTAAAATTACATCTTATAGGATCTGGGCTTGTGTCAGGAAATTTTGGGGCAAGTTCAAAGAGTGATGATTTACCCTGGATTGGGTGTTCTCAAAACATCAGGGAGGGGTAGTTCTATGATTGGGTAACTTAATGATTCTTACTAAGAACGATGGAGCAAGGCAATACTGTGATTGGTAGAGAAGCAAGAGTTACTCAGATTAGCCAGGATATGAGGATGTCTGGTATTTTCGTGGCTCGTACCATGATATTGCTTTAGACAAGATTACAAAGTGGTCTTGTTTTTGTCGCACCTCATTATGTTTACAGGCGAACTTGTCTGATATTGGTGTTCTGTAGGGTTGTTAATGTTCAATAGAAATCCAGGCCCTAACAGAGAATATCAGGCAAGCTCCTGACAACACAAGCAGAGCTGTTGTATCAGGCCAGTTTCCCTGTGTCAAGAGCTGTTTTTCTCTTTCTTAAATGTAAATGATTGTTTTTGTTTCTAAGAAACTATTTTAAGAAGTTGAGAAGTGTTTAAGTGTCCTGGGTACAAAACAATATTTTTATAGATTAATGATTTAAACTTTTAAAACTTTCTAATTTTTTAGGTTATACCAGGAAAGCAACAACTAACATTTGATACCTTCATAGGCACAGTTCCTGAAACTGGAGCGATGGTAAGATTCCTTACCACATATTGCTAGGTACTAGAAATCAGCAACTGACAACCTCCAGTTTTCTGAACTATTGTTCATTTAATGAAAACTTTATTATTATTATTCCATCAATGATTACAGAAGATTACATCTTCTCCCTGTAATTTTTTGCCAGTGGAATTTAATTCACTCAGTTCATCAAATATTTCCTGAGGGACTACTATATGTCAGATACTCTCCTAGGTACACTCATTTAAAATCAGGTATTAAGAGACATCCACATTTCCGGGTATATAGGCGTAGCCTCTCTAAAGGATAGGTCATAATCTAGAAAATACTAAAGGTATTTACTTCTTAAATAAATTTGTTGTCTTGCATCTCAATCCTGTTGCTTTATATTCTTCCAATTTGACCTTGCGCTTGAACCTGTAACCACTTTATTTTCTTCCTCATTCTCTATAGCCAGCAGGAGGAGTGATACCATATTTACAAAAAGAAATGATAAACTTTAGGCCTGCCAGTGGAGGAATTTTCATTCCTTCAACTTCACAAAAACCCAGCACAACAAGTATTTTTGCTTCTGATATAGACCCAACTATTACCCCAGAGCTCATGGAAGAGAAGGTAGAGTAATTAAAGATTTATTATATGTAAGAAATTATTGTCTAATAGAAAATATAAAGTTAGTGCTTAATTTATAGGACTTAGTTATGGAAATAATGTGAGAGTTAATGATACAGTAGAATATATGGTCTTAACCTTGAATGGGGAGGCCAATAATTGCTTAGTGATAATCAATTAATCAGAATAGAATTAATTTTAATTTAATAAGAGCTTCTTACGAATGTCCTTTTCTCAATAGGCCAAGACTGGTAGCCTAAAGGAACCATAAGACGTTGTCCTAATCACTCAGAATTTTTGGTAGGTATTTGACAAGAGGGATGCATTAAGTACCATGACATATACTAAATTAAAAGAGAAAAGAAAGAAAAAGAAACCACCAGGGGATTTAATGAAGATACCTTATCAAAATGAAAAGAAAAAGTTAGTGCTTATATATTTCTATAAAACTAATAATAATTATGGGATTCAGCAATTTTTTAAAATTCAAAATAAATTTTTGAGAATCATGTCTACCTATGCCATAACTTGTTATAAGCTCTGAAAACACAACTAGTAAATATACTAGGTTTATGTAAAAGATATTCTACAGACACTATAAACAGAGTCAGTTCTCCCAAATCATTACTTCACATTGCAAAGTGCAAGTTGTAATGCCAACACATTTGTATTAGATTGGAATAAGATAAAGTCTCAAAGTGATAAAAAAAAATTACACAATCACATGGAAATTTAAAATTCCATGACTTTTATGTCAAATAATACCTTAATTACCCGTACCAATAGGCTTGGTTGGGTGTCAGGCCAATGGGTGTTTGATAGGAGGATAGGCTGGCATGGCACCAAAAAGTAAAAGATACACACTAAAAAGCAAACAATTTTGCCAGAAAGGAAAACTAAAAGGCAAAGTTTATTCAAATCTCCTCCTTGCTGCCTATGAGTCTCTTCTGATTCCAACTTCTATGAAAATGAATACTCAGCATTCTTCAGATGAAAATAAGTCTATAAAAATACAACCAGAAGTGAATAGTGTTAGTACCTTTTTAGAAAGGTCTCTCCTGTAATGTAACATTTTGTACAATGCAATTCAAGTTATTTAATCAGAAGTATTAAAGGGATTTCAGTATAGTGTGACCTACACTCTACATGACATTAATGCCAGAAAAAGTAAAGTTTTCCATTTCTTTACTAAGCAATTTATTGTAGAATATATCTAGGAAATTTTACACAAAATAGTCTAATGGTACTAACATGTTGTTCTATTTTATTTTTCAGAGAAAAAGTCATGGTGGTGCCTCGGATATCATTTTAGGCTATTTGTTCCCTCAATGCTAATATTAGTTCTTTGAAATATATAAAGTATCTTGGCTTTTCTCTTGAATTTCTTTTAATGTCTAAATAGTTTTGCACTAGAAAAATAATACAATCATTTAGTAAGTCCTATCTTTATAAAGTTATATTTCTTTTCAAAAACTCTATTATTGCATAATCTGGAAAGTAGCAATGATAAGAATAAAGCTAATATCACTGAATCAATTGGATAATTGTATTAATAAAGGATGGTTCTGGAAAATGATGTAATTGATGAGAATAAAGATATATGTTATTGGATTTCTGAGTGTGATGATTGGGACTGGTGAACTAATGTATCTAACTTTGACATATTATCTCATTATTTCACCCAGGCCCATTCAGCTAGATTCCTTCTTATGCACTCTCCCTTAGAATTAAAATTATTTGGTAGCAGATATCATGAAGTGCATGCTCCCAGTATGACACAACTACACAGAGAGATGGCTGTCCTCACCCAAAAGGATAGATCCCTTGGAAGATGTATGCTGGGGAGGCAATATTCTGTAAATAATAGGGCTTTGGTTTTGGATTTCAGTCTGGTTTTGAACCTTCAGCAAGTCACCTATCCTGAGTTGAGATAACCATATCTACCTTTTAGAATTTCTGAAATTACTACATGAAATAACACAAGTAAGATACCTGGCTCAAACAAAGTACTCAGAAAATGTTAATTTTCCCCTTTCATTTGTGATTATGGGAGTCCTTTTTACTTATTTTCTTAGCTTTGGACCTTCAGCTGAAAGTCTGAGAAAACTGACTTTCAATATACTTTACCATATTTGTATGTAGATGTATTAATATGTTTATGTGTGTGAATGTATATATATGAAAAGAAAACTGAATGAGTGAGTGAATGAGTATGTATTAGGTGGTTTCAAACAAATTTGGTTAGTATTCTATGCTTTAAAGTTGATCACAATTCATAGGTTTTCCAGCATTTAGTAATGTTATGACTGGAATTTACTACTTACCCTATGAAAGAGTAACCCACTAAACACTTATTCTAACTTTATTTTATACTTTGTCCTTTTCCCCTAAATTGGTGAGTTGAATGAATGTAATTGACTGACCTCTTAATACTGGACATGATATAGGAAGTCAAACACCAAGCTATCTGATAAAATGTAGGTATTCTGAACTTAAGAATATCATGTCCCAAAATTCCAAGAGTTCACAAGGTCATTGAGGAAAATTACACAAGGTAATTCATGCTGAGTTCTTCGAATATATTCTGGAACACAGCAAGTATTCAACTTTTCTCTTTAAGGAGGAAGAAAAAGGGGATGGTCAAAAATTAAAGTGAGATATGAGTATAACATAGTTATTTTGTCCGAGGGTACAGTGAAGAGAAGTGAACTCAGGGAAAACTGCAAAACTCTAAGTATCAAGTTATAATCAAATCAAGACTTTGGTAATATTAGGGGTTATAATAATAAATACTTCCAAAAACATGGGGATATATTAATACAATATTATTATAACACATAAAACCATAAAGTGGATAAGTACTACACAAAAAATGCAATAATAAAAATTGAGAAATTACTTCAAGAATAAATATTTTGATAAAAACATTAATATTAAACTAAGCATGCTGAATTTATTTCTTTATTCCAGGCAATATTAACAGGACCTTATGACTGTGGATAGTTTTAACAGATCCAATTTAGTGACAACTAAAAAAATAAATTCCGTAATCTCTGTTTAGGATCCAATCTGTTTCAGGAAGATGAAGATATTAAGTCATAAGGTGTTCTTGAGCAACAACTATGTGAAAACTTGAATACTATAATTACTATCCATGAGATATTCTGTTTTCAAAATATTTTATAAAAGAGCTTTAAACTCTATCATTTCTGTTACCAAAGTTAGGAAGGCAAGAGTGTATAGTTTATGAAAATATCACCAGAATACATGCAAAGAACTAGGTTTTGTTTATTTGTTTCAAGCCTGGCTTTCTTTCTCAGGCCAGTAGAAGAAAGGTGAAGCAGAAAAAGGGGCTCAATTTTGGACAGGGTTGACCAGAAAAATTCTTTGTAGAATAATTTCTTTAAAATCAGCTTTGCTTAGATTTGATAATCCACAATATAGATTGAAAATTTTCCCTCCCAACCTTCTACATGGGGTGCTCCCTAGCTAAATGGATTATAACAGCATTAGTTCAAGACTGAAATATAGAATCCATGTATGAACTCACCTCCAACTTTACACCCAAATCCAATCTATTATCATAATTTAGTAGCATTTTTATTTTATTTTTTATTTCTTTTATTATTATTAGCTTCAGGTGTACAAAACAACATAGTGATTAGACATTTACACCCCTCACAGACTGATAACCCCAACAAGTCTACTGCCCATCTGACACTCTAGCAGCATTTTTAGATGCATAGACTTAAAGTGTGTAGTGTGATGTGTTATATATATACAAAATAGCTAATATTTGCATATATTATAGTTCATCTACTGGGGGATCATATTGATCTTGTGGAGGCTTTTATTTACTTATTTGTATAATCAAATATTTCAGTTTTGTCCTTGGTGCTAGGGCAAAACTAAGTCCTATCAACATGGTCTTTCCACCTATGAGCCTTCACTTCTGGCCTGTGGTGTTTATCAAGCTCCTCTAAATTGATGGAACTCTAATTCCAAACTCAGCCTCCAAAGCAACAGGAAGTTGCTGAAATCTCTGCTCTTTCAACTTTTCAGCTATTGCTTTCCCCTGGGATCCTTGATATCTTGCTTTGCATATGCATATGCATAGTCAGCCAAGGATTTGAGGAGTTTATACACAGATTTTGAGGTTCCCACCTCAGAAGTTCCTTCCATTATGGGACTTTACCCCTCTGGCATCCCCAAACTTCCTCTGATGTCTCAGAAACTGTGACTTCCTTATTGAGGTCTAGCTGCAGATGGGGAATGCCTATAAAAGAAAGGTGATATAAATGTAGATTTAACCTTTATTGCAAGAGTCTAATTTTCTTAAGTTTCTACCTGCTTTTGGTCACTCTCCAATGCCTTCCAGCTGTTTTATTTTTTTTTTCTTCTTCATATTATGCCCAGAGCTTATAATTGTTATTAGCAGGAGCTTTAATTCAATATAAACTTTTCTGTCAATAACAGAAGCTGGAAGTCTATATTATGAAGATTTTCTGTCATAAATGTTTTTTTAATCTCTTTTATCTTCACTCTCTCTACCCTCTGAAGAACATGCTCAACTCTTATAAAGATTAATAAACAACCACTTCCACATTTGTTCCCCTAGAAATAGAGTGGTCATTCAAATATGGAACCCTGATCATTTTACTCCCCTGCTTAAAACCATGCAATGCCTTAGTTTCTGCTTAAATTCCAAACTCTGTTAATTGGCTTAAAAGGTTCATATTACTTGGTTCTCCTGGTACATTTGGCATAAACACATTGATCACTACATTCCAGCCAAAGTAAAGTCCTTTACATTTTATAGAATATGCCATGAACCCCTGAACCTAAAATGTCACATTCTGTTCCCTCTGCCTGGAACATTATTCCTTCTTCTCTTCATTTGACTAATATCATATTACTTCTTAGGTCTTTACTTTTTCTTGTATACTTCTCATAGACCATTTATATTAGGCTGGGGTCCCTGTTCTGTATTTCTCCAGTGCCCATACTCCCTTAATCGTTTCACTTATAAATGCTATTGTTATTTTTCTTTATTTTGTCTAATAAGGTGTAAGCTATAGGAAGGCATGGATAGTGCCTTCTCTAATCAGCATTATACAGTGACTTGAATAGTGCCTGATCTCTAATTAAAGCACAATAAATGCTTAATATATTAATAAATTAATGAGTAAAACCTACTTCAAATACAACCTGGCTCTCTCCAACAATAATTTCACAAATAGCAAGGGCCAAAGCTGACCAGTCCTGTTTACTAATCCTCCTATGTCTTAAATCATAAGACATGAAAATACTACCAATACACTTGGTAGAAAATTCCATTAAGAATTTTGTATATTTGATATATCTTAAAAACAAGCAACTTTTAATATTTGCCTTCTAAGATGTCCAATTATTATAAAAAATGTTTTTTTGGCTGCTCCAAAACTTTCCTCTTCCAAATCAAAATGTATCATCTTTTGGAATATATAGTTATTATTTCAAGTACCTGTACACAAAATTAAAAGACTATCTTTATTATATATTATATCCTTTTGATCTTAGACGCCTAACTTTCTAAGCCAAATTTTCCTTATCTATAAAATAGGAATAACCGCATAGCTTATTCCATAGGGTTATTGTGAATTCATATCATGTATTTCATGTAAAGAATTTGTCAGCTTCTGGCATATAAGTATTTTGATAATGTTGCCTTAAATAATATAAAGCTAATAGAACATGTTCTAATTATGTGGATCCTTTAGGATTTAATATAACTAGCAATCTTTATTAAATACAGAAATCTTACATTTTGATAATTCAAAGGTAAAAATAAAAGAAGAAAAAACTTGAAACTCTGGATCATGAACATGGAGAAGATCAAATACATACGTGAAGGAGACCCTCTTCAATTTCAAGACCTTGAGTTTTTTTGTTTGTTTGTTTTTTTAGCTGAGCCATCCTGCTACCTGTTGGCAGCTCAGCGGCTGCTCAGCGGCTGCTCAGCTCGGGCTGGACTCGAACTGCTGTTGCTCAGAGCTCAGACTCTTGAGTGAGCTCTTAACCAACTGAGCCACTCGGCCGGCCCATCTCAAGACCTTGAGTTTTAACATACTGTCATACAGAAAACATTTTTATTTAAATTGTTAAAGCTTTGAGGCAAACAGGAAAACTGTTGTTACTGCTATTTTACTGCTGAATAACTGGGTGGTTATAAAAGGTTAAGGGATTCATCTAAAGTAAATAGAGGAGTATGATTCAGACCCCAATGCATGACTCTACAGGGCATTTTCTTAACTTCTGTCCGAGGAGCAAGCATCAGGGGAAAATGTCTACTCAGGAGGAACCACAGAAAGAGTCTACAAAGCTCTGTGCAACAGAGCAATTTGGGGTAGCAGTTCTATAAACCATGTTTTATATCAAAATATTAGTTTCTATTCAAACATTTTAGAAAAAAATGTAAAGTGCATAGGAGGAGGTCATTAATATTTTAATGTTTTGTATTTACAATTTTTAGTTGGAATTTGAGAAAAACAAACATTTTGCAGAAGGAAAGGGAAGTTTTGGAATGGGCTGCATAAGCTACCTGTACATATATCAAATATGGCAATTTCCATCATTTGAGCCACATGAAAAATTTCAAATTATCAATGGAATTTGGTATAAAATTTAAATTATGCTGATAAAATGATGTCTCATAAGTGTGGGGAACAGATAATAACAGCGCTTCTCAATAAACAGGGCCTTTTGGCTTTAAGCTATTGCATAACTGATAAAGAGCACCAGGAAATATCTGAAGCAATTTCTGAAGAGCCTAATTTGTTTACGCAATAAGTATTTATTAAGAACATACTTACTGCCACTAAAAGCCACGCCCATTCCAGGGACATGGGTCTCTCTGGCCATGACTCTGGCACTTGCTGGTGCTTACTCCAGGCATGAGAACTCTATGATCACTTTCCTTTTTAACAGGTAGGGTCAAGTGTGCCATGGAGATTGGGGAATTGACAACTACTTAGATTCTAGAACATGGCAACATGGGATTCTAATTCTTTTGTAGGAATCCACAGTCACTAAAATCACTTCTAGTTGAATATATAACATTTTCAGAGGCTTTGAAGAGAATTCAGAGATTTGTCTATATCCATTCTCTTAGAAGAAAGATGTCACAGACTTTTTTAAATAAGAAAATTCCTCCTTAGTATTGACATGTATTCAAGCCTATTGAAGGTTAGATCATATCTCATGGTTTTCAATTCACACATACACACAAAAAGAGTGAAAATGCCTAAAGAATGTGTACATATTGAATTTCTAAAACTTTGTCAGCCACAAGATGTGGAACAAAATATTTCTGCTCTCTTATTGAAGTAATAGTTAATCCACAGCTAAGTCTTCCCTTAGTATGGCTTAAAATGTGTATTTCCGTATACTAATTCTAATCCTTTAATGAGAATAAGCCTATGGTCTTTAAAAAATATTAATTGCTAATCCTGTTCCCACAGGTATTCTCATCCCTGCTTACCACCCAGTCTGAGAGTACTATAATTGCAAGAGTATAAATGAAGTCATCTAACCAACTCTACTGGCCACACAAAAATCCCCTCAGCTACACCCCACCCTGTGGTCACTCAACCTCTCCTTGAATATCTGGAGAGATAGGTGTTTTTAACTTTTTTTGTTTGTTTGTTAGTTTCAGGTGTACAGAACAATGCAATAGTTATCCTTTTCACCCTCACAAAGTAACAACCCCCCTCCTCCCATGTACTGCCCTCCTACCCCCGATATCATGCTTATCTATTACAATTCCATTGATTCCATTCCCACTCTCTACTCCATGTCCCATGACTATATGTATATATAATTATAGTTGGCATACAATATTATTCAACATCAGCTTCAGAAATACAGTGCGGTGGTCAGGCCTCTTCACCCACTATGAAGTGGTCTCCCCAACAGGACATGAGTCCATCTGGCCCCCTAAGAAATATTTACAACATTATTGATTATATTCCTCAGACTGTCTTTTTCTATCCCTGAGGCCATATTGTAATTACCAATTTGTATTGTCTCATCCCTTCCCCTTCTCCTTCATCCACACCGCCTCCCCACTAACAACCCTCAGTTCTTCCTCTGTGTCTCTGAGACTATCTCCATCCACTTCTCCCATCCATTCAGTTCCTTAGAATCCACGTATAAGTGAGATCATATGATATTTGTCTTTCGCTGACTGACTTATTTCACTTAGCATAATGTTCTCTAGTTCCATCCATATTGTTGCAAATGGTACTATTTCCTTCTTCTTTATAGGGTGTTTTAAACTTTTAAAAAGTTTTTCCTTACAGATTATTTTTAATATCTTGAAATGCTAACTTTCATTTCTGCCATCTGTGTCCCCCAAAACAAACCTAAGTCCTATTTCATATGATAGCCTGCCCAGCTTCTGAAGACCACTCATGGCCTCATTCTGGACAAAACATCCTGGTTGCGTTTCTTGGGTTACCGTTGTGTTTTGAAGAACAAACACATGGGGAAGACTTTACAGAAGTCTATTGTATCTATAATTTTTATTCTGTTAGACCAGGGTGTTTTCTGTTATTACATTCTAGCCATTTGAACTAAGATTAACACAAGAAAGTAATAGCAGCTCTGTTTCCTGAATTCAGCCAGAATTACAACTTATGAGACAGTGCTTGGTGGATTATGTGAAGGGTGAAGTTAAATCACCAACCACAAAGAATAATTCCTCCCTCCTGATACTGCTTGGTTTCAAAATTCCCCTACTTATATTCAGATGTAACTAACATATTAGGTAAGCCCCGATCCAGTTCCAATTACTATGTAAGGTGCTTTCATGTGCTTTTGTATTCACTGAGGAATGTAATTATCTGAGGAATCCAGAGGATTTGTGGCAGAAAGAGGTCTGATTTACTCAAAGCTGAAGATTTGATACTGACAAAACCATCATTTAGGAAATCAGACGCCATGATGAGTACTTTTATACATTTCATTTCACTTAATTCTCAATTCCAGAAATAATTATCTTTAGCCTCACTTTAAAGATTGAAAAACTGAGTCTCAGAGACTTTGACTTGCCCACTTAACAGCTAATAAAGAAGGCAATCTAAAAGCCTAAATATAGATCAGTCACATCTAGAGCTCTTCCTTTCATTTAGCTGGGAGATATCCATTATCAACTTCATTTTTCCTGCTGCCTCTTGATAGCTAGACTTTCAGTAACAGGATAACCACAGCTTTATGTAATGTGCTAGCTTAATTAGTACTATCTCTGGGCTAACACAAATGGAAACCATAGATTAGGAAAGCAAAGAGATCTTATTAGAAAGAAACTAACAATAAAAAAAATTAATTAAAAAAAAAGACATATACTGTATGATCTCGCTTATCTGTGAAATCTAAAAAAAAAGCTCATAGAAATGGAAAGTAGATTGATGGTTGCCTGCCAGTGGGGGAAATGGGTGATGGTGGTCAAAGAGTACAAACTTCCTGTTTTAAAATTAATAAGTTCTGGGGACCTAATGTATAGCATTGTGACTGTAGTTACTACTGTATTGTATACCTGAAAGTTGCTGAGAGAGTTAGATCTTACGTGTTCTCACCACACATACACAAAAAGGTAACTATGTGAAGTGATGGATGTGTTAACCAACCTTATAGTTGCACTCATTTCACAATACTATACATGTAACAAGCCATTACATTGTACCTGAATTTACCCAATGTTATATGTCAAATATATCTCAATAAAGCTGGAAAAATATTATATATTTTAAAAGTTTAATAAATGAAACTTATTTTTTTAAAAACCCTGTTTCAGTTGTGTATGTGTGCATGTATATATACTCAGTTATGACATAACATGCATTTTTTTTTTAACCATGAGTTGCATGTTAAAAGGTTTGAAAGCCACTTTAGAAGCTTATGAGGAAGATGATTTGGAGGAGAATAATGGAGACAGGAAATCTTATTAAGCAGCTATTGTAAACGAATTAGAAACTAAATGAAGGAAATGATAATGAGGATGAAAGAGACTGATACAGGAATATACAATAAGGGAAAACTTAATTACTATTAGATGCCGAAGGACAGGGACAAGGAACGTATAAGGTGAATCTCAGAATTTCTGACTTGGAAGAATGTGTGATTAATGACCATCAGCTGAGGGATTAAATAAAAGTGAGGAGCAGATTTGGAAGGAAAAATAATAAGTTCAGTTTTGAATTGTACCCATTAGACAAACATCTAAATGATAGACACAGTTGGATAAAGACTTTGAGCTGAAGGCATAAGTTAGGGAGTCAGAATAGATTTTATTATTCAGAGTAAGTGTAAACTAAAAAGATAAGAGGTCATATACAATGACTTGAGAAGAAAGAATCAGCAAAGACTTAAGGTTATGATCAGAAAAGTAGAAAAAGAACAAGAGAGAGTGGTTTTAACAAGCCAAGGTAAAGAAAGATAAGTTTCCAGATGGGTGGAGTCACAACTATTAAATGCCAAGAAATGTCAATAACATGAGGACAGAAAAGCATTTATGGTTTTCACAATTAAGTGGTAATGGAAAGCTTGTGTTAGGACACTCAGATAAGTAGAAGAAATTAAAACACAGGTTTTAAGATAAAAAAAAGTGAATAATTTGTTATATACACATGCATGTGCGTGCACGTGCACACACACACACACACACACACACACACACACACACAATTTAGTATCCTTAGTTCTGGAGAAATCTACTCTAACCCTATATCGGTCAAAATAAAAAGCAATATACAACATAATATTAGGTATTACAAATTAGGTTTCCACTTTGGAACAGTTTTATTTAAATCAATGAGATAAGAATACATGTTCAGTTACAGATAAAGAAAGTTTAGTGTTTCTCTGGGTTTGTACAGATTTTTCTAACTTTCTGCTATAGTGACAATATAAGGCACTAATTAAGAGTGTAGGTTTTGGAACTCAATTGTTGGTGTTTAATACTCCTTGACCTGTCACTAGCATTCTCTACTTTTCAGTCTCTTTATCTATAAAATGGGGATGATGTTGATATTAATACATTGCTCTTAGGGTTGCTTGTTTTGAGGATTCAATGATGTAATACATATAAAGCGCTTAGGCATGTATGTGTGCTTAAGCATGTAAAGTACTCAAGAAATGTAAGCTGTTATTATTTTTCTAGGTTCTCTTGAGAAATAATTCCTAGAAAGGATACATGGAAAAGGAAATTTATTCAT